>NC_141159.1:132346715-132660643 GCF_053477565.2 Lygodium microphyllum
TAATGTAAGCTAACATCGAATATCGTAAATAATGTTAAGGAAACCTTTATTCAGGCACAACCCCAGGTATAGGTTCCTAATTCGCCTCCTACATCAAGTACTGCTGTAATCTAGGAGAAGAAGTTCCTTCTTAAGCAGATTAAGCCACTCGAGTTTGACGGGAGAGGCAGATTCGTCCAAGCTGATGCTGAAATTTTGATTGAATCCATGGAGGTTTACTTCGAAGCAGTCGGTACTGCACCCGCCAATCAGGCTATGCTCGCCAAGTTAAAACTCACCGGCGAAGCCAGACTTTGGTGGAAGCAATGGTGCAGGGATCAAGGGATCGGAGAGGGATCCGTTACCTGGGAGAAGCTGAAGAAAGCTGTGCAGGGAAGATACTTACCATGTGCATATCGCACGCAGAAAATGAACAAGTTCTATGAGCTAAAATAGCTAGGACTCACTCTTGACGCATACTACTCTAAATTTGTCTCACTTTTAAAGTATGTGCCACAGATGGATATGACACAGCAGGTGTCCAAATTTTGTGCAGGCTTAAATCCACCAGTAAATACCCCTCTCGAATCTATGCGTCCATCAGATCTTCAGGATGCACTCATTCGAGCGGCACCTATAATTCAGGAGGTGCAAGCTAGACCAAGGGGTAACAAAACCTGGTCTTATAATGACCCGAACAGAGGAGCATTCAGACCTCAAATGAAGAGAGTTCAAGGTCATAATCAGGGACAAAGAAAGAAAGCAAGGACAAATAACGTCAATAACTTTGTTACTACTCAAACTAATGGCCGAAACCTCCATTGTTTCCACTGCAACGAACCCGGTCACTTCAAGAGGCAATGTCCCAAGCTCGGCGGAGGACATCGCCAAGCGCCTTTCCAAGGAATAGGCCGTGGTCAAGGAGCCGCTACCCGAGGAAGAGGAAGAACCGCCTGCATTGCCAATAGGCAAAGATGTGAAGAAGAAGAAGAGGAAGATCCGACCATGGAAGCAGAATTCAAAAGAGCGACAGTCCATCCCGCTTTACACAAGAAAGGGCCGAATCGCCAGTTCTCGGTGATTCAGACACCGTCGGACTATCAAGGTAAAGGTTTCAAGACCTTGATTGATTGTGGCAATACACATTCCTTTATCTCACCAGCATGTGCAAAAAGATTAGGAATATCCATAGTAGAAGCACCTACCCTGCTTGTGGAATTGGCAAATGGTTGTGAGGTTACTTGTACCAGGCAAACTGCTAAGGTGAAATTCTTTCTGGGAGGAAAGAAGACTTCGGTTAAATTCAGAGTCATGAATTTAGGTATCCATGAGTGTCTACTCGGAATGGATTGGCTTAAGCCTAACGACGCCCACATTCACTGTGGGAAGGGTCAAGTTTCCTTTCGAAACTCTGAAAGGGAATTAGTCACAAATCAAGGTGAGGCTGGAGTGCCGAGAATCCAATTGACCAAAGTATCTCGGATCATAAAAGGAGTTAGAAAAGGATTACCTGTTTACTTGATCAAACTCAACAAATTAGATCAAAAGCAAGAGTCTCATGAAGGACCTTCTTGGCTAAAGGAATATGCGGACGTATTCCTTGAAGAGTTGACTGAACTCCCACCTCAAAGAGAAGTGGATCATGAGATTAGGTTAGTACCTAGATCTGCGCCAATTGCAAAGAGACCTTATAGAATGTCCATACCAGAAGCAATTGAGTTGAAAGAACAACTCAATCAACTGTTAGATCAGGGCTACATCCGGCCTAGCAATTCACCGTGGGGAGCTCCAGTACTATTCCAGAAAAAGAAAGATGGGACACTTCGACTATGTATTGATTACCGAGGGTTGAATCAATCAACAGTCAAGAACAAGTATCCTATTCCTAGAATAGATGAGCTTCTTGATCGTCTTCAGGGTGCGAAGATCTTCTCCAAGATTTATCTCAGGTCAGGTTACTATCAGATAAGGATCAAGGAAGAAGATATCCCAAAGATGGTCTTCAATACAAGATATGGGCACTTTGAGTTCCTAGTTATGTCATTCGGGCTTACGAATGCACCTGCCACCTTCAATAGGTTAATGCAGGATATCTTTAGGCCATATCTTGATGATTTCGTGCTTGTCTTCTTCGATGACACTTTAGTCTATTCTAAACAGGAAGAAGATCATGAACCCCAACTTCTGATTTTCCTTGAGACAATGAGGTCGCATAAGCTATATGCTAAAATGAAGAAGTGTGCATTCTTCAAGCGTTAGATTGAATATCTGGGATTCATAGTATCATCAGAAGGAATATCAATGGACCCAGCCAAGGTCAGAGATGTGCTTAAGTGGCCAACATCAGTATCAATCAAAGAGATATGTAGCTTCTTGGATTGACAGGATGGTATAGGGTCTTCATCAAAAACTATGCTTTGATTGCAGCACCTCTGACGGATTTACTAAAGAAGCAGACTTCCATTGCACGGTCAACTCCCGAAGAAAATAGCTTCAACAGATTGAAGCAAAGTTTGGTATCAGCACCTATTCTAAAACTTCCAGACCTCAATAAGGAGTTCGAGGTAGTAACTAATGCTAGCATTCTTGTCTTGGGGTGTGTACTTATGTAGGAAGGTCATCCAGTAGCGTACTCTTCAAGGAAATTGAAGAGTCATGAAAGGAATTATGCTACGCATGATCTGGAATCGCTAGCTGTCATCCATGCTCTAAATCTTTGGAGACACTACCTGTTGGGTAATAAGTTTACTCTAGTAATCGACCATAAGAGTCTCATATGGATCTTTACCCAGAATGAGCTCAACATGAGGCAACGTCGGTGGATTGAAGTATTGGAGGAATATGACTTTGAAATCAAGTACCGACCAGGGAAAGAGAATGTAGTTGCCGATGCACTTAGTTGCAAGGCATTCCTTAATTCCCTAATCTTGTAGAATCCATCAACAGCTAGATCTCTAGCTACAAAAGTATCTATGCCAAACAATCCAATACTTGAGTTAGCTAGAGAGGATGTATGCCATGATCTAGCCTACCAAAAGATGTTAAGGGAAATTTCTATCAAGGATCAGAACCAAAAGTTGCAGGCTAAGTATCAGGAATTTTCCATTGATAGTGGACTTGTCTACTATAGAACAAGGCTGTGTATACCAGCAAGCCAGTCACTTAAGCAGAAGATATTGTGGGAAGCTCATGATTCTCCTTTCGCAGGACATCCTGGCTATGCTAAGACTCTTAATGCAGTTAGGAAGAGCTACCATTGGGAGAGGCTCAAAGGTGACGTTCTCAAATATGTCACTGAGTGTTTGTCTTGCCAATGTATCAAAGCCGAATATGTCATGATGCCAGGGAAACTGCAACCGCTTGACATTCCCCAAATGAAATGGGAATTCATCACTATGGATTTTGTAGTAGGCCTACCCCAAGTCCAGGGAGGATACAACTCCATCATGGTTGTAGTTGACATGTTACTAAAGTTGCACACCTTATTCCAGTAAAAACAAACTATAAAGCCTCAGACATTGCAAGATTGTTTATCAAGGAGGTATTCAAGCTACATGGTTTACCCAGAAGAATCATTAGTGATCATGATTCTCTTTTCACATCACACTTCTGGATAGCTATCTTTGAAGCTATTGGGACTCAACTTTGTTTTAGAACCGCTAACGGATGGCCAAACATAGCGAGTAAATCAAGTCATCGAGGATATGCTTAGGGTATACTGCTGTCGAGAACCAAAGAGGTGGATTCAATACTTGCCTTTAGTAGAATTTGCATACAATGCTTCTTATGAGCAGAGCATTCAGATGACTCCTTTCCAAGCATTGTATGGTCATGACTATCGAAGTCCCCTAAACTTTTCTGATCCAACCCTAAGGGTTGAAGCATCAAGGTAGATGTTGGAAGAGATGAATGACCAAATAAAGTCAATAAGACAGGACATCCAAGCTGCCAAGGATAGACAGAAGGCATACATGGATTTGAAGCATCAAGATAGAATCTTCGAAGAAGGAGACATGGTCTTCATTCGCGTACACCCTAAAAAGAGTTCTCTATCCTTAGGAGATTGCAAGAAACTAAGTCCAAGGTATTGTGGACCATACAAAATCCTCAAATGCCTAGGACCCAATGCTTATAAACTGCAACTCCCAGAGAACCTAAAAGTTCATAATGTATTCCATATCAGCCTATTGGAAAAGTATGTACCTAATCCTTGTTGAGATATCGAGCTCCACTCGTGATATGCCAGGGTGATCGTTGTGCATTTATGTCACCGACTTGTCAGTTGTAGATGCAGTTGGTACACCGCCCATGAATAATAGCTAGATGACAGCTATCCTTATCTACTCTAGTTCGTGGCTCAGTTAGTATGCCACCTTAGTTAGTTGTCTTTGATTTGAGATCCATATATAGGGTTCTTCTATTTCTTTGTATGAGACTTCTTTTTGGCTTACACAACTAAGAAGAGGAAAACTGTTTTTAGCCTCCACCCTTGTGTGTATTCCCCCATTGTGTAAGTAAGAAAGCTACAAGTGAGACTCCTTCCTTCTCTCCCACAATCTTGACATGGTATCAGAGCCTTGTTCGTGGTAAGGAGCTCAAGAAAGAAAGCCAAGCTCGCGGGGTTCCGGTAAGACGAGCAGTGTTGCTTTCATTTTCTATTTTGGGAGCAGATCTCTGCAGGTAGCACAGCCAAAAATTACAAGAGTGCATTGTCTCAGGTTGAGACGCCCTTCGCGGTGAAGCAAGAGGGCAGTATATGCTGCGGGAGGGGGCTTTAGCCCTTGGTGACCCTTTTTTTTAAATTTGAGGCCATTTCGGGGCCTGTTTTGGAGGTGGAAGTTTTCTGCACGCACTCAGGAAAAGGCCCAGTTTTATGCTGTGCAGCGACTGTTCTACAGGTCGGTAAAAAGTTACTGTAGAAATTGCATCGTATGCCTGTGCGCAGAGACATTGGGAGTTACAGAATCATCCTTGTTGCTTGTTGATGCAAAATCGTCACTAGGAAGTGACTGTGTGGTTAAATACCACTTTCGTCAGTTTTGCAGATTTGCCCTTGTGAGGCTGAAGCTGTGTTCTCTGCAGTGAAAGAATTTTTTTGCAGTATTCTGTAATGGCGTCTGATTCTCTTTCATAGATTGTAACTGAAAAGCTTGACAAGAATAACTTCCAAGCATGGAAGTTTAGAATGACGAATTTTCTTATGGGAAAAGGATATTGGGAATTTGTTGCAGGAAATGAAGAAGAACCAGTTCTTCCTGATGTTCCCAATCAACAGCAAATGCAGGCATTCAAAGCATGGCATGAGAGAGCCAGGAAAGTTATGTACTAGCTGTTTATCAGTATTTCAGACTCTATGATTGTGCATATTCAGGATGCAAGTACGCCAAAGGAGGCATGGGATACTTTGTCAAAAATGTATAGCACAAATACGCAAGCCAGGAAAATGCAGCTCAAGCAAGCAAAGAGAAAATATGAGCATCAATGACTACCACATGAAGGTGAAGAAGATTGCAGATGCACTTGCTTCCATTGGGTCGCCAGTGGAAGATGATGATTTAGTTTCTGTGACCTTGAATGGTCTAGGAAAGGATTATGCACAGTTCCGAACATCCATTTTCGTCCGTGAAAGATTTCCTGATTTTGAGGAGTTGATTGCTCTTCTAATTTCTGAGGAACAGAGAAATGGTGGTGCATCTTCTTCAGGAGGAACTTCAAAAGAAGCTGTCTTCTACTCAAATGCTAGAAGAGATAGAGACAGAGGTAGAGGAGGCCGATTTGGAGGCCGTGGTAGAAATCAGAATATGCAGCAAACTCAAGAAAACCAGTCCTATGGAGGAGGACGTGGTAACTCTAGAGGCAGGGGGAGCCAAAGAGGTCGTGGTAGATGGCAAAGAGGCCAAAATGCAAACAGTAATGTTGAATGCTACTACTCTGGTAAAATGGGTCATATGGCTAAAGACTGCTATAAAAAGCAGAATGACATCATGAATGGAAAACTGCAACAAGGGAATCATGCATCTTCTAGTAGACAGGGTGATGACAGAAATGAGCATTTGTTTATGGTGCAGAACATGAATAATTCTGTGACAAGTGCAGAAGAAAGAAACGATGTATGGTATGTTGACTTAGGTGCATCAAACCACATGACAGGTCATGCAGAATGGATGGAGGATGCAAGGAAAATGGAAAAACCAGGATTTGTGGAGACTGGTGATGATACTGCACATCCTATTGTGCAGATTGGAAAAATTCATTTGTCTATGCAGGATGGGAAAAAGAAATACCTGTCCGATGTATTTCATGTCCCGAATATCACCAAGAATCTGGTTTCTGTTGGTCAAATGGTTGAGCAGGGCTTGCAGGTCAGATTTAATCCTCATGGATGCTTTGTTGAGGATATGAAAAATAACGGTCGCTTGATAGCAAAAGGAAAGAAGAAGGGCAGAATGTTTACGTTGGATGCAAACATGCTTGAATTGAGTGCAGCAATGTTTGCACATGGGACAGGTGTAGTTGCAGATATTGATATCTGGCATAAACGCATTGGTCATGTTAATGTACAGTGACTTAAATCAATGCAGGCCCAAAATATTGTTGCAGGATTGCCTAAATTCAAGGTTGCAGAAACGCATAAGGTATGTGAAGCCTGTCAGTTTGGAAAACAGGCAAGGAAACCATTTCCTAAACATGTTCAAGAGAGTAAGAAGCCATTGGAATTAATCCACTCTAATGTGTGGACTAGTAAAGCTGCATCTCTTGGAGGCTGTCATTATTTTGTCACTTTTATTGATGACTATAGCAGAAAAGTTTGGTGTATTTTATGAAAAAGAAAAGTGAAGTGTTTGGGCATTTCAAAACTCTTAAAGCTATGGTTGAAAAAGAAACAGGCCTGCAAATAAAATGCCTAAGGTTAGATGGAGGGGGAGAGTACCTCTCAAATGAGTTTGCAAGGTTCCTGCAGGAGCATGGCATAAAGCAGCAATATTCATGCAGTCATACCCCACAACAAAATGGAATTGCAGAAAGGAAAAACAAGCATATTGGAGAGGTATCTCGTGCCATGCTCAACGAAAAAGACTTGCTAGATTTTTACTGGGCTGAAGCAGTTGCTACAGCAATCTACATAATGAACATGACTCCCACTGTAGCAATACATGGGATGACTCTAGAGGAGAGGTATACTGGTAGGAAAGCAGATATTTCTCATTTGAAGATTTTTGGTTGCATTGCCTATGTTCATGTGCCAGATGAGTTGAGATCCAAGTTGGATCCAAAAGCTGAGAAGTGCATCTTTATTGGTTACTCTCTGCAGCAGAAAGGGTATAGATGCTATAACCCTTCTACTCGTAAGTTTACAGTGAGCAGAGATGTCGTTTTTGATGAGATGAGTAGCTGGTATAAACCAGTAAATGTGATTGATGATGTACATGCACAAAATGGTAATCTTGCACAGAATTCACAGCAGCAGTCACAAAATATTAGTGGACCTGGAGTGTCCTCTAGCAGTGGTTCACATTCTTCGCCATGGACAGGCAGATTGAGATCAGAAGAATCTCCTCAAAACAATGCAGATAGTGGTATGCAGGTTTCACGAAAAGGAAAAGAGAAGGTAGATCAGTCCATGTTTGATGTGAATGCAGGTCACTCTTATGTGGATGGTGAATCCAGTGGCTCAGATCAGAGCATTGATGATGAGTTGGGTATTCCTTCTACTGTTACACCTGGAGTAAGGAAGACCAGGGATGTTTTGAGAGCACCTGGGAGTGAACCTACTTTGCGCAGGTCTACCAAAGCTAGGTATCCTATGGATAGGCTGAAATATGATATATTTACAGCCATTCACTATGCCTATATGGTCAAAGTGATACATGAACCAGAACCCACTTCGTTTGAGCAAGCCATGGGAAAAGAAAAATGGGAGAAAGCCATGGATGAAGAAATGGATGCCTTGGAAGCAAATGCTACATGGGAATTGGTACCTTTGCCTAAAGGTAAGAATGCAATTGGCTATAAGTGGGTTTATAAGGTGAAGCGCAGTGCAGATGGTTATGTGAACAGATACAAGTCAACATTAGTAGTCAAGGGGTATGCACAAACATATGGCATTGACTACGAAGAAACATTCAGTTCGGTTGCAAGGATGGCAACCGTAAGAGCAGTCATTGCTATGGCTGCGTCAAGGGAATGGTCTTTACATCAGATGGATGTAAAGAATGCCTTCTTGCATGGTGATTTGCAAGAAGAGGTATATATGGAGCAGCTAACAGGTTATGTGCATGCTCTTCATCCTAAGTTTGTTTGCACATTGAAGAAAGCATTGTATGGCTTGAAGCAAGCACCTAGAGCATGGTCTGACAAGATAGGACAGTATCTTGTCACTATTGGTTTTTAGATTTCCAATGCAGATTTCTCACTTTATGTGAGAAAAACAGAGAAAGGTATTATGCTACTTGTCATTTATGTTGATGATTTGATTATGATAGGTGACAGTGATAAAGATATCCTTCATGTGAAAATGCTATTGAAGCAGAAGTTTGAGATCAAGGATTTGAGAGAGCTGCGTTATTTCTTGGGCATTGAGGTGATTAGATCACCAAGTGGGATACAACTCTTGCAAAGGCAGTATGGATTGGACATGCTGTCCAAATATGGGATGACAGGCTGTAAGCCTATTTCAGTTCCTTTGGAGCAGAATGTGAAGCTGAGCGCAGATGCAGGTGAGCTTCTGGAAGACCCTACTATGTACAGACGCATAGTAGGAAGCTTGATTTATATGACTATTACCAGGCATAATTTGAGCTATGCTGTTGGACTGGTAAGTCAGTTTATGCAGGCTCCAAGGAAACCGCATTTGGATGCGGCTAGATGCATACTCAGGTATGTGAAGTCCACATTGCAGTATGGACTATTTTATGAGACTGGGGTTTAGATACAACTACATGGATACACTGATGCTAATTGGGCTGGTAGTATTTCTGATAGACGATCTACCAATGGATATGTGTTCTCTTTTGGGAGTGCTGCAGTCACTTGGAGCAGCAAGAAATAGCCTACAGTTGCCTTGTCGAGCACAGAGGCCGAGTACAGGGGTGCAACAATGGCTGCATGTGAGGTAGCTTGGTTGCATAAGCTACTTTATGATATGCATCAGCCTACAGATGGGCCAGTTGTCATTTATTGTGACAACATGAGCAGTATACACTTGGCAAATAACCCAGTCTATCATGCTAGAACAAAGCACATTGAGGTGCATTATCACTATGTGCGGGAGAGGGTTTTACTAGGTCTTATTGATCTAGTTTATGTCAGCACAGAGGATCAAGTAGCTGACATATTTACTAAGGCATTGGGCGTAGAGAAGCTGCGTAAGTTCAGAGACCTGCTTGGTGTGCAGGATTTGGGATTGAGCTCGAGGTGGAGTGTTGAGATATCGAGCTCCACTCGTGATATGCCAGGGTGATCGTTGTGCATTTGTGTCACCGACTTGTCAGTTGTAGATGCGGTTGGTACACTGCCCATGAATAATAGCTAGATGACAGCTATCCTTATCTACTCTAGTTCGTGGCTAAGTTAGTATGCCACCTTAGTTAGTTGTCTTTGGTTTGAGACCCATATATAGGGTTCTTCTATTTCTTTGTATGAGACTTCTTTTTGGCTTACACAACTAAGAAGAGGAAAATTGTTTTCAGCCTCCACCCTTGTGTGTATTCCCCCATTGTGTAAGCAAGAAAGCTACAAGTGAGACTCCTTCCTTCTCTCCCACAATCTTGAAAATCCTAACCACGTACTTAACGACCAACAAGTTGTAATGCCTAGTCAAGGAGTCCTTGAACTAAGGCCTGACAGGACTTTAGATGTTAGGGAGAGGCAATTAAGATCGAGAACCCTGAGAGAATGCCTCGTCCAGTGGAAAGATTATCCCGAAGAGGATGCCACTTGGATAAATGAAGGTACACTCAACCATCAATATCCCCATTTTACCTCGAGATGAGGACATCTCGACTCCTCTAAGGGGGAGAGAATGTAATATTTTCGTTGATAATATTTCTAACCCATGTGATAGTCATGCAAAGGAATTCCAACATAAAAAAAATACACTCACGGTGTAATTTTCAAATTATCCACAAACGTATCTTGATCTCCACTTGTATAAACGAGTTAAAAGAAAAAAAAAACATGTTTAGTTACGTGGGAAACTCCTCTTAGAGAGGCCAAAAGGATAAACTTTAGGAATAATGGAAAAAAAATTTATTATTATTTCCCCCCCTTTCCCCCAGCCGACTGTCGTGCTGGAGGGGAGGGGAATAGCAAGGATGACTGCGCATTCTTACTGGATGCCGTAGAGGGGATGAAACCCATGCATGAACCGCGTTGGGGAGGGGAGGTACCTCTCCCTCTCCCATATAAACCTTTGTGGGGAAGGGAAGGATTGGAGGTGGTCGTGAGAGAAGAGAAAGGAGCCATCGCTCTGCTACAAACCTCGTGTTGCTGCCGAGCTGGAGGAGGAAGGTGATAATCGAACGCCACCAGATAAGAGAGGTGGAGCTGAAGTGGAGGGACAACACTGCCAAACGGATGAGGTGAACCAGCCGCCTGAGTCTGCCAATCCCCCCAGCACACCACCGTCAAATTCATCCTATCTCTCCTCCACGTGTGATAACTCGACCTACAGAAGCTTCCAAGAAGCTTCTTGGAAGTTTCTAAGGGGAGGGACCTAAGCCCCCCTTCCTATACCTTCAATTTTCCCCCTCCTGGGTTTATCTTCTTAAAGGCCCTTTCACCCCTTGTGTTTAACCTATAAACCCCTTGTATTACCCTTCATCTTTTTCCCCCCTGGGTTTGAAACCCCTAAGTCCTTTTCACCCTGTGTCCACACACCCCTCCCCCCGTGTTAAAAGTCATTAAGTCTTTATAAGTCTTTTTTTTCCCTCCGTGCTTAAAGCCTTAAGCCCCTTTCCCCCTTAAGTCCCCTTTCCATGGATGGAACCCCCCCCCCCAAAAGAACTAAGGCTTGAAAAGTCTTATTACCTTTTTTCCCCGTGCTTAAATTCATAAGTCTCCCTTCTTGTACCTTTTGAAACCCCCTTTCATCCTTCACTTTTCCCCTTGGCGTGGAACTTACCCCCCCTGTGTCCAGAAATCCCTTCAAGATCCCCCTTCCTATACCCTTTCACTCCCGTGTCCAACGTGTTGAGATATCGAGCTCCACTCGTGATATGCCAGGGTGACCGTTGTGCATTTATGTCACCGACTTGTCAGTTCAGATGCGGTTGGTACACCTCCCATGAATAATAGCTAGATAACAGCTATCCTTATCTACTCTAGTTCGTGGCTCAGTTAGTATGCCACCTTAGTTAGTTGAGTTTGGTTTGAGACGCATATATAGGGTTATTCTATTTCTATGTACTAGAGTTCTTTTTTGCTTACACAACTAAGAAGAGGAAAACTGTTTTCAGCCTCCACCCTTGTGTGTATTCCCCCATTGTGCAAGCAAGAAAGCTACAAGTGAGACTCCTTCCTTCTCTCCCACAATCTTGACATGGTATTAGAGCCTTTTTCGTGGTAAGGAGCTCAAGAAAGCAAATCAATTTCGCGGTGTTCTGGTAAGAGGGCAAGTGTCGCTTTCATTTTTCTGTTCTGGGAGCAAGTCTCTGCAGGTAGCACAGCCGAAAAGTGCAAGAGTGCATTGTCTCAGGTTGAGACGCCCTTCGCTGTGAAGTAAGAGGGCAATATATACTGCGGGAAAGGGCTTTAGCCCTTGGTGACCCTATTTTTTTTATTTGAGGCCATTTCGGGGCCTGTTTTGGAGGCTGAAGTTTTCTGTATGCACTCAGGAAAAGGCCCGATTTTATGTTGTGCGACCACTGTTCTACAGGTCGGTGAAAAGTTACTGTAGAAATTGCATCGTATGCCTCTGCGCAGAGACATTGGGAGTTACAGAATCATCCTTGTTGCCTGTTGATGCAAAATCGTCACTAGGAAGTGACTGTGTGGTCAAATACCACTTTTGTCAGTTTTGCAGATTTTCCCTTGTGAGGCTGAAGCTGTGTTCTTTGCAGTGACATAATTTTTTGCAGTGTTCTGTAATGGCGTCTGATTCTCTTTCACAGATTGTCACTGAAAATCTTGATAAGAACAAATTCCAAGCATGGAAGTTTAGAATGACAAATTTCCTTATGGGAAAAGGATATTGGAAATTCGTTGCAGGAAATGAAGAAGAACCAGTTCCCAATCAACAGCAAATGTTCCCAATCAATAGCAAATGTTCCCAATCAACAGCAAATGCAGGCATTTAAAGCATGGCATGAGAGAGCCAGGAAAGTTATGTACTGGCTGTCTATCAGCATTTCAGACTCTATGATTGTGCATATTCAGGATGCAAGTACTGTGTCGACACGCAGGAGGAGAAGATCCCCCTCCCTCCACTATTTAAACGAGGGGAGGGGAGGGGCCGCTGGATAGAGAAGGCTGGGGGGCCGTGAGAAGAACCGAATGCCGCCATAGCTTTGAGCTGAAGGAAGGAGACGAATCGCCACTGCCACGCCGACCGTCTGCCCTCCATCACGCCACCATCGACTGCTGCAGGCCAGTCCCGCCGTTTTTGCCGAATTAGCTGTTCTTCCCCCCCCCCACGTGGCCCTTCCAGAAGCCCCTTGGAAGGTTCCAAGGTGGACTTCTTAAGCCCTTTTTCTTCCCCCCCCTCCCGGGGTTTTAAATCCCTCCCCTAAGCCCTTGTTCTCCCCCCCCCCTCCCGGGGTTTTAAATCCCCCCCTAAGGCCCTTGTTCTTTCCCCCCCCCCCCTCCCGGTATAATTCCCCTCCTAAGCCTTGTTCTGTTCCCCTCCGGATTTTAATCCCCTAAAAGTCCTTATTACCCCCCCCCCCCCGGGTTTAAATTTTCCCCCCTAAGCCCCCTTGTTTCCTCTTCCGGTTTTAATTTCCTAAGCCCTTGCTCTTTTCCCTCCTCATAGCTCTTTAGATTTTTCAGGTCACAACCATAGGCCTACCTTGTCCTTAGGCTACCTTGCAAACTTCCATTCTCTTGCGTTAATCCCTTCACTCACTTTCAAACCTTTTTGTGCAAGTGCTCTCATAGTTGAGCTTTGTGTTCTTAATCTTATCAAACAAGCCGGTGTCCACACACTCCCATGTCCTAAAAAAATCAAATTCATCATCATGGCTTCGTATGGTATCCCGTAAGGAAGAAATAGCCGTGAGATAAAAGATAGGGAGGGAAGTAGAGGGAGTAAAAAGAGGGAGTGAAGGAGGAAGAGTGGGAAAAAGGTAAAAGATAAGGAAGGAGAAGACGGTGGAATTCCAAGAAGAAAAAGGGAAAGGTTATCTCACATTCGAACTACGATGCCGCCGAAGAAAGTCCAAGGTGTAGCGGCGGGAGGGTCATCTCCCGGTATCCATGTGGATATCTCCCCTCAAAGCCAGGTTTTTCCTCTTGGTGTTAATTTGGTTTTAAGTCAATCATGCAAAGAAAAATTGTTAAGGAAAGATATATTTGTTCGAGTTATTTTTTTACGAAGGAGTTAGCCTATGGACGACAATGTATACAAATTAGCTTTCTTCAAATTGCATCAAGCATTATAAAATTATAGGCAAGATTAACCATTTACTATAGTAATATATTCCTAAAGTGTAGAAATTATATCTTGCACCATTAGTCTTATTCCTTTCGCAACAAATCATGGTAAAATGGCTAAATTCATGGAAGGTTTCTTCAATGCTCAAATTACTAGGGAGTTATCTTTGCTAGTTGCACATCTTAGCAAGGCAACTGTTGTTATTTGGCATGAGTTCATCTTTAAAGAAAACGGAAGTTAAATGTTAGGAATTAACAAGTATAAAAATTAGATATACGAACTCATTTGGAAAGAAAATGTAATAGGGAATTGCTGGATGACACTCTATTAACACTTTTCCCCTACTATTTGAGGACTTGGGACTAATAAAGTGTGTATACACCAATTTCTCAGCTAGGCCTTTGTCCCAAGAAGTATCGTCGCTCTTTGTATCATCTTGGCATTATGCTATATGCCAAATTAAACTGTATTGATTGGGAAAGTTAATTGTCACAAGGATAGTAAAACCGTTGTCGTATTGCTGCGCATTCGAGGTGTGTAAACCACCCAAAAGTTGTGCATGGGATTTGGTACTTTGTACATATTTAGTTGTTGTGTTTACATTTATTTTCTGCGCATGAGTGAACATGATGAGATGCTTTCAGCCTATTTTGATACATGTTGCTGCAAAAAGGTTTGGAATCATTGCTTGCCAAAATCCATCAGCACTATTGCTCGTAGACGAGGAGCCATTGATTGTTGGACGGATTCACGGTTTGAGCTTAATGACTGAGGCTGCTTCATCATGTGGTTTTGGGTTTTCTATAGAGCGAAAGAGGATGGCCCTGTCCTTCTGGGTTTGTGGCATCCATGGGAGCACGGTGGCCATGGCCATGAGCACACACAGGTGCATGCATATGTGACTACACACGCATCGGAGGAGAAGGAAGAAGCTAAAAAACTTCTACAAGCTCTAGAATAGATAGTTTGAATTTGAACCAAAAATAATGATATGTGAGCTATTAAGGTTAAAGAGAGGATTTTTGAAAGGCTAAAGAGGGGGGAAAAAGGAGAAGCTTTTGGGAGCTATTTTGAGAAGAAAGGCAGAAACAGGGGAGGAGAGTACGGGACGGAGAAGGAAGGGATGGATCTGACACAGGATGGGAGAAAGGAGAGAACAGGTACAACAAGAAGGAGAGATAATTTCTGCCAACGAGTTTGATAAGTCTGGGGATGCATGGTACAATCGCGAGTGCAAATGCTAGTAACATGAAAACTGCGAACAGCTGAAGTGCTTTGCCGTGAATGATTTGCAGACCAACAGGCTCTCCTTCAAAGGTTCTGTCTGACTCACATATTATCATCAATCCTGAGGGTCGACAAGAGGGAATTAAGCGTGGATTGAAAAGTGGAATTAAGGAGATATAGAGCCTGGGCTTTGCCGTGAAGTGTGGAAGTTTCCTCTTCGTCTTCCACCACAGAGTAGTCAGTGAACGGCGCTGAATTCTGGATATAGGAAGGAAAGGATTTCGGGGGGAACTGGCGGGATTGTGGAAGCATGCTGTCTGCAGCCAATAGATGTCATTAAGACACGACTTCAGTTAGACAGAGGTGGTCATTATAAGGGGATCTTGCACTGTGGAAAGTCAATTGTCCAGCAAGAAGGAGTAAGAGCTTTATGGAAGGGTCTCACTCCATTTGCAACACACTTAATCCTGAAGTATACTCTGCGGATGGGATCAAATGCAGCTCTGCAGATAGCATTCAAGGATCCTGAGACCGGAAAGATTAGCCATATTGGCAGATTGGCTGCGGGATTTGGTGCAGGTGTCCTGGAGGCCCTTGTGATTGTGACTCCTTTTGAGGTTGTGAAGATCAGACTTCAGCAGCAACGAGGATTGTCTCCACATTTGTTATGCTACAAAGGTCCTATCCATTGTGCTGCAACAATTATCCGGGAGGAAGGGTTTCTTGGTTTGTGGGCTGGTGCTGCTCCTACAGTCATGAGAAATGGTGTAAATCAAAGTGTAATGTTCAGTGTGAAAAATGCATTTGACGCAGTCGTGTGGAATAAACACGAGGGTGATGGATGTGTTATACAACCTTGGCAGTCCATGATCTCAGGTTTTGTAGCAGGTTTTGCGGGGCCTGTGTGTACTGGCCCTTTGATGTTGTAAAAACTCGGTTAATGGCTCAGAAGGCTGATGAGTTGGGTAGGTTACGTTACACAGGCATGATTCATGCAATTAGATTGATTTACAAAGAGGAGAGTTTACTTGCCTTATGGAAAGGATTGCTACCTAGATTAATGAGGATCCCACCTGGGCAAGCAATCATGTGGACAGTAGCAGATCAAATTACAGGTTTTTATGAAAGAAGATTCTTGCACAGGGTTTGAAAGCTTAGAAACTTTGCAGGTTTTAGAAAATATTGACATTCATTTCTAGGATTCCCATTTATCCTTCAAAGAGTGGAGAGCTTAAATAACTTTTTAAATTCAAGAAAGCCCTTGTTGGTCAGGATATATTTATTGAGGACTAGTGCTATTTCAAGCAGAGGAAACACTCTGTTGAGGGCTAGTGACAGATTGCAACTGCTGATGTTATGTCTATGAAGATGATGCAATAGTACTTGCTGCACATGATTACGGTTATTGTTCATATGGTGAAAATATTAACATGAAAGAGAAAAATGTGCTATATAATGCCACAAATCAGTTTGTTGGCTTATGGAGAATGTAAAATAATATATGGATCTTGATCATTCCGTGTTCAACCCTCTTGATCTTGGAAAGGAGCTACCTCTGAAAGGATAATACTAATACTTCTGTCTGAAGTTGATAAACAGATTTGTATTAAATGTTTCAATATTGAAGGATGAATTCTATGCTCAGCTGAAAACCTGCTTTTAGTCTTATCATTGCTGGAAAGACGAGGTCTCGTTGAAAGCTTGGTGGACACAAATCCTTACATCTTGCTTACTCATTTGTTTGATCTTATTTCCTGAAATTTATCAAGGACTTCTGTGGTTGCGACATAGCTTTCACAAACCCTTCGACATCTTTGGTGAACCCGACGTGAAAGCGTCGCAGAAATTTCAGGATGGGAGACACTTCAGCCTCTATTTCAGCTTCCTCTACAACTCCAGCTGTCTCTACTTCAGCACCCTCAATGACTGCTGCGTCAAGTACTTCAACGGAGGATCTAAAACAGATTTTGCAGAATATGTCCATGTATATGCAGCTCCAAAATCAGCAAACTCAAATGTATATGCAGCAGCAACAACAATTGCATCAACAACAGTTGTCTCAGCAAAGGCAACTCTATTCGGAGCAGGAGAATGCAAACAGTGCGACTAAGGCTATTGAAGCAGTTGAGAGTGAGAAGAAGCTATTTGATGGGCGTAATGTTTCAGCATATTTGAAGACATATGAGATCAAGATGGGGTTTTTCGGAGTTCCTGCTGGACTTATGAGTAAGTACTTCCTTCGTCTTGTCACACCTGCTTTGAGGACAAAGGTGACTGATTTATTTATTCAAAATACACATTGGCAAGATTTTAAGAAGGCTCTAAAAGAAGAATACTTCCTTGAGGACTTTGGTATGGCTACTCGGCGGTCATTCCGAGAGTGGGTCTACATGCCAAACAAGGGTCTTGCTGCTTCGGAGTTGATTCGAGAATTTGAAGAGAGGTATAGTCAGCTTGATGCCATTGAACAAAGAGCATTGGATGTTGAAAAAGTTGAGCTTTTCTTGCAAGCTGCAGATCCTGCTCTTCAAGAAGAATTGGGTGAGCTTCTTGAAGATCGCACGAAGCCTATGGGTCTTAAAACTGATTGGCAGGATGCTCAGGATGCAGTCTCGACTTTGACCAAGAGGAGGATATGGAAGACTCGCCTACAGAATGGTTCTATGACACCTACGCCATCATCTGCTCCTATGCCTACTTCTATCCCTGTTATTTCTTCTCCTCCTCAGCCAGTTTCTTGGCCTATGCCAGTGCCTACTGTTTCTACTCCACCTATTCCTCCTATTCCACGACCGATGCCTACACCTTCTGCTCCAAACCCATCTGTTCCATCAGTGCCTACCTCTATTGATGATATAATCAAAGGAATCACAGATTTGACACTTGAGTCAGTCAAAGCGGAGTTGGTGGGTAAGTTGAAGGAGCAGTTTGCTTCCACTGCGCCTGCTACTTCTTCTAGTGCTCCTATTGCACCTAGGAGTGCTCCTAATGCACCTAGGAGAGATCGGAGATGTATTTGGTGTGATAGTACGGAGCATCAGCATTGTAGGGATTGTGACTCTTTCCAGGATGCAAGGAGGCAGAATTTGGTATATTGGGGGCAAGATGGTAAGATTTGGTTGACTGAGACAGGAGCTCCACTTGCTACCAACTTTGGTAAAGGTGGAATGAAGAAGTTAGTGGAGGACATGGCTGCGCGTACTTCTTATGTGACGGCTAGAGGTGATGCTTCTGCATATGGAGTACAGATTGAGAAGGGATTGGAGACTCAGTCCGCACTATGGACTTATGCTATGGAGACTGCAAACAAGGGGAAAATTCAGCAAACTGTTTTGACTAGTGCAGGCTCTAGCATCAAATCAGAGACAGGATGGGACTCGCCTGTTGACAGGTATTCTATTTATGCTTTTTTGGCTAAATCTCATGGTGCAGATGTATTTGTTGAGGAGAAGCGTAAGAGGGATGAAGACAATCCAAGTGCAGCTAAGAAGACTAGAGGGGGTGAGTTTGTTACTCCACCTACTGCAGGACCGTCTTCAAGACCAGGGCCAGATCGACAGATGGAGGATGTTCAAAAGAGGGAAAAGAGGCAAGAGCCTAGAGAGAGAAAGCAGCCAGGATTCAGATTGATGTCCGACATTGAGACATCTACAGACATGAAGAAAATCTTTAATGATAAGATACTTGTCAGTGAGGTGACTTTCACTATTTCCGAGATTTTGGGCATCTCAAAAAGAGAGTTTCAAGATCAGTTTCAGGAGGTCCTGAAGAGGAAAAGACATGCATTGTCTACCACTGATGCACAGGGAGTTTTGATTGGAGAGTTGGATGAGGATGATGATGAGGTTATGGTTGATAATGCTTTTGTTTTACCACAGGTAGAGAAGAGGGTTCAGCCTATGCATTATGCTGAAATTGATGAGCCTGTTTTGGTACCGCGTAGTCACTTTTCGCGGAGCCATTGGGCTAGGGCAACTACAGAGACGATGGTAAAGGTTGGAGAAAAACAGGTACCTTATGTTGCATTGGTTGATCATGGTTCAGAGATTAATCTCATTGTTCGTGGAGTTTATGAGAGTAACAGATGGCCTATGGATGTAGAGCATGGGTGGCGTATGAGAGCCGCCAATAACACTGCAGGTGATTTATATGCTGCTTGCCCTAGTGTCAGGGTTTCTATTGGTGATGTAGAGGAGGATTTTCATTTCTTTGTGCAGGATTCATGCTCTTATTCCATAATTCTTGGTCAGCCATTCATTACAGAGATGCGTATGGAGACAAAGGTCATGGATGATGGATCTGCTTATGCACGGATTCGCAGTAAAGATGGTATGAGAGTAGTTCAATTTATGACTGTATGTGTGAACCATGTTAGAAACAGGGATACTCTCAGAGATGCACCCTTACCCACTGTGAGGGATTCGGGTTTTCATTAGGTACCGCCGTTTCGCGAGACGACGGTGGTACAGAGGAGAGGAGATTGGAGTTCTCGCCTCCTGGCAGCGGAGTTTTCTCCTCCGGTTATGTTGGGATTTCAGCAAACAGTTCGATGAGCTATCAGAAGACTTCTAGATTGTCTAGAGCTGCTAGGCAGTATATATGCAGGAAGGAGAAAAATTTGAAAAATGCAGGAATTTTGGAGGATGATGAGCACATAGATGGTATGTATGACAGTGTGATTTGTGCAGATACGATGACAGATATGAGAGATATGCTGAAAACTGATATGCTGAATTGTCATGGTAATGTATTAGTGCAATCCCTGAACATGTTTCATGAAATTGCAGATTTTGTGTCACAGATTGAGTCAGAGGCTGAGGTAACTCAGCAAAGAGTGTTGAGTGCTGAAGAAATTCAGCAAACAGAGTTTCCAGCTGGTTATGATCAGCTTTCAGAGAGACAGAGGGCTGAAAATTTTCAGCCAACAGAGTTTACTGCTGAAATATTTCAGCATTCAGAGTTTGGGGCTGTTTCTATGCAGTCCATAGAGCAGAGGGCTGAGAATATTCAGCCATTGGAGTGCAGAATTGCTGATTTACAGCAAGGTTTATGTAATGCAGAAGAACATAATGAAGCCAGGGTTGACACAAAATACAAGACTGTGGATAAGAAGGTGGATTTTATAGGCAAGATTATGGAGTATTATTCTACCACTTCAGAGATACAAAGATTCATTGGAGCTTGTGTGTTTTACATGAATTGGACACCCCATTTTGCACACATAGCAGATTGTTTATATGAGCTGTTTCGAAAGGGGCAGAAATTTTATTGGGATGAGAGTCACACTAAAGCCATGCGGAAAATGAGGAAGTTATTGCAGATTTTTTGGAAGATGATGAAAAGATGGTTTGGGCCATACATAGTCAGACATGTCTTTGATAATGCAACATATGAGTTGACAGAATTGGATGGAACAGTGCTTAGAGTGCCTATTGCTGGAAAAATAATCAAGATTTTCAAGAAAAGAGATGATGAGGATTATGCATTGGAAGAATTTTCGAGAGAAGAGCAACGTCAAGAAACTCCAATGGAAGGGACAGATGATATGGCTGAAAATCTTGTTGATCTACCGGAAATGCAAAACGAAGAGATTGATTTGTTTGTGGATCTTGATGATAATGATCATGGGTAAGTTGGCCCATCCGGAGGATGCGCAGGATTAGAGGGGGTGGATGTCGTATTGCTGCGCATTCGAGGTGTGTAAACCACCCAAAAGTTGTGCATGGGATTTGGTACTTTGTACATATTTAGTTGTTGTGTTTACATTTATTTTCTGCGCATGAGTGAACATGATGAGATGCTTTCAGCCTATTTTGATACATGTTGCTGCAAAAAGGTTTGGAATCATTGCTTGCCAAAATCCATCAGCACTATTGCTCGTAGACGAGGAGCCATTGATTGTTGGACGGATTCACGGTTTGAGCTTAATGACTGAGGCTGCTTCATCATGTGGTTTTGGGTTTTCTATAGAGCGAAAGAGGATGGCCCTGTCCTTCTGGGTTTGTGGCGTCCATGGGAGCACGGTGGCCATGGCCATGAGCACACACAGGTGCATGCATATGTGACTACACACGCATCGGAGGAGAAGGAAGAAGCTAAAAAACTTCTACAAGCTCTAGAATAGATAGTTTGAATTTGAACCAAAAATAATGATATGTGAGCTATTAAGGTTAAAGAGAGGATTTTTGAAAGGCTAAAGAGGGGGGAAAAAGGAGAAGCTTTTGGGAGCTATTTTGAGAAGAAAGGCAAAAACAGGGGAGGAGAGTACGGGACGGAGAAGGAAGGGATGGATCTGACACAGGATGGGAGAAAGGAGAGAACAGGTACAACAAGAAGGAGAGATAATTTCTGCCAACGAGTTTGATAAGTCTGGGGATGCATGGTACAATCGCGAGTGCAAATGCTAGTAACATGAAAACTGCGAACAGCTGAAGTGCTTTGCCGTGAATGATTTGCAGACCAACAGGCTCTCCTTCAAAGGTTCTGTCTGACTCACATATTATCATCAATCCTGAGGGTCGACAAGAGGGAATTAAGCGTGGATTGAAAAGTGGAATTAAGGAGATATAGAGCCTGGGCTTTGCCGTGAAGTGTGGAAGTTTCCTCTTCGTCTTCCACCACAGAGTAGTCAGTGAACGGCGCTGAATTCTGGATATAGGAAGGAAAGGATTTCGGGGGGAACTGGCGGGATTGTGGAAGCATGCTGTCTGCAGCCAATAGATGTCATTAAGACACGACTTCAGTTAGACAGAGGTGGTCATTATAAGGGGATCTTGCACTGTGGAAAGTCAATTGTCCAGCAAGAAGGAGTAAGAGCTTTATGGAAGGGTCTCACTCCATTTGCAACACACTTAATCCTGAAGTATACTCTGCGGATGGGATCAAATGCAGCTCTGCAGATAGCATTCAAGGATCCTGAGACCGGAAAGATTAGCCATATTGGCAGATTGGCTGCGGGATTTGGTGCAGGTGTCCTGGAGGCCCTTGTGATTGTGACTCCTTTTGAGGTTGTGAAGATCAGACTTCAGCAGCAACGAGGATTGTCTCCACATTTGTTATGCTACAAAGGTCCTATCCATTGTGCTGCAACAATTATCCGGGAGGAAGGGTTTCTTGGTTTGTGGGCTGGTGCTGCTCCTACAGTCATGAGAAATGGTGTAAATCAAAGTGTAATGTTCAGTGTGAAAAATGCATTTGACGCAGTCGTGTGGAATAAACACGAGGGTGATGGATGTGTTATACAACCTTGGCAGTCCATGATCTCAGGTTTTGTAGCAGGTTTTGCGGGGCCTGTGTGTACTGGCCCTTTGATGTTGTAAAAACTCGGTTAATGGCTCAGAAGGCTGATGAGTTGGGTAGGTTACGTTACACAGGCATGATTCATGCAATTAGATTGATTTACAAAGAGGAGAGTTTACTTGCCTTATGGAAAGGATTGCTACCTAGATTAATGAGGATCCCACCTGGGCAAGCAATCATGTGGACAGTAGCAGATCAAATTACAGGTTTTTATGAAAGAAGATTCTTGCACAGGGTTTGAAAGCTTAGAAACTTTGCAGGTTTTAGAAAATATTGACATTCATTTCTAGGATTCCCATTTATCCTTCAAAGAGTGGAGAGCTTAAATAACTTTTTAAATTCAAGAAAGCCCTTGTTGGTCAGGATATATTTATTGAGGACTAGTGCTATTTCAAGCAGAGGAAACACTCTGTTGAGGGCTAGTGACAGATTGCAACTGCTGATGTTATGTCTATGAAGATGATGCAATAGTACTTGCTGCACATGATTACGGTTATTGTTCATATGGTGAAAATATTAACATGAAAGAGAAAAATGTGCTATATAATGCCACAAATCAGTTTGTTGGCTTATGGAGAATGTAAAATAATATATGGATCTTGATCATTCCGTGTTCAACCCTCTTGATCTTGGAAAGGAGCTACCTCTGAAAGGATAATACTAATACTTCTGTCTGAAGTTGATAAACAGATTTGTATTAAATGTTTCAATATTGAAGGATGAATTCTATGCTCAGCTGAAAACCTGCTTTTAGTCTTATCATTGCTGGAAAGACGAGGTCTCGTTGAAAGCTTGGTGGACACAAATCCTTACATCTTGCTTACTCATTTGTTTGATCTTATTTCCTGAAATTTATCAAGGACTTCTGTGGTTGCGACATAGCTTTCACAAACCCTTCGACATCTTTGGTGAACCCGACGTGAAAGCGTCGCAGAAATTTCAGGATGGGAGACACTTCAGCCTCTATTTCAGCTTCCTCTACAACTCCAGCTGTCTCTACTTCAGCACCCTCAATGACTGCTGCGTCAAGTACTTCAACGGAGGATCTAAAACAGATTTTGCAGAATATGTCCATGTATATGCAGCTCCAAAATCAGCAAACTCAAATGTATATGCAGCAGCAACAACAATTGCATCAACAACAGTTGTCTCAGCAAAGGCAACTCTATTCGGAGCAGGAGAATGCAAACAGTGCGACTAAGGCTATTGAAGCAGTTGAGAGTGAGAAGAAGCTATTTGATGGGCGTAATGTTTCAGCATATTTGAAGACATATGAGATCAAGATGGGGTTTTTCGGAGTTCCTGCTGGACTTATGAGTAAGTACTTCCTTCGTCTTGTCACACCTGCTTTGAGGACAAAGGTGACTGATTTATTTATTCAAAATACACATTGGCAAGATTTTAAGAAGGCTCTAAAAGAAGAATACTTCCTTGAGGACTTTGGTATGGCTACTCGGCGGTCATTCCGAGAGTGGGTCTACATGCCAAACAAGGGTCTTGCTGCTTCGGAGTTGATTCGAGAATTTGAAGAGAGGTATAGTCAGCTTGATGCCATTGAACAAAGAGCATTGGATGTTGAAAAAGTTGAGCTTTTCTTGCAAGCTGCAGATCCTGCTCTTCAAGAAGAATTGGGTGAGCTTCTTGAAGATCGCACGAAGCCTATGGGTCTTAAAACTGATTGGCAGGATGCTCAGGATGCAGTCTCGACTTTGACCAAGAGGAGGATATGGAAGACTCGCCTACAGAATGGTTCTATGACACCTACGCCATCATCTGCTCCTATGCCTACTTCTATCCCTGTTATTTCTTCTCCTCCTCAGCCAGTTTCTTGGCCTATGCCAGTGCCTACTGTTTCTACTCCACCTATTCCTCCTATTCCACGACCGATGCCTACACCTTCTGCTCCAAACCCATCTGTTCCATCAGTGCCTACCTCTATTGATGATATAATCAAAGGAATCACAGATTTGACACTTGAGTCAGTCAAAGCGGAGTTGGTGGGTAAGTTGAAGGAGCAGTTTGCTTCCACTGCGCCTGCTACTTCTTCTAGTGCTCCTATTGCACCTAGGAGTGCTCCTAATGCACCTAGGAGAGATCGGAGATGTATTTGGTGTGATAGTACGGAGCATCAGCATTGTAGGGATTGTGACTCTTTCCAGGATGCAAGGAGGCAGAATTTGGTATATTGGGGGCAAGATGGTAAGATTTGGTTGACTGAGACAGGAGCTCCACTTGCTACCAACTTTGGTAAAGGTGGAATGAAGAAGTTAGTGGAGGACATGGCTGCGCGTACTTCTTATGTGACGGCTAGAGGTGATGCTTCTGCATATGGAGTACAGATTGAGAAGGGATTGGAGACTCAGTCCGCACTATGGACTTATGCTATGGAGACTGCAAACAAGGGGAAAATTCAGCAAACTGTTTTGACTAGTGCAGGCTCTAGCATCAAATCAGAGACAGGATGGGACTCGCCTGTTGACAGGTATTCTATTTATGCTTTTTTGGCTAAATCTCATGGTGCAGATGTATTTGTTGAGGAGAAGCGTAAGAGGGATGAAGACAATCCAAGTGCAGCTAAGAAGACTAGAGGGGGTGAGTTTGTTACTCCACCTACTGCAGGACCGTCTTCAAGACCAGGGCCAGATCGACAGATGGAGGATGTTCAAAAGAGGGAAAAGAGGCAAGAGCCTAGAGAGAGAAAGCAGCCAGGATTCAGATTGATGTCCGACATTGAGACATCTACAGACATGAAGAAAATCTTTAATGATAAGATACTTGTCAGTGAGGTGACTTTCACTATTTCCGAGATTTTGGGCATCTCAAAAAGAGAGTTTCAAGATCAGTTTCAGGAGGTCCTGAAGAGGAAAAGACATGCATTGTCTACCACTGATGCACAGGGAGTTTTGATTGGAGAGTTGGATGAGGATGATGATGAGGTTATGGTTGATAATGCTTTTGTTTTACCACAGGTAGAGAAGAGGGTTCAGCCTATGCATTATGCTGAAATTGATGAGCCTGTTTTGGTACCGCGTAGTCACTTTTCGCGGAGCCATTGGGCTAGGGCAACTACAGAGACGATGGTAAAGGTTGGAGAAAAACAGGTACCTTATGTTGCATTGGTTGATCATGGTTCAGAGATTAATCTCATTGTTCGTGGAGTTTATGAGAGTAACAGATGGCCTATGGATGTAGAGCATGGGTGGCATATGAGAGCCGCCAATAACACTGCAGGTGATTTATATGCTGCTTGCCCTAGTGTCAGGGTTTCTATTGGTGATGTAGAGGAGGATTTTCATTTCTTTGTGCAGGATTCATGCTCTTATTCCATAATTCTTGGTCAGCCATTCATTACAGAGATGCGTATGGAGACAAAGGTCATGGATGATGGATCTGCTTATGCACGGATTCGCAGTAAAGATGGTATGAGAGTAGTTCAATTTATGACTGTATGTGTGAACCATGTTAGAAACAGGGATACTCTCAGAGATGCACCCTTACCCACTGTGAGGGATTCGGGTTTTCATTAGGTACCGCCGTTTCGCGAGACGACGGTGGTACAGAGGAGAGGAGATTGGAGTTCTCGCCTCCTGGCAGCGGAGTTTTCTCCTCCGGTTATGTTGGGATTTCAGCAAACAGTTCGATGAGCTATCAGAAGACTTCTAGATTGTCTAGAGCTGCTAGGCAGTATATATGCAGGAAGGAGAAAAATTTGAAAAATGCAGGAATTTTGGAGGATGATGAGCACATAGATGGTATGTATGACAGTGTGATTTGTGCAGATACGATGACAGATATGAGAGATATGCTGAAAACTGATATGCTGAATTGTCATGGTAATGTATTAGTGCAATCCCTGAACATGTTTCATGAAATTGCAGATTTTGTGTCACAGATTGAGTCAGAGGCTGAGGTAACTCAGCAAAGAGTGTTGAGTGCTGAAGAAATTCAGCAAACAGAGTTTCCAGCTGGTTATGATCAGCTTTCAGAGAGACAGAGGGCTGAAAATTTTCAGCCAACAGAGTTTACTGCTGAAATATTTCAGCATTCAGAGTTTGGGGCTGTTTCTATGCAGTCCATAGAGCAGAGGGCTGAGAATATTCAGCCATTGGAGTGCAGAATTGCTGATTTACAGCAAGGTTTATGTAATGCAGAAGAACATAATGAAGCCAGGGTTGACACGAAATACAAGACTGTGGATAAGAAGGTGGATTTTATAGGCAAGATTATGGAGTATTATTCTACCACTTCAGAGATACAAAGATTCATTGGAGCTTGTGTGTTTTACATGAATTGGACACCCCATTTTGCACACATAGCAGATTGTTTATATGAGCTGTTTCGAAAGGGGCAGAAATTTTATTGGGATGAGAGTCACACTAAAGCCATGCGGAAAATGAGGAAGTTATTGCAGATTTTTTGGAAGATGATGAAAAGATGGTTTGGGCCATACATAGTCAGACATGTCTTTGATAATGCAACATATGAGTTGACAGAATTGGATGGAACAGTGCTTAGAGTGCCTATTGCTGGAAAAATAATCAAGATTTTCAAGAAAAGAGATGATGAGGATTATGCATTGGAAGAATTTTCGAGAGAAGAGCAACGTCAAGAAACTCCAATGGAAGGGACAGATGATATGGCTGAAAATCTTGTTGATCTACCGGAAATGCAAAACGAAGAGATTGATTTGTTTGTGGATCTTGATGATAATGATCATGGGTAAGTTGGCCCATCCGGAGGATGCGCAGGATTAGAGGGGGTGGATGTCGTATTGCTGCGCATTCGAGGTGTGTAAACCACCCAAAAGTTGTGCATGGGATTTGGTACTTTGTACATATTTAGTTGTTGTGTTTACATTTATTTTCTGCGCATGAGTGAACATGATGAGATGCTTTCAGCCTATTTTGATACATGTTGCTGCAAAAAGGTTTGGAATCATTGCTTGCCAAAATCCATCAGCACTATTGCTCGTAGACGAGGAGCCATTGATTGTTGGACGGATTCACGGTTTGAGCTTAATGACTGAGGCTGCTTCATCATGTGGTTTTGGGTTTTCTATAGAGCGAAAGAGGATGGCCCTGTCCTTCTGGGTTTGTGGCGTCCATGGGAGCACGGTGGCCATGGCCATGAGCACACACAGGTGCATGCATATGTGACTACACACGCATCGGAGGAGAAGGAAGAAGCTAAAAAACTTCTACAAGCTCTAGAATAGATAGTTTGAATTTGAACCAAAAATAATGATATGTGAGCTATTAAGGTTAAAGAGAGGATTTTTGAAAGGCTAAAGAGGGGGGAAAAAGGAGAAGCTTTTGGGAGCTATTTTGAGAAGAAAGGCAAAAACAGGGGAGGAGAGTACGGGACGGAGAAGGAAGGGATGGATCTGACACAGGATGGGAGAAAGGAGAGAACAGGTACAACAAGAAGGAGAGATAATTTCTGCCAACGAGTTTGATAAGTCTGGGGATGCATGGTACAATCGCGAGTGCAAATGCTAGTAACATGAAAACTGCGAACAGCTGAAGTGCTTTGCCGTGAATGATTTGCAGACCAACAGGCTCTCCTTCAAAGGTTCTGTCTGACTCACATATTATCATCAATCCTGAGGGTCGACAAGAGGGAATTAAGCGTGGATTGAAAAGTGGAATTAAGGAGATATAGAGCCTGGGCTTTGCCGTGAAGTGTGGAAGTTTCCTCTTCGTCTTCCACCACAGAGTAGTCAGTGAACGGCGCTGAATTCTGGATATAGGAAGGAAAGGATTTCGGGGGGAACTGGCGGGATTGTGGAAGCATGCTGTCTGCAACCAATAGATGTCATTAAGACACGACTTCAGTTAGACAGAGGTGGTCATTATAAGGGGATCTTGCACTGTGGAAAGCCAATTGTCCAGCAAGAAGGAGTAAGAGCTTTATGGAAGGGTCTCACTCCATTTGCAACACACTTAATCCTGAAGTATACTCTGCGGATGGGATCAAATGTAGCTCTGCAGATAGCATTCAAGGATCCTGAGACCGGAAAGATTAGCCATATTGGCAGATTGGCTGCGGGATTTGGTGCAGGTGTCCTGGAGGCCCTTGTGATTGTGACTCCTTTTGAGGTTGTGAAGATCAGACTTCAGCAGCAACGAGGATTGTCTCCACATTTGTTACGCTACAAAGGTCCTATCCATTGTGCTGCAACAATTATCCGGGAGGAAGGGTTTCTTGGTTTGTGGGCTGGTGCTGCTCCTACAGTCATGAGAAATGGTGTAAATCAAAGTGTAATGTTCAGTGTGAAAAATGCATTTGACGCAGTCGTGTGGAATAAACACGAGGGTGATGGATGTGTTATACAACCTTGGCAATCCATGATCTCAGGTTTTGTAGCAGGTTTTGCGGGGCCTGTGTGTACTGGCCCTTTGATGTTGTAAAAACTCGGTTAATGGCTCAGAAGGCTGATGAGTTGGGTAGGTTACGTTACACAGGCATGATTCATGCAATTAGATTGATTTACAAAGAGGAGAGTTTACTTGCCTTATGGAAAGGATTGCTACCTAGATTAATGAGGATCCCACCTGGGCAAGCAATCATGTGGACAGTAGCAGATCAAATTACAGGTTTTTATGAAAGAAGATTCTTGCACAGGGTTTGAAAGCTTAGAAACTTTGCAGGTTTTAGAAAATATTGACATTCATTTCTAGGATTCCCATTTATCCTTCAAAGAGTGGAGAGCTTAAATAACTTTTTAAATTCAAGAAAGCCCTTGTTGGTCAGGATATATTTATTGAGGACTAGTGCTATTTCAAGCAGAGGAAACACTCTGTTGAGGGCTAGTGACAGATTGCAACTGCTGATGTTATGTCTATGAAGATGATGCAATAGTACTTGCTGCACATGATTACGGTTATTGTTCATATGGTGAAAATATTAACATGAAAGAGAAAAATGTGCTATATAATGCCACAAATCAATTTGTTGGCTTATGGAGAATGTAAAATAATATATGGATCTTGATCATTCCGTGTTCAACCCTCTTGATCTTGGAAAGGAGCTACCTCTGAAAGGATAATACTAATACTTCTGTCTGAAGTTGATAAACAGATTTGTATTAAATGTTTCAATATTGAAGGATGAATTCTATGCTCAGCTGAAAACCTGCTTTTAGTCTTATCATTGCTGGAAAGACGAGGTCTCGTTGAAAGCTTGGTGGACACAAATCCTTACATCTTGCTTATTCATTTGTTTGATCTTATTTCCTGAAATTTATCAAGGACTTCTGTGGTTGCGACATAGCTTTCACAAACCCTTCGACACCGTGACAAGACGAGTAAGATTACTTTCTAAAAGCTAACCGAACCAATCTTTCCAAAAGCTAACCGAACCAATCTAAACATAGAAACATTCATACCCTAAACCCTTGACTACTTTCCTTACCGTAAGGACAATAATTTCATAAAGATAAGAAACTAGGAAACCCTAGGCTTGACATACGTCAGCTTAAGGAATCTAAACAGATTATTCCATCGTCGGACTTGCGCAACATGTATGAAATCATTTTGTGATCAATTCACAAGGAGAAAAGGGAAAAACCCTCTTCAAGGACGGCAGATCCTTACGCAAGTTATCTTGCAAAAAGACGTAGTGTTTGGATATCCTTCTAAATAAGGAAAGTTATAAAATAGAAACTAGCATATCTAAGGTACCTTAGGGTTAACCAAGTTGGGTATACCCTACACCCGAATATAAAGGATCTTGCCAAGTTACAAGACATCTTGAAAACGACTGCTGATACACTCAAAAAGGAAAGAACACTTCTTTAGCAGTTTCCCATACAACTGGGTTGATTAATGGAAATGTTTGTGCTTGCTAGAGATTTTAGGGCTCTGTTTGAATTATGAATTACAAATTAAACAAGTACCTATACTTCAGGTTAAAAGGACTGAAGGGAGAGGCAGCTTCAGTTACCCCCGACTGCCTGCCTGACCCTAACCAAGGCGGTTGTTGACCGCACCGGGAACGTGGACCGAACTCGCCGCGAGAGGAATCTCCGTTGAGTTCTACTTGGAGCAGGAGGACGCTTGGGTGCCAGGGGGGCTCTGGCCGTAAATCCCTCACCTTCCGGGTCCTGCACAAGAGGCTAACGTGACTCGGGATTGGATCTCGAGGCCCGCATACTAGTTGACGGGCGGAAGCTTGGAATAGTGATCCCTGGAGATTACTGGTTAGCCTTCGGGCAGATTATGGACAAGCCTACGGGCAAAACTTCTTGTAATTCAAAGATAAAATGATGAGATGTTAAAAGATCTTGCTTGATATTGTTTTTATATGTTACGTGATAAGATTACGTGAAGGAACCCGTGCTTAACAAGATTAATTAAAGAAACTGATTATTATATGTCAAATTAATGTGTTAGATAATTACATAACTAAAACAAACTCTAGGTCATCCTCATCCAACTCTCCAATCAAAACTCCCTGTGCATCAGTGGTAGACAATGCATGTCTTTTCCTCTTCAGGACCTCCTGAAACTGATCCTGAAACTCTCTTTTTGAGATGCCCAAAATCTCGGAAATAGTGAAAGTCACCTCATTGACAAGTATCTTATCATTAAAGATTTTCTTCATGTCTGTAGATGTCTCAATGTCGGACATCAATCTGAATCCTAGAGTTACGTCATCAAAAAGGAATAACGAGAACGATGACCTAGAGTTACGTCTTATCCGATCTACGCTGTTTTAGGGGAACGGAATGGGACTATGCCTTATGGTAGAGAGGTTGAGCTTTGCATTCCCTCTCGTTTCCCATTCTCCTTGAACCAAGTGCAGCGTGAATCCGCTTCGGGCCTGGCGCTTCTGCGTAAAGTAGTTTGCTCGGGTCTGACCCTAGTTGCTGTTAGCCAATGACCCATTAGGAAAACCCTAATTCCGGTCGATCCTAAGTGGGAACGGCCAGGATACTTCCGCTACGTGGCAGACGCGGGAAGAACTAGATCACAAAACCCGTAACATTCCATAGGAGTGCCGGACGGAGCTTTCTAGATATCCTTTCCGATGGACTGCTAAGACGTGTCCTGGATGATACTAGGGGACACGTTACAGCAGTCTACATAATGAACAGGACTTCCACTGGAGCAATACATGGGATGACTCCAGAGGAGAGGTATACTGGTAGGAAAGCAGATATTTCTCATTTGAAGATTTTTTGTTGCATTGCCTATGTTCATGTGCCAGATGAGTTGAGATCCAAGTTGGATCCAAAAGCTGAGAAGTGCATCTTTATTGGTTACTCTCTGCATCAGAAAGGGTATAGATGCTATAACCCTTCTACTCGTAAGTTTACAGTGAGCAGAGATGTCGTTTTTGATGAGATGAGTAGCTGGTATAAACCAGTAAATGTGATTGATGATGTAGATTCACAAAATGGTAATCTTGCACAGAATTCACAGCAGCAGTCACAAAATATTAGTGGACCTGGAGTGTCCTCTAGCAGTGGTTCACATTCTTCGCCATGGACAGGCAGATTGAGATCAGGAGAATCTCCTCAAAACAATGCAGATAGTGGTATGCAGGTTTCACGAAAAGGAAAAGAGAAGGTAGATCAGCCCATGTTTGATGTGAATGCAGGTCACTCTTATGTGGATGGTGAATCCAGTGGCTCAGAACAGAGCATTGATGATGAGTTGGGTATTCCTTCTACTGTTACACCTGGAGTAAGGAAGACCAGGGATGTTTTGAGAGCACCTGGGAGTGAACCTACTTTGCGCAGGTCTACCAAAGCTAGTTATCCTATGGATAGGCTGAAATATGATAGATTTACAGCCATTCACTATGCCTATATGGTCAAAGTGATACATGAACCAGAACCCACTTCTTTTGAGCAAGCCATGGGAAAAGAAAAATGGGAGAAAGCCATGGATGAAGAAATGGATGCCTTAGAAGCAAATGCTACATGGGAATTGGTACCTTTTCCTAAAGGTAAGAAGGGAATTGGTACCTTTTCCTAAAGGTAAGAATGCAATTGGCTGTAAGTGGGTTTATAAGATGAAGCACAATACAGATGGTTCTGTGAACAGATACAAGGCAAGATTAGTAGTCAAGGGGTATGCACAAACATATGGCATTGATTATGAAGAAACATTCAGTCCGCTTGCAAGGATGGAAACCGTAAGAGCAGTCATTGCTATGGTTGCATCAAAGGAATGGTCTTTACATCAGATGGATGTAAAGAATGCCTTCTTGCATGGTGATTTGCAAGAAGAGGTATATATGGAGAAGCCACCAGGTTATGTGCATGCTGTTCATCCTGAGTTTGTTTACAGGTTGAAGAAAGCCTTGTATGGCTTGAAGCAAGCACCTAGAGCATGGTCTGACAAGATAGGACAATATCTTGTCACTATTGGCTTTCAGATTTCCAAGGAAGATTTCTCACTTTATGTGAGAAAAACAGAGAAAGATATTATGCTGCTTGTCATTTATGTTGATGATTTGATTATCACAGGTGATAGTGATGAAGATATCCTTCATGTGAAAATGCTATTGAAGCAGAAGTTTGAGATGAAGGATTTGGGAGGGCTACGTTATTTCTTGGGCATTGAGGTGATTAGATCACCAAGTGGGATATGGCTCTTGCAGAGGCAGTATGGATTGGACATGCTGTCCAAATATTGGATGACAGGCTGTAAGCCTATTTCAGTTCCTTTGGAGCAGAATGTGAAGCTGAGCGCAAATGCAGGTGAGCTTCTGGAAGACCCTACTATGTACAGACGCATAGTAGGAAGTTTGATTTATATATTACCAGGCCAGATTTGAGTTATGCTGTTGGATTGGTAAGTCAGTTTATGCAGGCTCCAAGGAAACTACATTTGGATGCGGCTAGACGCATACTTAGGTATGTGAAGTCCACATTGTAGTATGGACTACTTTATGAGACTGGGGTTCAGATACAGTTGCATGGATACACTGATGCTGATTGGGCTGGTAGTATTTCTGATAGACGATCAAACACAGGATATGTGTTCTCTTTTGGGAGTGCTGCAATCACTTGGAGCAGCAAGAAACAACCTACAATTGCCTTGTCGAGCACAGAGGCTGAGTATAGGGGTGCAGCAGTGGCTGCATGTGAGGTAGCTTGGTTGCATAAGCTACTTTATGATATGCATCAGCCTATAGATGGGCCAGTTGTCATTTATTGTGACAACATGAGTAGTATACACTTGGCAAATAACCCAGTCTATCATGCTAGAACAAAGCACATTGAGGTGCATTATCACTATGTGCGGGAGAGGGTTTTACTAGGTCTTATTGATATAGTTTATGTCAGCACAGAGGATCAGGTAACTGACATATTTACGAAGGCATTGGGCACAGAGAAGCTATGCAAGTTCAGAGACCTGCTTGGTGTGCAAGAATTGGGATTGAGCTCGAGGGGGAGTGTTGAGATATCGAGCTCCACTCGTGATATGCCAGGGTGACCGTTGTGCATTTATGTCAGCGACTTGTCAGTTGCAGATGCGGTTGGTACACCGCCCATGAATAATAGCTAGATGACAACTATCCTTAGCTACTCTAGTTCGTGGCTCAGTTAGAATGCCATCTTAGTTAGTTGAGTTTGGCTTGAGACGCATATATAGAGTTCTTCTATTTCTATATACTAGAGTTCTTTTTGGCTTACACAACTAAGAAGAGGAAAATTGTTTTCAACGTCCACCCTTGTGTGTATTCCCCCATTGTGCAAGCAAGAAAGCTACAAGTGAGGCTCCTTTCTTCTCTCCCACAATCTTGACACAACGATCTCCCAAGGCCCCCTTCATATGTTTTTGAAACCACACTCACACACACCCTTTTCACTGTGTATATATCCCTATAGGGCCTTTTCTTTAGGCTTTGTAAGCCTTTCCCTCCCGAAGAAACTAAGATCTTAAAGGTCTTATTACCCCCTTCTCGTGGCAAATCCCTTAACGATTCCTTGCCTCGAAAAAGACAAGAAGTGTATTGAAGCGACGGTGGAATTCCGAAAAGGAGTGTAAAGCTACTTCCATGTTCGAAGGACTACAACTGCGATGCCGCCTAAGAAAGTCCAAGGAGTAGCTGCGGGAGGGTCATCTCCCGGTATCCATGGATATCTCACGCCAAACCCAGGTTTTTCCTTTTTAATTTTATATCGGTTCTAATTCAATCATGCAAGATGAATTGTTAGGGATAAGATATATTTTGTCCTAGTTATTCACGACGAAGGAATTTAGTTTAATGAAACATGCAAAATAAATAAAGTATAAACATAGTTTTTTTCAAATAGCATTAAGCATTGAAACGAATCATGAGCACGATTATTTACCCACTAAAGTAGTATACTTCGGTCAAGTCTAGAAGGTATAAAATTGCATCTTGCACTATTAACCCCTATTTCTTTTTACAACAAATCATCATGGAAAGTGAAAATCTTGAAAGGATTCTTGCGATGCTTAAACTTTAGGAAGTTATCATTGCTAACTACATAACTTAGCAAGGAAAAGATTGCTTATTTAGCATGAGTTTGTTCGCAAAGAAAAGGGAAGATCAGTTGAATTTAACCTAACCTCAAATCAATGAGGTATATGATTGAAAAGTCAAGTGACACGTAGAAAACAGATCATACGGAAGTAATCTCGAAACTACCTTCTAGAGTTAACCAGACTAAAAATGCTGCGAAATATTTATTGGGAATGAATTACAACCCAAGAAACGTTTATACCTTAAATACTTGCCCACATTCCCTGATTGTAGGGTCAGTAAATTGTAAACGTAAAAGAAATTAGGGTTCATCCCTGAGTTTCTTAAAAGAAAATAATAAAGCTAGGAAACCCTAGGTCTGACAAACGTCAGCTTAAAGAAACTGAAACGGATTGTTTCGTAACTCCATTATCGCTTAGTACGATGCAAGACTTGTGCGGCAAGTACGAAGTCATATGGTCTTGTGATCGATTCACAAGAAGAAAGGCTAAAGTCCCGCAATAAGGATGGCAGATCCTTACGCAAGTTATCTTGCAAAAGGATGTATACTTTGATATCCTTCTAAGTAAGGAAGGTTTTAAAAAAAACCGGAAACTAAAGTATCAAATGAACTTTAGGGTTGACCAAGTTGGGTTAATAGGGTACGCCCTAACCCAGAATATAAAGGATCTTGTCAAGTTGCAAGGCACCCCGGATCGAGTGCTAGATGCATTCAAAAGGAAAGATTCCTTCCTTAGCAGTTTGCCAACAACAAGATCGATCAATGGAAATGTTTGTGCTTGCTAGAGATTTTAGAGCACTCTTTGATTTATTAATTATAAATTAAAAGAATGTCCATACTTCAGGCTGAAGGCCTGAAGGGAGAGGCAGCTTTAGTTACCCCCGACTGTCTGCCTGACCCTAACCAAGGGGGTTGTGACCGCGCCGGGAATGTGGACCGAACCCGCCGCGAGAGGTCTCTCCGTTGAGCGCTACTTGGAGCAAGAGGACGCTTGGGTGGTAGGGGGGCTTTGGTCGTAAATCCCTCGCCTTCCAGGTCCTGCACAAGAGGTTAACGTGACTCGGGATTGGATCTCGAGGCCCACATACTAGTCTACGGGCAGAAACTTGGAATAGTGATCCCTGTGGATTGCTGGATAGCCTTCGGGCGGATTGTGGATAAGCCTATGGGAAGAAATTTTATATTTCAAAGATAAATATGATGATATATTAATAAAGAACTTGTCTGATATTGTTTTTCTATGTCACGTGATAAGATTACGTGAAGGAACCAGTGCTTAACGGATTAATTAAAAAGCTGGGTGTTACATGTCCAACTAATGTGCTAGATAATTACATAACTAAAACAAACCGAGGAAAGTGCGGAGGATGGGCCATGGGTCCGTCCTACGGTGGGGTGGTCCCGGTTAGCCGGGAACTTTTCTCAAATCTCAAAGAACAGCGGGATGATTGTCAAAGAACACGAACAACAAAAGCGTTGACCTAGAGTTATGTCTTAACCGATTTATGCTATTTTAGGGGAACGGAATGGGACTATGCCTTATGGCAGAGAGGTTGAGCTTTGCATCCCTCTCATTTCCCATTCTCCTTGAACCAAGTGCAACGTGAATCCGCTTCAGACCTGGCGTTTCTGCATAAAGTAGTTCGCTTGGGTCCGACGCTAGTTGCTGTTAGGAAATGACCATTTAAGAAAAACCCAAATTCCGATCGATCCTAAGTGGGAACGGCCAGAACACTTCCGCTACGTGGCAAACGCGGAAAGCCCTAGATCGCAAATCCCGTAACATTCCATGGGAGTGCCCGGCAGAGCTTTCTAGACATCCTTTACGATGGACTACTAAGACGTGTCCTGGATGATACTAGTGGACACGTTACAAATACTCCAGAATAACAAGACTAACATGCTGCAGTATGCTGGACCAATCTTTTCAGTAGGCCACCGTTGTGTTTGTCTAGGTGGACTTCTTCATCATCAATGACGTCTATGCCCATAGTACTCATAAATAATAATTATGGCAACACCCTGAAAGATGGTGACACAAGGAAAATGTAAACCTTGACGTGAGAAGCTCGTTTTAATACACTTGAGGAAGAATCTCGTTTTAATACACTTGATAAATCATTAATGTCATGAAATGATTTATAAAAAAAAGCTTTTTCCTAAGCTTTTCTAGAGAGAAAAGCATCAAGCTTTTGTGAGCCATATCAGGATGAGATGTCAAGGGCAGCACTGATTATAAAGAGGGACGTAACTAATGCAGGAAAGGGGGAGGAGAGAGAAAACGAAGGGTGGGAACAAAGTGGCCGAAGGAAGTTAGCGATGCAGTAGCAGAAGAAGGACAAAGAGGAGACAATGAAAGCTGCAGAAGACAACGACTAGTGTTGACAAGGGGAAGATACCCTCAGACAAGCAGTCGAATTCCATGTGGTATAAAGAAAAAGGAGCCCGTAGAGCCATAAAGAACAAGACCACGGAAGCAACTTTGACTACAAGCGATCTTAATCTAACCAGTATCTAAGTACTTTTCTTTTATAAATTGAAGGGGTGAACATAGTAGAGGAAGTAAACTAAAATTTTGGCAAGAGAATTGCCTACATCTACAAAGCAAAGACGAAGAAGAGGGTGGCCAAGTGCAACAATTCTGAAGGCAAAGTGTTTGTGTACAAACAGAGGATGGCATAGTCTAAGGTTGTTGTTCAACACTACAAGATATAGGCATTATACCGACGTTAAAAGTGACGAAAATGTTAATAAAGAAATTTGCCCATGTCAACGTAAAAAACGTTGTCATTGGCGATGCCATAGAACAGTTAATATCAACGCCGTTATCAACATTGCTATTGACATCGGTATTAGCGTCGCATTGAACGATGCTTTGCAATGCTAATAGCGACGCGTGCAGTAAATTTGCGACGCTAATAGCAACGGTAACAAGGAAAAAAAATTTGTGGCAGGGCAGCTATAGCACTATGTGCTTTATTTAGGCCATACAAAATAGTTTCAGTAATGTGTACAATGCTCGTGTAAATAAAGGCAAACACTACAATCGAAACGAGGCATAGACGCACATGTTAGACGCGCAAAGTCGGGCGCGTCTCTTGAGGTACTATAGAGGTCATCTTCAAGTCTTCATCATCTTTCCATAGTCGTGGTTGAGAGGGATCCACTTCAGTAAGATACCTCCTCTAGCTGTCAAATCCTCATGGCCCGGTTGTATTGGTCCTCAGTGATGAGACCCTCCTCATAGAAGTGAAGCCATGTGGCTGCGCGGTTATGGCCTCGATGGTAACCTACCTCTCTAGGAGTAGGTATCCTACCAACGATAGTAGTCTGCAAAACAATTATGATATATACAAACAATTATGAGTCACAATATATTAGAATAAATTATATAAAGAATTGAAAGAAATATAAATTTTAAAAAACTAAAAATCAAAATATACTTACAAACTCTGCCTCCCACGACTCTCTGCCGCCCGATCCGTAATGCGACGATCCCATAGTTTCCATTTGGATCCATCGCGCCTCTGCGTGCTGGCGACTCTTCACTTTCTCTGCTGCTTTCTTCTTGGCTTTCTTCCACTCTATGCGGTGGCACATAGGTGGTTGGCTATAGGCTCCACGCCCCTCCTCCTGCCTCCGCAGTGAGTCCTTGGCCCGTGTCATGAGGTGGGATCTTTTGTTGTGAAGCATATTCCTCACTTTTGTGAAGCATATACCTCCTATGGACTGCCCTCAACACCTCCTGCCACAAGCCACTTTTCTGATTTTTGAAGGTAATGAAACAATCTTTATACGTCACATGCACGACGCTCCTCATGTACGCCATTACATCCCTTCCTTCATCATCATGAAAGATGCCACCAACATTTGTAACTCTATAGTACTGGTGTACAACCTCCTCTACGTGATCTACTGGTGAGGGTGATCGCTCGCCACCTCCTAGGCAACCCCCACACAAGCCTCGTCCTCCCCCTCGACTCTCCCTCCTCCCTCTTTGTCGACTACCCTGTGCCTCGCTAGACGCACGTGCTTCTGCAGATGCACTTGCTTCTGCAGATGCTTGTGCTTCAGCTGATGCACGTACAGGTGCTGCACGTGGAGTACCTGCATATGGAGTACCTGCATGTGGAGTACCTGCATGTGGAGTTTGGGAAGTAGTGCTAGGCAAAGACGTCAGAGGCGTTCCAGACATGACACTGAACACCTCGTCCGCTGTGGGAGAGCGGCCAAGGTGTCTGGTCATCTCTCCCATGAAGTCTTCCCTACTAGGAAAACCTCCAAAAAATGCATTGACCCCCTACCAAACGAGGCCAATGTATCATTCATGCAATCTAAATCTGGGTCATTGCTAGATGAACCAGGATACGACATCTGCAAAAAAACACAGGAAAAAGACAAATTTATTTGCATACAAAAATCATATATTACCTACTTTTTTAAAGAGCTTTCTTTAGACATTGAGCATAAAACTTAAGTGCTAATGCTTCTTATAAACAAGAAAATTGATAAACACAAACATGGGATTGGTCACATTTATCATTGCAAAAATATATTGTTTACTATCAGAGCTGGGAGAGCTGGCGCCTGTATCCTCGCATCTAAATTGTAGGTTAGACGCACCCTCAGACGCGCTCCCAAAGTCAACCTTCTGTCCAACGCGTCTATATTCGCATCTAAGATGCATCAGAGACGCGCTGTCACACGCAAATTCAGGTCAATTTGCGCGCGCGTGTATCCTCGTGTGTAGATTTACTTGCACACGCACCAGCACACGCGCTCTAAGACGCACCCTCAGATGCTATGAGAGGAAACATTTTTTGCGTCTACACTGAAATGTAGACGCGCTATCAAGCGCGCTCGGTCGGCTGATTTTAGCTCGATGACTGCCATTGATGATTTACAAAATGCAATACATAATGGAATCACCTCTCCTTGGCTTTCATTTTTCCCTTCTTGTGTGTTTGAAATGAAAGAAGAGGTGAGTCATGAGGAGGTGAGGCATGAAGAGACTGCATGTCGGCTAAACTCAAGCTTCAGAACCGCAAAAAAACGCAGGAAAGGAAAGGCGCAGTTTGAAAAGAAATGATTTAAGTATGGTTTGAATTTTGACGTGTGCGTCTATTTTTACGTATATATGCGTGTCTATTGTTCAGATAGACGTGAGGATAGACACGAATATAGATGCGGAAATAGACGCTAATATAAACGCATATGTAAACGCAGATATAGACGCACATTTAGGCTTTATCATAATTTTTTATTTTAAAGATAAGTTTTAAAAGTGAATTCTTATCATAAGTTTTAATGTATTTATGATGATTTTTGTATATTTAAAATTGAGATCTTATGTAAACATATGAATGATAAATATTTTAATTTGATGTTGTCATGAATTAGGTTTAATCATGTCATCGTCATCACCTAGTGCGGTGCTGATGAGTCAATGAGCACATCCTCAAGTGAGGATGAAACATTGCGTCTTCATAATCGAGATGCATGGCTACGACGAAAAATTAAATGCATGTGTGATCGTTGTCGAGGGTGTATTTTTCGAGCATGTCAAATTGCAATGTCACACCTTAGCTTGTATGGAGAATGGGACTGAGAAAAATCACCAGTATTCATTGTTTTTTTTTACCACTAAGATTGCTAGTCTATGTTATGGGAATTATATATCAACGTACATGAAACTCCCTTTTGTGGTTGAGCAGGATGCAGTGCCACATCCTCAGATGCTCCCTCCCGGGCATCGAGAGGCTGCAAAATGTCGACGCGAGGAGGCAGAGTCTTCAAGAAGAGTAGAGACTGACGACCATGATAGTAGCCCTCATGAAATGCCCCATCAAGTGGTAGAGGATGAGATTTTGGACAACATGGTACACCATCTATTTTTGCAACCGGTTCAGGGAGAAGGTCACTCTACGAATCCACTATATGTAGCATCATCTACTCCATTGTATGAAGGTTGTACGTACTCCATTCTTCGTGCGTCCCTCGAGATATCTAACTTGCAAACAATTTATGGATGGAGTAATGTCAGTTTGGATGCGTTATTGAAGTAGGTATCAATTCAGTTTGGCTTATGAATCATAATATTAATTGTTCTATTTTGAAATCAGACAGAAATATATGACGTTGGTGGTTTTTTAACTCACTTTTAAAAATATATGTAGGTTATTATCACAAATGCTTCCAAAAGGAAACAAATTGTCAACTAAGAGAGAGCAAGCAAGACATTACTTGACATCTTTGGGAGGCCTCGATTATGTCAAGATCCATGCATGTGTCAATGATTGTGTCTTATTTCGTGGGATTCATAAGTTCGCACGAGAATGTCCTGTTTGTAGCAAATCAAGATACGAAGTGGAGATGAAGTCAATGGATGTGCCTCGTAAGGTTTTGCGATATTTTCCGATTGTTCCACATATAAAACTTATGTTCAAGTGTAAGTCTATTGGAAAGCTCATGTCATGGCATGCTAGTCATCGTTCAAGTGATGGAAAATGGAGGATCCCTGCAAACACATCGGCATGGCAACATATAGATAATTTGTGGCCCGTTTTCAAAGAAGAGTCAAGAAATTTGAGATTTGGTTTAGTTATGGATGGAATCAATCCATTTGGCATCAAAAGCACATCATACAGTGTATGGCCAGTGGTATTGGTGAACTATAATATTCCTCCATCCATGGCAATTAAAAAGGGACATGTAATGTTGTCCCTTCTGATTCTTGGAAAGTACAAGGTAAAAAACATGGACATTTACTTAGAGCCTTTGATTGAAGAGTTATAAATGTTATGGGAAGGTATTGAGGTGCAAGATACAAGTGCATCTATATCCTCTAGAGATTTCACATTGAAGGCCATGTTGTTGTGGACCATGCATGACTTTCCAGGATACGGAGAGTGTTCAGGTACATGTATATAACTCTATATTTGAAATTCAAGACTTGAATCAATTGCATTTTATTAATTCACTTGTTTTTTCAAGTTTAACCACGTTAGAATATTATGCATGTCCTATTTGCAGTCCCTCTCTAGTTTCCTCTAGGCCGACACGTTTAAAGAAGGTTATCTACGACAATCATCATCGATTTCTTCCTATTGACCATCCCAAATATGTTCTCCCTACTAATGGAATGACTCCACAGTCTCTAACCATTCAAGATTGGAAGGAGAGATGGATTAATGCCGACAGCCACCCTCCACTCGGCATGAGTCAGTAAGAAGTACATTTCTGTCGATTGACTTTAAAGTATTTAGCATGATGAATTGTTTACATAATATATTGTTTGTTTGCTAGATTCTCTATATTTTTTCGTCTTCCATACTGGACTGAACTCAAGATCAATCACCTGTTGGACCCCATGCACATATTCAAAAATGTTGTATCTACATTATGGGATCACTTGATAGGGGCTCGTGATTCAGTTACTGTAAGGGAGGATTTACGTAACATTGGTCACATGAGACGAGCATGGCCACGCATTGGACCCAGAGGAAAGATTGAGCTACCCCATGCACCTTGGATGTTGTCAAAGAATGAGGAAAAAGCAGTGAAGGAACAAATATGTAGCTTTCGAACACCCACAGGATGTATGAGATGTCTCAAGGGAGCCTTCATAAAGAAAAAGAAAGGAGGTGTGGAGCAACTATCTGGTTTGAAGTCCCACGATTGGCACAAAATGATTCAAGTAAGGGTATCTCTAACCATGAATATAGTAATTAGTGTTGTAACTATGTGTAAACTTTGGGGTATGATGACTTTTTTCTCAACTAATCATTTGATCTATGAATATTCTTTACATTCAGTTCATACTTCCTACTAGCATATCCCATTGTGTATCCAAAGATGTATGTGATATCATTTACAAGATGGGAGAGCTTGTGAGGTTTGTATACATTGTATTTTTTCATTATATATCTTTGAATTTCTACACAAAAATAAACAATTCTCAAATACATATTGACAGATACGTGAGCTTGAAGGAATTTGATCCAAACACATTGCAAGATGCTCGAGTATTATCTATTGAGGTGGTTTGTTTGGTGGAGGAAATTTTTCCTCGATCCATTTTGACTACTCAATTACATTTACTCGTACATTTGATTGATGAGATCTCACTTTGTGGGGTAGTTCATGTAAAGTGGATGTTTTTTCTTGAGCGCTTCATGAAAACCTTAAAAGATTTTGTGAGGCAAAAAGCACGGCTTGAGGGAAGCATGGCTGAGGGTTGGTTAGTGCAATCATCCCTTGTTTATATCTCTGAATATCTTGCTGAAGTGGATCCCTCTCAACCACGACTATAGAAAGATGATGAAGACTTGAGGATGACCTCTATAGTACCTCAAGGAAAAGGAATGAGTAAAGTGCTAACAAAAGAAGAACTTCATAAGTTAAATAGTTTTTGTGTGCTCAATAGTGATGTAATGAGCAAATGGGTGACACTATATAATGAAGCAAGGGCAAGAAGAAAAAGCGAAAGACAAGAATTTCGCACTAGATATGGACGTAATGTCTCATTTCCAGATCATCTAAATGCGCTCCCACGTCATATTGATATAGATTGGTTACATGAGGAAATGGAGAGAATGGAAAAAGAGGAGGAAATTAATATATCTCAAGAAGAGTGGGAATACGCACAAGGTTTCTTATCAAAGGTGAGACATACTATCAATTAATTTGTTTCTATAAGTTTTATTTTATATAAATAATTGACATGTTTGATCTTTTATCTTTTACTACTAGTGCACATTATTCAATGCACTTTGGTGTGAGGGTAAACTCAACGTATAGATGAAAAGAGAAATACCCAAGATTGTGGTGTCCTTGCTCACTTCGAGGATGCCAATGGTACCATGGAAGGTTATTGTGGCATGATCCAAGATATTTTGAAGCTTGACTTCAGACGATTCTTTATATATGTACGGGATGTGAAGTGGTTTAAAGAAGTGGTAACAAATGGTGAGCATTGCACAATCACACGTCATCCAAGTGGTTTTGTAAACATTGACTCTACAAAATTTCACCAAAACAAGAATGACACATTAGTACTACCTCAACAATGCGAGCAGGTATATATACAAAGGCTAAATTTTTTATATGTATACATGTGATACATATACACAATATAATAAGTACTTAAGTTTCTTGCTTTTGTTTTTCAAATACAGGTTATGTATCATCCAATGGTAAACAATAACCGATGGTGGTATGTCATCCCTATATCTAATCGTTTAAAACCAATATATGGTAATATTACCGACATGGAGATAGCATATGGCAATCCAACAATTAATGATGATGTGCATGATGACACCATAATGGATAATATGCATGATATAGTACAAGATGAACCTCGCAAGGATGTTCAAGGAAACGCAGAAAAAGACAATAATGTGATTGTCGATGATATTGATGAAGTTATTGAGCAATATAGCAACACATCTGATAGTGGGATAGACTTATTTGTTTCGTTACCTCTTGGTAACATAGACCTAGAAGTAGATAGTTTAGCAAGGGCTGATCTCATTGAAGATGAGATGGATCATTCACTGTAACATACTTAATTTGCTTAATGATTCAATGTGTATTCCTAATTCTATGGTTTTTATCATGCGCACACGTGCATACTCAAGAATCAAGAGTCAAGTTTAAAGCTAAATTGAATTTTCCATAATAAAAAGGAAGTATCTTTTATCATCTTCAAGTAGAGAAATTACGAGATACATATTGCAATGCTTGCTACTAATTGTAAGGTTTCTGTCGCTTGCCGTTAATTACTTATATCAGGCTTGTCAACTGGAGGACTGCCATTCATTAGAGAGCAATGAAAAAGTAATTATTAACTCTATTTTTTTTAATTCAATGATTCAATGTGTCTTCTTAATTCTATAGTTTTTATCATGCGTACACATGCATGCTTAAGAATCAATTTCAGGTGGTTAAATAATTATTAACTTTGGTTTTTTAATTATGTGAATTGCAATTTTAGGTGGTTAAATAATTGTGTGTCTGCTGGCGCGTCTATATTGGCATCTATTTGCGCGGATATATAGACGCAAAATTCGGGTCTATTTACACGCACTTATAGACGCAATGATAGACGCGCCCGACTTTGTGCGTCTATGCCTTGTTTCTGTTGTAGTGTGACCAAAATGCCTCAAGTAAGTTTCCAGCCATTTGTTGACCCTTTCTGTTTGACCATCTATCTTTGGATGGTAAGTAGTGGAAGGTGCTAATTGAGTGCCCATAGAGCTGAAAACTGCCCGCTAGAAGTTACTCATAAACTTAGCATCTCGGTCATGCACAATGACCTGTGGTAAGCCATGCAATTTGAAAACATATTCCATGAATTGGCTGGCTACTTGAGAAGCATTATACTGAGTCTTCGTGGGAATGAAATGGGCTACCTTTGTGAGTCTGTCCACAACTATATAGATGTTGTCCGAACCTTTCTTGGTCACCGGTAGGCCGGTGATGAACTCCATAGTGATGTGTGTCCACTTGCCTTCAGGCATAGGCAATGGTTGAAGTAGACCAGCTGGTTTTAAGGTGCTGTCCTTGTTTTGCTGACAAGGCATGCAGCCCAGGACAAAGTCTTTCACATATTTCCAAAGGCCCTTCCAGTAAAAGCTTTTAGCAATTTTGTCATAGGTCTTAAAGACTCCCAAATGACCAGCTATGGGGGCTGAATGCATCTCCTGCATGATTTTTTGCTTGAATGGGGAGGTACGAGGGATGGCAATTCAGCCATTATACCATAAAAGCCCAATTTTCAGCTGATACAAAGAGTTTTCCACACATTGTCCTTGCTGTAATTTCTGAAATGCATTGCTAAAATCAGCGTCTAGTAGGCAAGCCTCCCGAAGCTTGTGTATCCAATCACTGTGTAATTCCATGATAGCAGAGACTTTACATGCCCACATTCTAGATAGGGAATCAGCCACTACATTTTCCTTCCCACGAGTGTGGGTGATGTCAAAGTCATAGTTTTGTAAGGTGGCTACCTATCTCCTTTGCTTTGGAGTCAGATTCGACTGAGACAAGAAGTACTTGAGTACTCTATGGTCGCTTTTCACTCTAAATCGGCTACCATACAAATAGTGATGCCATTTCTTGATGGCATGAAGGATGGCCAGCATTTCCTGATCATAGACATTCATAACCCTCTCATTTTCAGCCAGCTTTTGGCTCTCAAACGCTATGACCCCATGTTCTTGCAGCAAAACTGTACCAATTCCTCTCCCACTGGCATCGCAGTGAATGGTGAATTTCCTAGAAAAATCAGGGCATACCAAGATAGGGGCTGAAGTAAGCAAATCTTTCAGTTGATTAAAGCTTCTATTTGCCAATGCATCCCAAAAAAATGCTTCTTTCTTTAGCCTATCAGTGAGAGGGGCTACAATAGTGGCTACAATAGTGGCATAGTGAATCTACAATAAAACAAGGAGAGACCCAAGAATCCTCTCAAGGAGGTGGTATTTGCAGGTGTGGGCCAATCTCTGACATAGTGCACTTTCTTTGGGTCAGCTCTAATGCCTGCTTCACTAACAATATGTCCCAACAAGTACTCAACCTCAGTTTGCATGAACAAACACTTTGTCTCCTTAGCAAAGAGTCTATGATGTCTAAGTATATCAAATATTTGCCTCATGTGCATAAGGTGAGCTTCCTTTGAGCGGCTATAAATGAGGACGTCAGCAAAAAATACCAATACAAATTTGAATAAGTAAGGCTGAAGTATTTTGTTCATGAGGCTCTGAAACGTGGCTGGTGCATTAGTCAAGCCAAAGGGCATGAGTAAGAAGTGGTAGAGCCCACGATCGGTCATGAATGCAGTCTTTATCTCATCCCCTTCACGCATGTGTATCTGATGGTAGCCGGATCTCAAATCAATCTTTGTGAAATACTTAGCTCCCTTCAACTCATCTAATAGGTCATCCACCCTAGGAATAGGGTATGTATTTTTGATAGTGATCTTATTCAGATCTCTGTATAATCAATGCACATCCTGAAAGTGCCATCTTTCTTTTTGACCAGCAAGATAGATGATGCAAAAGGGGATGAGCTAGGCTCAATGAATTCCATATCTACTACATCTTTGACCTGCTTGGCCACTTCTTCTCTTTCACATTTGGACAGCCTGTAAGGGGGTTTATTGACCGGCTTGGAATGGGGCTCCAAATCAATGGGATGATCAACCGCTCTCTTGGGAGGTAATGCTATAGGTAGCTGAAACAAGTCACCATACTCCACAAGTAGAGCCTTAAGGGCTGAATTATCCTACATTTTTCGGGATTGATCTGCGTTTTCCTTGTTTAATTGCAGCACAAAAATCTGGGAGCGTTTCTTGAACTCTTTCTTGAGCTGCTTGGCTGTAATAAGCTGAAATTCACTGTTGTTTTTAATTCCCTGCAAGTGAACAAGCTGTCCAGCCCTGAAAAACTACATGTAGAACAATGAAAAATCCATGGAAATGGTGCCCAAAGTTTTTAGCCAATCGCAGCCCAACACAATGTCTATTGGTCCCATATTGAGTGCAATCAAATCCACTTTCTTCTCATAATTTTCAGCAAGCTTAATAGGTCCAGCTGGACATACATGAGTACTAATTTTGTCACTCCCATTGGCCACTTGCACCCTCATTGGTTGCTGTAAATCAGAGACAAAACATTTCAGCTTGTGCATAACTGCTCTATTTATGAAATTGTGTGTGCTACCACTATTTACCAAGACAAATACATCTTTCTCATGAATCTTGCCTTGAAGACGAAGATTGTTGGGGCTCTTAGATCCTGTCCAAGCATCCAGGGAGATAGTACAAACAGTGGCAGTAGCATGTGAATCATTCTTATCACCCATATTCACATCCACATGACCGTCGGGGTCAAATGGGAAAGTGTCAGCCGGGTCAAAGAATTCTTCTTGCCCACATTCCTCTTCAACCTCAAAGTTGGTGTCATCCCTCGGGGTGCGTGCATCCCTTATTTGTTGCTGAACATCTTCATTTGCTTTGTTTTTTCCCCTGTTACCCGCCATGTCTAAGTGCAGTCCCGTGAGACCACTTGTCACTATTTTGGCTATAACTAGAGCTAGACAACTCCGATTGACTTACTTTTTTGTTCAAAACAGAGGCAGCAATGCCCTCTTTGAGATGAGCATATGCACGGATTCCCAGGTTTTATATAGAAATTTTTGTACTTAGAATTGTGGGACTATTCTATGCAGTCCAGCACCCTGTCCACACCTAGGAAAGGCATGTTGTGGGCTATAGGTACTTTGTATGCTCCAAGTGGGTATCCAAAATTGAACAAAGTTTTTGGCAAGGCCTCAAGGTACTCTCCAAGGTCAGCACCTCAATTCTTGGAAGTGGCAACACCTCTGCAAATGCAAGCCATTTCTCCAGCACTCTGAAACAGTCACAAGAGGGCTAAAATTGGGTTCTCCTTCTATTGCACTATGGGATTCACTGTTTGCTTGGCATCATGCGTCACTTGAGCACCCTTTAGCATGTTTGGCATCACTTCAGCATTACTGAGCACGAGAATAATCATTTCCATGATCGTATCAACAAGGTAGGCTCTCATACATGCATAATCACTACCATTAGTACATACATGATTGCATAGGTGTATCCAATTATACATACATCCATCTTCAACCCAAGTAAGGCAATGCATTCCCATACATCACTGCATACATGGCTGCATGCATATCTAAGGGTACATTTGCTGATGTACATCTGTACATCCCATGCACACAAGAGTGTGTTATGTCATAGTCATCAAAATTCTATCATGCCAAGTCCATTTCTCAAATTTCCCAAGAAGTACATGCACCTGCAAATGAGTTTTGGGCTTCGGATCACCGGGAGGTGATATTTTAGATATTATCTCTTGTAAATATCCAAAAGTTGTAGATGACTTCTAGAATAGGATGACATGTAAAAGAAAGCAACTCGCTTGGCATCGGGCTTTTCCTCACCCGGAATATACATGGCAGACATTTATTAATTAAACACCCAGCATGAGATGCATTTTAGGAATCAAAATTTTGGGCTTTTCATGAAGTGCATGGAATTGGAATGGGAAATAGGGATAGAGAGCTTACCGGCAGTGACTCACTGCCTACTCACCCTTATACAATGGATATCTTAATCAATTCTTGGCTCAGTCAATTCACTGCAAGAAGCCAAACGGGTTATGGGTAAGCAAAAATATAATCTCAATGAAGCTTTAGCATGAGTAAAATCCATTTCAATGCCATAAGATCAAAGGAGAATGACTGAGATTAATATTCAGCATGCATACAATGTCTGGGACTTACCTACTTGGACTCATACATTCTCTCAAACAAGTGGATAGGATTCAACAAGAGGCTTAAATGGAGAGAATGAGAGCCAAGAATCGGTTACCTTGAGTCGTTTGAAGAAGAACGCAGTCATTAATGCCACTTCAGTCCTTCATGAGAGCTCCAATTTGATCCTGCATGCTCCATAGCTCCAAGATGGTTGTGCTCCGTCAAGAAAGGATGAAGTCAAGCTTGGGGAAGAAGGATTCTTCCATGGGGAAAGGGTATTGCTTGCATAGACTGATCAAGGGGGTGATTCCTTCCAAATGAGCACTCCATAATGCCTTCTTGCTTCCAAGAAGCCTTCAAATCTTGAGAATGAGCTCCAATGTGGCTATAGCTTGGGGGTAGGATGGCTCAGGACCTTCCCATGAAGAGCTCTTGCTGAAATTGAAGCTCTACTTCCATAGCCATGGCTGCCCACAAGTGCATGTCTTCAAATCTTGCTTCTAATCTTCTTCCCATGCTTCTTGATGGCTGAAATCTTGAGCTAGGCTTGAAGAGGGACTCACGGGACCAAGAAAAGACCAAAATCTTCAAGATTTTGAGCTTGATAACAAGCTTCCATGGCTGCCATGGATTGCACAAGATCAGGGTTTCTTGAAGTGGGAAGAGGAGTCCAAGAAGCTGAGAAGGAAGCCTTCAATGTTGACCTAGGGACTTGCCAAGAGCTAGGAGTGAGATCCATGGAGGAGAGGAGGGCTAGGGTGCTTCCAACATGCCAGGAAGCAACCCGTTTTTTGTGCCGCAAATTACAGGGCTGCTCTTGGAGGGTTGGGGATGACCACCCAGCTCAACCCTACTTGATCTGTGGCTCCTGAGCTTCAGAGATGGAAGGGGAACGGCTAATGCTTCATGGAAGAAGGGGGAGAGCAAGATTTGGGGTTGGTTTCCTCCATGGGAGCTTGTAGGAAGCTTGTGGAAGGAGGAGAGAGAAGACCCTCCCTGAAATGTAACCCCAGCTAGACTTTCTTCTAATATCGGTGACCACGGTTACTAAGAGTTTACCTTCAAAATGGGCCAAAAATGACCCACGAGTTGCCAAAGTCGGTCTTCTCCCCTCCAAACTTGGTCCAAGCCACCATTAATGCTTTTGCCTGCAGTCCTTGTGGTCCAGAAATCTTTGGGAACTCCCCTACTGCTCCCTATACTGTGTACCTGTGACTTAAAAATTCATGTGACTAGAAAATTGTAATTGGGTAAAATGAGAGACTAACTGGGACCAAGAACCTAGGCTCTGATACCAATTGTCAAGGAGAGGAACTAGGAGAGAGAAAGGGGAGAGAGAAGACTGCAGAGAAGAAGAAGAAGAACAGAAGAGAGAGAAAGACAGTTACAAGGAGAGAGAAAGACTAGAAATAGAGAGAGAAAGACTAGAAAAGAGGAAAAGAAGACATGGAAGCTTGGAGAGCAAGGTGAAGGAGAAAGAAGACTTGTATATTTATAGATAATGAAAAATTAAGTCTCTCTCATCTTATATACCAGCCAGTGTAGCTAGTATTTCCCCGTTATTAAATCCCCCTCTCTTACAAAAAGTGCTTTAAAGACCCACTGAGCCGGTAGTAAGGGAATTTTCATAAATTTTCGGCATGTCATATGGGACTTCTGGAGACGCCCTACAGTGGGGGACTTTGAAAGATAGACGCCATGAATTTTTGGAGGTTGATTTGGACGCCGGACGCGGGAGATAGGTCAGAAGGGAGGCCAAGGGCCAAAATGGCCAAGTGGAAATAAACTTTCGAAAGTCCAAAGGTTGTGCCTTTTGGCAGCCCCCTTTAGGGGCCCCTAACTTCTAAGAATCAAGAGCCACAGCTCTAAAATTATATGAATTTTTTATTGGAGAATAGAGAAAAATGAGAGAAAATAAGAAAAAAATTAGAATATGCCTTAGAAAAATAGAGAAAAATATAATATGTGGTTGTGGACGTATGATAGTGGCAAAGCATGAGGTTTGGTGTCAGTTTGCCCTATTTTTTTGTCATAGTGTGTGATTTATTGCTCTTTATATATTAAACCATGACAAAACAACCTCTATACACCTATGCAATGAAGGAAAACTTAAATAGTGAGGGGAAGTAGGATATTGTGCAACATGGTATCTCCTAGATCTCGCTGACAAAGAGAGAGGTCTTGTGCAAATGTGTTTATATGTAAAAGTAGCACATCTAGGGGCCAATCCCCAAGATGTAGGAGAACTACAATGGAGCCATGGAAAATAGCGAGCGGGGTGCCTCCTGTGTTTGTGTGGATACGTGGCACTTATTGCCAATATGTGTGGGATACCCCCTTTGAGGGGTTTTGGGGAAGGTGCTGTTGGATTTTTATCCAGATACAAACGCAATATTAGATGTATCTAGTGAGAATTTAGTTATTACACAGACGCTCCTGGCCCACGAGGCCGTGTGGTGGTGGAGGTGTCTGTTGTGTGCATGAGGTCCGGCTATTGCCATAGCCAGTGCTAGCCCATTTTTGGTCCCATCAATGGTGCATCTGCCGGGAACTGCCTCAAAGTGGTTGTTTCTGAATCTAGGGTCTCTTGGGACCTACTGGTTAGTTGATTTCCTTTTTGAAGAGATCCATCAAGTCAAACTCTAGAAAAATGAGAGAACCGAGAGGGCTAGGACGAAGGGCCGAAATCAATAGGCGTTATTCTCCTAAAAGGAGTAGTCCTAAACCTATTCTAGGGAGGGGTCTTAGTAACCTTAGCCTGAATCAAATTCCGTCAGGAGGTGGAAGTTCTAGTACTTCCCCCCTCCCAATTAATCTGCCTACTTCAAGTGGTGTGACAGCTTTGCGTGTCTCGATTTCATTAGAAAATCCTATCATTGCCATGGCGCAACCTATCGAAATCCCTGCGGGAACTGCGGATTTGCTAGCCTTAGGTTTCCCCCTACCTAGTTTTAATGGGTTAGTGAAAGAGGATGGTGAGTTCATACAAGGGAAATCCAAAAGTTGATGTTTAACTGTCGCATCCAAGAGGAAGGGCATCTAATGATGTTCTTCTACATGACCCTGAAGGGAAGGGCAGCTATATGGTATCATGGCCTCGAGATCGGAACCATAACCACCGTGGACTTATTTTATGAAGCCTTCAGAAGGGAGTTCGCCTCTAAGAGGGGTGGCCAGTATTGGCTGCACGTGTTGAATTTGACATGCCAAGAACTGCATGAAGACATACGAGCGTATGCCAAAAAGATCAAAGAGGTTTTCTGTAAATTGGATGCCTTTATCCCTATCCCACCTGCTGCCTAGTTACAATACTTCTTGCATAGTCTTGATTTTAACATCTAGGTGCAGCTGAGTAGTGTCACCTTGGCGGATATAAACATTTCCATTAGACGAGCGCAAGAAATAGAATCCCATCTGCAAGCAGCCTATGCTTCTCAAATCAATCCTAATATGGGTCTAACCTCGGGAAATAATTCGCAACTGATCAATGGCAGTGGAAGCCAAGGGATAGGGATAGCCAACCCTAATGAGAGAGGGAATATGGTGCTGAATGTGCCTTTCTTGCCAGCTCCACCTAGTGTGACTATGCCTATCACTAGTCAGATGCCTCCAAATGTGGGAGGCCAAGCAGCGAACCCTAATATCATTCCTATGGGTCAGCAACCAATATAGCCAATGACTAATCGAATTGTGCAGCCAAGGGACCGATGGGTAAATGATCAGGGCTATGAGTCGAGTGCGTCAAATTTCCTTAGCGAATTCAAGGACATGATGAAGCACTACATGTATATGATCTCTAAGTAATATTGGCAAATAGCCGTTGACGTTAATTTCTTAAAGAAACAACAGAATCTGATAGGGAGTCGACGTCCCAAAGAGGGTGCACCCTCTAGATTCAGCTGCAAATGGTGTGGTGGGCAACATTATTCACGTAATTGCCCAAATGTCAAGTGTGACATTTGTAGGAAGTGTGGCCATTTAGCAGCCATGTGTTGGAGAAAGATCAGTTCCCTCCTGCAATGCAGTCGATAACCAGGGCCTGTTAATCATCATGCACAAGGAAACAACTTTTAGCAGAATGATGGGCCCAAACAAATACTCGAAAGGGGTAAGGCTACTATCGAGGAACTGCCAGGCAGCAGTGGGGTAAGCCTCATCGAGGCTATGTAGGTTAATGGCACTGAAGTTTCTAGCCTACATGCTATAACAAGAGGCCAACAACATAGAGAAGGCGATAAAGATAATGTAAAACCTATCGACGAAAACCCTAGGCAAGATGATAAAGGAGCACAAGTTGACCAAATCCTAACAAGGAAGGGGGACCTCTGAAACCCGTAGAGAGTAAGAATAACACCAAGAGAGATAAAGAGGTATTAAGAAAGAAGGTGAGAGTTAAAAAAGAGGCAATAAATCTGGTGCAATGTCCTAAAGAGTGAATGGTTTGGCATGGGAAGCGAGCTTTAGTAAATTATCACGAATTCAATTTAGCTAGCTCCCTTTGTGATGATAAACCAGACAAGAATCTTTTGCAGCTAATCAAGTTGTCACCAGGAGTACGTAAGGAATTTAAAAAGATCTTGTGTATGGGTTATATCGTAGAACCCTTGGGAATAGTGCAAGTAGGAGATGACTGGTTTGAACATTCCGAAAAACATTGCCCAAGGGTTGCTGCCTATGTTGATGGGATTCTAGTGGATAATGCTATCATTGACACATGATCCTTGGTTAATATTATGAGTTGAGAATTGATGGAGAGGTTGGGTCTTGTGATTCTGAAAGATGCCTCCACAATCCTTAGAATGATTGACGATAGTCTGAGATAGTTGGAGGGCTAGATTACTAAAGTCCAAGTAACAGTTGCCAATGTAGAATGTCTGTTGGACTTTAGGGTAATCCCATTTGCAAGGCGTCCAAGTTACCAAGTATTGCTTGGTCGACCTTGGATTTTGCAAGCAAAATTTTAAGTAGATATACCCGCTGGTAGATTGATATTTGGCAGAGGTGTTAGACGTGTGGTAGTCGATGCATATCCTGAATCACCTCAAAGTGAACGAGCTCCCCTGTCTTCTATAGAGTTAGAGACAATGAAAGATGTGTTTGCAAAGTGAGACGTCGTTGACTAACAAATCCAAAGAGGGATCAACCACAGAAGACGTCTATCAAGTAACGTTGAACGAGCCATTAGAAGCTCAAGATAGAATAAGGGACACAGATGTTATCGAGCTAAATCTTGGTATGCCACACGATGAGTGTCCCATAAAGCTAGGATCCATGCTTAGTGCCAAGGAATGGGAAGATTATGTCACTCTGATCCAAGAGTTTTGGGATATTTTTACTTGGAGTTACAATGAACATAGGGGCATTCCTTCCAGCCCCGTTGTCCATACAATTTTGTTGAAGGAAAGAAGCCATCTTGTGTGATAGCAAGCCAAGCGTATGCCATTTGAGTTGCAGGATGGGCTGTTTGAGGAGTTACAGAAACTGAGAAAAGTGGGTTTGATATTCCCTGTGAAGCACACTGAATGGTGTTCACCAGTTGTGATCAGGAAGAAGAAAAATAATCAAATCCGACTATGTGTGGACTTTTGAGAGTTGAACAAGCAAATAGTTAAGGACTACTACTGACTGCCCTTTATCAACCAGATTCTGGATCAATTGGCGGGTAGGGAGATATATTCATTTTTGGACTATTTTGCAAGCTATAATTAGATGGCGATCGTAGAATAGGATAGGCTCAATACGATGTTCATAACAGTCTTTGGGACCTTTGTGTATCATGTGATGGCATTTGTCTTATGCAATGCGCCTGGTTCTTGGCAACGAACTACCGATACGACCTTTGGTGACATTTCCCCTGAGGAGCTAAAGGTATTTATTGAGGATTTAGGGGCAGCCATTGTGAGAGAAAAGCAGTTGATTATTTTACAAAAATGTTTTGAGCGATGCAGAAAATTTTGCATAGCTCTCAATCCCAGGAAGTGCATTTTTGGTGTATCTTATGGACTCCTGCTTGGCCATGTAGTCAGCTCGGTAGGGATTGCAACAGATCCTAAAAATATCAAAGCTATAGTCGCCATGAGTCCACCACATACCCCCAAAGAAGCCCACAGCTTTCTGTCATCAGTTGGATATTATCGACGGTTTATAAACGCTTTGGTAGAAAGGACGTTGCCATTGACAAATCAGTTATCCTTCAACTGTTTATTTATGTGGAGTGACCCTTGTAAGGTGGCTTTTGAGGATGTAAAGCAAGAACTTGTAAGAGCACCTGTGTTGAAAGCATCGAAGAGGGGTGAAATGTTTTATGTCTTTTCAGCAGCTACCATGCATAGCATTAGCTGTTGTTTAGCACACATGTGGGAAGAGAAGCGATATCACCTGATTGCTTTTGCCAGTCGGAAGCTGGGTGTATCCAAAATTAATTGTACTTATATGGAAAAGTTGTGCTTTGTGATGGTTTTTGTGACTAAAAAGTTCATGCACTACATCCTTTATGAGAAGATTGTTCTTTATACGAAGGCGGAAGGGCTAAGACTACTGATGAATAAGCTACAATCGTCCGACCGTTTGGCAAAGTGGTTAATCACTTTGCAGGAGTTTGATTATGAGATTAAGAGCAAGTCACCCAAGTTGCAAGGTATCATAGAGTGCCTTGTGGACTTTGGGGAGCCAAAAGGAAGCTCTGGCTGAAGGTAGTGACTACGACTCATTGTTCAAGATTGACACAACGTCTATTCCCTCCTAGTATGTGGTGATAGCACATTATTTGTCTACACGAGAGATGGGAGCTAGTCTATTGAAGTCAGAAAAATGAAAGATCAATCAGCAGGCTTTAAAATTTATAATAATCGCAAGCACATTGTATCGGCAAGGGGTAGATGATATCTACTCCCGATGCGTAATGCCTGACGAGGTCCCTTTCATCTTAGAAGAGTGCCATGACTTTGCTTGCGGAGATCATCTTGTTGGGCAGCTAACTGCGCAAAAAGCCTTGAAAGCGGGATATTGGTGGCCAGCCATCTTCCAAGATGCATTCGAGTACGTTAAAAGATGCGACATCTGTCAACAATATGATAGTTGAGAGAATAGGAAGCAACCACTCACTCCTATTATGGTGATCCTTCCGTTCAAGAAGTGGGGGATCGACTTTGTGGGCCCTATTACTCCATCGTCCATTGCACATAAAATATATATTATTGTAGCAACTGATTATTTTACTAAGTGGTCGGAAGCACGTGCAACACGGAAAGACGATGCAAAGGAAACCGCGAGTTTCTTAATTAGAGAAAATAGTATGTTGATTTGGTTTGCCAAAATAAATAGTATCGGACCGGGGGACGTTTTTGGAACAAAGTGATAAAAAGCCTAATTGAGGCTTGGCACATCAAGCACAATAAAACAACCCCCTATAACCCACACGCCAATGAGCAGTTCGAGGGTACCAACAAGTAGCTTGTGTGCATTATGTCTAAGGTAGTATCGGAAAAGAAAAGAGGTTGGACAAAAAGTTGTATGTGGCCGTGTGGGCGTACAATACGACATTCAAACGAGCCACTGGTCACACCCCATTCAAGTTAATATATGGAGAGGATCGCATCCTACCTCTAGAGATCGAGTTGCCAACCATAAGATTTGCGATCAATCATTCTTTGGGGATGGGAATGCCCTCTTAGAGCACTTTACGACTTTGGCACACCTCGACGGGATTAAATTGCAGAGCTTGCTACATCAGGAGGTGACCAAGAGTTGGATGAAGCAGCTCCATGACCTAAAAGCAAAGAAATACACTTTTAAGAAAGGACAGCTAGTGTTGTACTATGATGTGCAGCCGAAATGGGAGGGTCCTTATAGGATTGTCAGGATCGGGAATAATAAATCCACAGCATTATTGGCAGATCTTGAGGGTGTGGAGTTTAAGAATAAGGTTAATCTTAATAAGATTAAACCTTTTTTTTAAAATTGCACTAATGACATAAGTGCCTTGCAGGCCTATGCGCGATTGATCAGATATCTGTAAGGAAACAACGATAGAGGTTGATGGGTTGATTGATCCCTTATTTGGATCACCCATACTTAGAGCAACGATATTATCAAGGAAAGCTCATATGGTGGAGTAAAGGCTATAAAGTGACTGAGCAAGATGATGGGACATTCTTTTGGGAGATTAAGGTCTTCTATCATCACTGTTTGTAGATTTTGATGAGTGTCCTTGTAGTCTTTAATGATGAAGGTGGGATGGATCCATCAGTTCATCTTGTAAATATGTTGAATTTTGACTATCATAATTATGAATAGGGGAGTTCCGGATGAGTGGCTGTCTAAACCCGTTGTGATATACACATTATATTTCGATGGAGCGTCCAAGGGCCTTAATAAAAAAGGGAGTGTTAGAGTAGTTATCCGAGATCCCCGACGTAGAGTTACAATGAAATTAATTGCTTATCTCAGGGTAGGATTCACTAACAACATGGTGGAGTATAAAGCCTTGATTATGGGACTCAATATTGCCAAGAAATGTGGTATTCAACAATTGTTAGTAAAAGGGGATTCCCAGTTGATCTTAAATCAACTCAATGAGACATATACAATCCGGAATCCTATCCTTCGTATGTATCATCGCATTGCTATAACCCTACTTGATGAGTTTGAGAGTGTGTCTCTTTAGCTGATTCCACATTCTTGGAATCAATTTGTGGACTCACTAGCCCATTTTTCTTATGAAGAGGACCTCTTCTTTAACTGTGGTCCTAGTTCGGATGTTGCTCTTGATAAAGAGACAGGACCTGATCATTTGTGGGGAATGTTATTAGACCATGCGTTATATGGTAGGCGATGGTTGATATGGGTAATGCGATGAGTAGTCGAGACCCATCTACCACTATTATTCTAGACCCATAGGTTGGTCAGACGACATGTTATGCATATGCCTCTTGCTATATATGTAGGAGGTATGGGTCACAACTTGATGCATTTAGTTTAGGGCTGAGAGCCCTCTTTTTCCCCTTGGAATAGAGCGTATTTTCGTATACCTTCCTTCTTTCAAGGGGGGATCTATATGAGCTAGCTTTTCTTATTTCTTTAGGCCAAGAGGGCCAGTTAGTTTGCAGTACAAATGTTTAGGCCAAGAGGGCTCTATGTCTATTTGGTGTAGGTACGATTAATGGTTTGTTTTTTAAGTGGTTGCATCATACAGGTTGATGAAGTCGCTGGACAGTGCCTTTGCTGGGAAGGAGCTTCTTGTGGCCATCCCAGGTGGTTTTGCCCCCTTTTCGAGTTTTTTTTTCCCTTAAGTAAGTAACGATACATGTGTCAGTGGGTAATTTCTTTTTGTTTGTTGGGGACCGGCAATCAAGGCATGAAGTCCCAGATTTAGATTATGTATGTCTGTGGGAGATCTGAGTAGTCATTGCCTCCTAAAAAGGCATTGCCAGGCACTAAAAGACCTCTTTTTGAAGGAAGTTCTAGTGACCCTATTCTGCTACCTACTAGCCAGCCGTTCTAGGAGGTCTTGTTAGTGTGAGGTAGTTAGAGAAGCCTAATAAAATGATGATATAAAGAAACACAACCCTAAATATCCGAGAGACAATCTATGAATTACGAAGGTGTGTAAAAAGGGGTTCTAACCCTACAAAAAATAGAAAAGGAAAGAAAGAAAAGTCCTTGAGCAGTTGTTTATTGCCTTGCAAGGGCCTGGTAGGTTCTTGGGGACGAGTTAGAACCCGGAGCCAAATGCCTTGTCTTCCTAGGGGTGGCATCTAGCTAGAAAAATAAGAATAAGAGAAGTTTGGAGTGAAAATAAAAGCGAGCGTTAGAAAAGGATTAAGTGTCGCCTTGCGAGGGCTTGGTAGGTTCTTGGGTACCGAGACAAGACCTGAGGCCGATGCCTTGTTCTCCTTAGGTCACTACACGCAGCTCCCTCCTTTTTACACACCCGTGTATGGGAACATAAGAGCCTAAAAGGCCAATGTGCTAAACAAAACAATACCTCTTGATCAAGCTATAAGTGTCCTCGCCTAGTAGGAGTTCCTAGTTGAGTTGTCCTTAGTTAGGTAGGTAGCTCAGACCACCACTTGGGATGACCTCTTGGATAGTTCTTTTTCGCTTGGCTTGTTGGAACATCAGGTTAGTGACACGCTTTAGGCTCTTATCAGATTATGCTAGGTCTACTCCTCGTGGATTTCATGCCTTGGTTTTGTCAAGGGGTAGGGTGAGAACTGCGATGTCTTTTTATGTGTATTTATTTTGTATCATCTTGATGCTTCCTTTGGTTGTTTCTGTGCAAATCTGTTCGTGGGATTCAATGGGCTGAGTTGCCCTATCACGTGGTCGCCAATGATAGATGATTTTTTATGCTGAGAAGTGCTTAAAAATAGCCAAAAACTCCGAATTTCAAGGGAAAAATAGACTTCGTCGAAGGCGGCAGCTGCAATTAGTACGATTTTAAGCGGCAATGCCCAAAAGTGCTTTAAAGACCAACCAAACGGCGGTCAGGAAATTTTCATAATTTTTTGGCATATCGGATGAGACTTCTGGAGATGCCTGGTAGTTGGGGACTTCGAGACAGACGCCCAAGAATTTTTAAAGGTTGATTTGGATGCGGGACGCGAGAGATAGGCAGGACGGGAGGCCAATGGCTAAAGTGGCCAAGTGGAAATGGACTTTAGAAAGTCCAAAGGGTGTGCCTTTTGGGGCCCCCTAAATTCTCAATTTTTGTAAGGGGGCATTTTTTCGGTGGTGCTAATCAAGAATGGTGCCTTCTTCACGCGAATTTTTGACGGATGGGTGGGCTATGGTGGCTATAAACACCCCCCAACTGATTAGATGCCCAATCTACATCTTGTCTACGCTTCCTATTGTTGCCTTGAGCCTTTGAAATGGCTACCCAATTGTTGAGTTTCAAAATCAATATTTCTCTCTCCTCCCTCTCTCTCTTTCAAGAGGCAATTCATTTGGGAAGAATAAAGAAGAGAACCGATTGAAGGATGCTTGTCTGGCATGGCACCAGATCGATGGTGAGCTAGAGTTGGCTATTTGGAGGTAGGTTGAGCCTTGAATGAGGGCTGATCTGCAGTTCGGCATCAGATTTTAAAACCCGCAAAGAAGGAAATACCGGTATTTCTATTTTACAAAGGAAAATTGCTTGTTTTTGACATTTGATTAAGCCAATGTTGTTCTTATGGAGTGAAAATTGGTAGACATGTTGTTTACTATTTGCTCTATGCTTGCATGATGAAAAAATCAAAAAACATAAAGTCAAAATTCTAGAAATAATTTTTAGAAACCCGTAAAACATGCTTTTTATGAGAAAAAATGTGATTTTTGGTGTTTTCGAGTGGAATAAACCAATACACATGGGATAAAATGCTAATAAAATCTATATTTTTGCTATTCTAAGAATCAAGAGCCATAGCTTTGAAATTATATTAAATTTTTTTGGAAAAATAGAGAAAAATAGAAAAATAAGAGAAAAATAGGAATACGCCTTAGAAAAATAGAGAAAAATATAATATGTGGTTGTGGACGTATGATAGTGGCAAAGCATGAGGTTTGGCATCACTTTGCCCTATGTTTTTATCATAGTGTGTGATTGATTCCTCTTTATATATTAAATCATGAGAAAACAACCTCTATACACCTATGCAACGAAGCAAAACTTAAACCGTGAGGGGGAGTAGGATTTTGTGCAACATTTTGAGGGTTGAAATAATAAAAATTCTGATTGATTGTTTTTCTATGCATAACATTTAGGCTTGCCTTGGTGCTAGATTCTTGCAATGAAGCATATACGTATTAGTTGCAATTCATGAGAAGACTGTTTGCGTACTAGCACATAGGCTGATTTCAAAACACAACTTTTTGTGCGCAATGAGACATCCACTATTGCTTTGATCATACATATGGTATCAACTCCTGGAAATGCATAGTAATTTTTTGAATTATAGTTGACCCACACTTGAGAGGGTGAGATTCCCCTTGCCATAGGTTAGTCGTTTGTTTCTTGGGGGAAGTTATTAGTGAGGAAACATGGTATCTCTTGGATCTCGTTGACAAAGAGAGGAGTCTTGTGCGAATGTGTTTATATGTAAAAGCAGCACATATAGGGACCAATCCCCAAGACGTAGGAGAGCTAAAATGGGGACACGGCAAATAGCCGGTGGAGTGCCATCTATGTTTGTGATATGTGGCACTTATTGCCAATACGTGTGGGATACCCCCTTTGAGGGGTTTTGGGAAAGGTGATGTTGGATTTTTATCCAGCTACAAATGCAATATTAGATGTATCTAGTGAGCATTTAGTTATTACAGACGCTCCTGGCCCGCGAGACCGTGTGGTGGTGGAGGTGTCTATTGTGTGCATGAGGTCCGACTAGTGCCATAGCCAATGCCGGCCCATTTTTGATCCCATCAGCATATGATGACACACAAAAACTACCTTTATAAGAGGATAAAGTATCAACATTTCCACCTAAAGAGAGCACATAGTCTTTAGATGAACGCTTAGTAGAATCCATCAGAAGTCCTTATACATCATTAACAAAGATAGAAGAAGAAGAGAACAAAGAGATTGCACAAATTTTTGAGACCTGAGGCTTTGAAAGATGGATTCAAAAATGGATAATTTTGATAGACTTGGGGATGGCCTTATTGAGAATCATGGACTTTTAGATTAAACTTATGATACATGGATAGTACTTATAAGTGTTAGTGCCTATTGAGGTGGATTTACTTCTTTTTGTTCCATGTGAGAAGAAGTTGGTAGCTTGTGATTAGAAGAGGAACAATAGTATGTCAACATTATTGTAAGCACGACTTCAAGTAGAAAATGGCATGGCAGTTGGTGTTTTAGAGAAGGCTTCAATTTACATTGGTTTTTGGGTAGCTTATAAAGTGTGAAAATTGTGAGTGATGATGAGGGTGGTTTACCTACAAGTCCAGATTTTGGTTTCAAGAAAGAGGGCATGATCCATTGGACAGGTTGTTGATGAGATCAACTACCTTGTGGGACCTATATCTACCCATCTTCCAAGCATGTATCCACCACGAACATTGAACAGGGCTCCAAGAAGTTCCTTTTTGGTAGCGCTATAATTTTCTTTAGATTGTGTAAGTGTAGGGGTAATGTAGGAAATAGGTTGCCACTTTTCATCTTTTTCTTAATGTAGGAGTATAGCCCCCAATCTTGCATTTGATGCATCTATTTGAAGTTTAAATTCATTGTTGAAGTTGGGATAGCTCAACATAATTGATGTTTGCATGTTTTTCTTAAGTTCTTTGAAACTTTTTGCACAATATAGTCTCCAGTCATATTCGTAGCCTTTCTTAAAAATATTTATTAAGGGCTATGTTTATATGGCTTAGTTAAGGATAAACTTACCTAAAAATGTGATCAAACCCAAAAAGATTTGGAGCTTTCTCATGGTTGTGGGCCTTGGAAATTGCTTAACAACATTCTTTTTTTTTTTTTTTTGATTCTAATGCTAATTGCTAACATAATGAACCCTAAGAATTTTAAGCATGTTGAGCCCCATTCACACTTATGTATCTATAGCTTCACATTATATTTCTCTATCCTTTTCAACACTTCTTCTAAGACTTCTTTATGTTGCTACTAAGTTTCTTTGTGGTCAAAATATCATCCATATAGATTGCTAATACCGTTTTTTCAATTAGGTCTCCAAAGATCATGTTTCCCATGCACTAGAATGTACTCTTTGTATCATTGAGGCCAAAGGGCATTCTTGTGAACTAATATAGGTTATTGGTTGTGTAAAATTTTGTATTGTGTTTATTCACTAGTGACAATGGTATCTGCTAATACCTAGATGCAAGATCAAGGAAGATGAAGTATCTTGATCGACTTAATGTATCCAAAACATCATATAGTCATGATAAAGGATAGACATCATGTAGTGCAACCTTTTTAAAGGGTCTAAAATCAATTAAAAAATATTTTTTTCATAATATTTATTTACCAAATGTGGCTTAGATGTCTAATCACTAGACAAAGAGACTATCACTCCATTTGCTAGCATATTTTTAAGTGTATCATTCATTGATGCATCATTGATTCTCCTTCAATGCTCTTCTGCTCATGGCCATCTTGATAGGTCTTTCTGCCTGTGTTCTTATCTCATGGTGGATTAACTTTGTAAGTTGTGTTTTTTTTTTTTGAAAATATGTTTTGTATTTTTGCAATATTTCATGGATTTCTTTTGTTCATATCTTTTGTGGCATCAATGAAGATTCATATCTTTTGTGGCATCAATGAAGATTCATTAATCAATTGTATACATGCTCTTTTCACTTTGTTTCCTAATGTGTGGAGTAGTACAAAAATTCTATTTCCTATACTTATCATGCATGTTTGAAAGTGGATGATGACTTATTTGGTAACCAACCAATCTAATCCTAGAACTAGTGGAAAGACTTGAGTTGGTAAGATGTATGATGCATGTTGGTGCTTGTGTGTTCCTCTTTTAGTTGTGTTTGTGCTTTGTGATTCGTGTAATATAAATATTTATTATTGCCAAAAATTACTGTGCTTTCTTGTGTTTTGGTAATGGGTGATTTTATATTTTCCACAAATTCCGTACTTACTCTGGATATAATGTTGCGCATATCTGTCAACGCTGTGATATTGCGTCCCTTTACCTTTTACCATTATTGTGCATACTTTACGTGTTGAAGGCTTTCTTGTCATGTGGCATTCCAAATGTGTGCCCTTCATCATACATTCATCAAGGGTTTTTCCTAAATCTCACCCAATGCTACTGGCTCGGTTGTATGAAGTTTCATATTTTGCATTTGAGTTTGTGTGTATTTATCTACAAGTGCATCCTTATGCTTTCTTTGAAACCAATGTATTTCTATAGATCATATCCCACCTAAATGGTCATCCTTATAAACTTTCAAAACTTTTGTTATCCAAACATAATCAATGACAAGTCCAACATATCTTTCTCATACAACAAAAGACTTATGACTATGGTGCATGCCTTCTTTCTGTCTCCTAATTTCTCTTCCCTACTCAAGTTATAATGAATATAGTAAACATGTTTGATTACTCAACCAAGGAATTCTCTTTAGGACTATAGAGAACTTGATGCACTGCATCAAGATTCTAAGAAATGTTTAACTTTTTAAAGATAACTTGATGGGATGTTGTCAATATCTCCACTAATTTGATAGAATGCATCAAGTTTGAGTAGCGGTATACTATAATATCTAGTTTCGCTTATTTTAGTGCCATAAGATTCTTAGAAATTATGTTAACACTTTAGTGTACTTGATGTAATGCATCAAGTTTATTATGACTATTCTTAATATTTCTATTGATCTCTATAATACATCACTCTCATGCAAATATTGTACCAAGTTTTGTATCCTACATGATGCATTACATCAAGTTTTCTTGGAATTTTGTTTAATTTTATAGCTAACTCGATAAAGTGCATCAAGTTTCTTGGATTTTTTTCTAATATTTAACTTGATTTGATATAATGCATCAGTTTTTCCCAATCTTTATATTAGATTTGGGTAATTGCTATAGAGCATCAAGTCTCATTACAGCTTTGTTAAAAATATTCAAGGTGATGTAGTGCATTAAGTTTCTCAAAAAGTTTGTTAATTTTTTTATAAAGTTGGTGTAGTACATCAAATTTCCTAGAATTATAACTAATATTTTGGATGACTTAATTCAATACTTCAAGTTAACTTGATATTTATATCATTTTTTATTGTGCTTGATGCATTATATCAAGTTTCTCAAAGATTTTGCTATTTTTCTAGCCAATTTGATGGAGTGTATCAACTTTCTTAGAAATCTTACATTTTTTTTACCCAAGTTGATATAATGCATTAGGTTTCTTATAAAATTTGCATATTTTCAGTCCAATTGATGCAATGCATCAAGCTTCTTATAAAATTTGCTAATTTTTTTATGGATTTGATATAATGCACTAATTTTATTATAAATTTTGCTATATTTTTTTAACCAAACTAATGTAGTGCATTAAGTGTCTTAGAGTTTTAGCTAATAATTTGGTCAACTTGATGTGATGCATCAAATTGACTTAAATGTTAAAATAATTAATTTTTCTTACTTATTGTGAATGCATCAAAATTCCTTAAAATATTATTACTTTTTGAGCTAGAGTATTGTAATCCATGAAGCTTTGTAGAATTTTAGCATATATTCTATACAAGTTAATATAGTGCATCAAGTTCACTTTAGTTTTGGATCATTTTTTCTACACTTGATGCAATGTATGAAGTTCTTGATAAACTTGACACACCACATTAAATTTCTTAATTTTTTTTTTCTATTTTAATAACTTGATTGTGATGCACAAAGTCACCATGAACTAGTCTAATTATTTTCTCTCAAACTTGTTATAGTGCATCAAATGTCTAGTAGTGAAGCCCAAATTTAGTTTACCAAGTTTTTCTTCTTTATCTTGTTTTTATTAGTATTGCTAGAGGGTTTTTTTTTCATTGCTTTTCCATTCTACTTTCTTGATTTTCCATCACCAAGTTTTAAAAGTACCAAATCCCATATTTCTATTGCCCAACTTTATGTAATCCATCAAGTTTACATCACTAAGGTAAGGTTTTTTAAAACGTCTTTAAAATCAAAATTTTATTCAAGTGAGTTAATGCAGCACATCAAGTTCTCTTTCTTGCACTTTTAGTTATTTGCTACCTAAGTAATAATGTTTCATGATTTTTTAAAATCATTGTGAAGATCATAGTGCTTAGATTCATCATGATGATCATGTCTAGCCATAGTCACGATCAATACTACTTCACAGCTATTAACACGATCTTTTCAATCATCATGGCATCTTCGAAACTCATTAAATTTATTATAAGTAACCATGGAAATCCTTAAATACATCACATCGACCAACACACAGTCCTTTCATACTAAGCTAAAAGAGCACTCACCTTGAATATTGACTATCCATGGATTTTCTTACTTTGTTCATGATGGATGCTACCTTGGATATGTTATTATCAGTTTTGAGATCTTGGGTACTATAGATTTAAATACACTTGTAGTATTCTAGGCAGACTTTATTGCCCACCTTGGTATTATTCTATATCACTTCTATCATGCCTTATTTTATTATGGGATTGCTAAGGAGCTCGATATTGATTATGCTATTACAACCATTTTGATGGTGGACTATGATGGTTTTGATTATCTTGATGATATTGGTGACTATGATTGTAATTTCTATACAACCAATTGTGATCATGAGCATAATGATCTCCAAGTTGGTACATTATTTATCTTAAATGAGTACTTTTTTTGAAGTTTTTGATTTATTGCTTGGTGTAGCCTTCATCATTTGAGATTATCTCTCTTTTATTTTTCATTTGATTGGTTTAAGGAAGTATTTCAAACAAGCTATTTGTTTCTTGCAAGCATTTTACTTTAATGTGGCCTATTATTATACTGGAGCAAAGGACATAGACAACCTAGGGCAACGTACTAGACATAAGAGCTTGGGATGAGATACATGTATTCTTTTGGGCTTAACTAGCTTTCATGTAAATTTGTATGTTAAAATTTTTGATAAAATTTAAGAATTATAGTTATAATTTAATATATTTTTAATGATTAAATATTTGTAAATATATTTTTATGGAAAACTTTATCTAATGGATTAGTCATTACATATTCAAGAACTGTCAAAATAATAAGGATTTTTTGTATGATTTATTGTACCTTATAAATTATTAGGATTTTTAAATTAACTTTTATATTTTAGCTATATACTTTTTGCATGATTTTCATCCAAATTGGTAAATAGCATTTGATATACAAGTAATCTATACATCTAGAACATGTATATAGTAAAATATCTATATTCTATCTTAATGCATTGCATCAAGTTTCCTCAACAATTGACCTTATTGCAGTGGTATTTCATGTTGTGCATCAAGTGATGTTGTGACTCATGTGATTTTTATTTTTCATCCTCCACTTGATACAATGCATCAAGTGGGAGTGAAAGTTATCTTGATGTACCTCATTGAGTTGTTATGAATTCCTAATACATTTTATACTAAGTCAATGCACACATTGAGTTGGTATGATTTTTCACTTTAATTTTATACTAACTTGAGGCATGGTATTGAGTTGGCATAATTTTCTATTCTAGATCAATACAAACTTGATGTAGTACATCAAGTGGAGCTAAAAATTGTGATACTTCATTGTCTTCTTGATACACTACATTAAGTTCATATGAATTTGTGGTAAGTTTTATACTAACTTGAGGTATTGCATCAAGTTGGTATGATTTTTAGTTTTAAACTCTTACTAACTTAATGCATCAAGTTTTTATGATTATTTGTTTCAAATCTATGCTAACTTGATGTCATGCATCAAGGTCTTTCATATTTTGTTACATTTTTGTTCTCCACTTAATACAATGTAAAAATTTGATATAAAATATTTATAGATTTGATATCAATTAATATAGGGCATCAAATGGATTGTTTTTAAAATAATTTCTCACTTATACTTGGTATATTGAATCAAATTTATATTATCCAAGATAATTTCATAATTTATTTTGTACTCAATTCGTTATTCAATTGATTTAATACACCAATTTGTTAGCCTTTTTACTATGAGGTATCAATTGTATTGTATTTAGTGACAATTTTATTCTTTCATTGATGCATTCTATCAATTTGGTTTGAATTTTGAGTAAATGTTGTACTAACTTGATGTATCGCATCAAGTTGCATTGTATTTTTCAACAACTTTAGTTTTCATTTGATACAATGCATCAAGTTGTTACCAACATTATATTGACTTCATAGAGTGCATTAAGCTCTATGAAGATTTTTGACACTTTCATCATTCACTTGAAGCACTACATCAACTTGGTATATGTTTTGAGTAAACTTTCTGATCAACATAATCTACAACTTGAATTTTTTAATTACTTTGTTTTTTTTAAAGATGTAGCTTATAACTTTACATTTTTTTGTGTTTCTTTTTTTCTATACTTCTTTTTCAACTTGATATAGTGAATTGAGTTGCTAGCTTAAATGAAATTATTCAACTTGACATTGTTAGCATGAATAAATTGAGGTTAAATACAATGGAATTTCACACTAATACTACATGCATTGAATCAAATAGCTAACTTCTATGTTCCCACTTCCATTTAAATACTTATTCTCTTTCTTGTGAGATATATTATTCTTTGTGTTATTTAGCTACTCCATGTAATGCATCAAGTTTGTTAGAAAGGTATATGTTATTTTAAAATGATTTCAATATCATCGTAGTTTTTATTTTAAAATGCATAAAATTGAACTTTTTAGAAAGGTATATGTTATTTTTCACCCAAATTTTAAAAATATGTCATTTTCTTAAAAATTTTAAGGCAAATCTAGGAAAATCTCATTTGGAGAAACATGGAACTTACCTAAAAACTTTGCAACCATGTTGAAAGTAGAGAAATTTGGAACATCATATCACCAAATATGCATCTATGTGTACCTCTAATTACACTTTGGCTAGGTTTTAGATTGGACATGCTATTAGACACACATACAAACACAATTATCACCATGCAAATAGAAGCCTGTCTATAGTGTATGCCGTCAGCTTCTAGATCAATATAAAACCATGCATCTAGGCCTCATCATCCAATTGCACGAAGGATGCTATGTCGTGGCATGGTCATCTCGATTATGTAGATCCTTTGAGCTTGTGGAATCTATTCTATCACCTGAACAAAAGGTAGTGCAATATTAGCACATTGTTTAGGCCCTTATTTTCCACCAATGAGAGAAGTTGTGGTTATATTCTGAAGGAGTTCACTTAGAAAGAAAACCTATATACTATGTGCATTCAAAAGATTATAGAAGATATCCCTTTCTATAAATTAGACTTAATAAATTGACTTGTTTTTCCTTAGAAACTTATAAGTTCTTTCTTAAAGTTTCTCAAAGTTTCCCTAGCTTATAGAAGTATGTTTTGTTAATGTTTTCTAAAATTTCTAGTTTGATAAGCTTCTCCTATTGAACTCTCATCGTACACTTAGATATTTTTTGGTGATCTCCTCATTGCTATACGATAGTTTTGCTAGGGGATGGATACCAAAAGGTTGGTCTGCTATGGCATAAACATATGTGATGATATTGGAAAGCAAGTTCGGTGTACCAAATGACATGTAATATGGAGTTATTCTTCTTGCATAATATCATCAAGTAGTGGGTGGTATTGAAGGTCGAGTGGGGAGACTTGCAAGCTCTTGCGTAATATACACGATATTACGTAAACTCTAATTCACGAAATCTTGGGTTGGATCTCAAAGTATACAATTTGAACCCTAAGATAGTGTGTATTCACCATTACTATTTACAAGCTTTTGAAGATGGATTAGATTGTCTTTCCAATATGGTGGTATGGCCAAATGGTAGGAGACCACATACACTACTTGTGAAATAGACAAATCATATAACGAACCATATAACAAAATAGACAAATGAAAAATTGAACAAACAAAACCTCGGGTAAGTTTGAAATGCTTATTTCGCTCTCAATTACGCCTTGAATGGAACCGATCCTTTTCCGCATGCACACCAAGGAAGAAGGCAACAGAATAGAATATGTTACCGTCTGGCCGGTACTCGCGTGCGGATTAGTCTGCGCATCCATTGCCATGCAAGATGTGACGCACAAGTTATTGGTAATGAAGAAAAGGAGGGGTAGAATATGTTCCGTGTAGTGGCAGGAGCATCCATCGTCTGTACGATGTCAATGCATTGGCAAATAATTATATAATGGAGAATAAAGGGAACCTGCGAGCAGTGTGTCTCTTGCTAAGCCCATTCCGCCTTGATTCGGCAAAGAGATATACGAACAGTTATAGCGAGGCATGGATAGATTGGATGAGAGGATATGAAACCTCGGGTAAGTTTGAAATGGTTATTTCGCTGTCAATGCGTTGAATGGAACCGATCCTCTTCCGCGTGCACACCAAGGAAAAAGGCAACAGAATAGAATATGTTCCCGTCTGGCTGATACCCGCGTGCAGAACCGAATATGTTCCCGTCTGGCCGATACTCGCGTGCAGGAGGAGGTGTATAAAAGCGAGGCCTAGTGGTAGGGTGATTTGCAGCAATTGCACTAGTGTCGCGAGAGAGAGACAGAGACAGAGACAGAGATAGAGATGGCAGTGGAGCAGCTGCGACGTGATCAGGCATTCGTGTGCCTGAACAAGGAGGAGTATGATGAGGGAGCGATAGAGAAGGAGCTGCGCGCATCCTTGCTGGAATTAGGAGGCAGTGCTGAAGAGCTGGTGAAGCAGGCGTTGGCGACGCTGGCCGCGGCGGAGAAGGGCAGCAACATTCTCTGGGACCAGATGACAATACGCGTGGGGGGCGGCCGGATCAATGGCCCGAAAGTTGACGGCGCCACCTTTGAAGGTTGTGGTGCACCATGCGAACCTAGCGTAGGCAGCTTCACCCGCTTCTATGCGACACGGGACCTCATACCTTGTACAAATTTCTACAAATTCCACCCCGTTCTCTGCAACCCCCATTGCAACGGCAAAGTCACCTTCTATGAGATGAAGAACAACAAGCCCATCAGGATGACGGGCATGTGGATGGGCTGCTTCACGCCCCACCTCAAGGAATCATTCCAAGGCTCCGGAGGCTTCATCGGACCAAAATGAAGGCAGACTACCTATATAATAAAAACAAGTAATAAAGCTAGCGTTATATGACGTGCACACTCGTCAGAGTTCCATCCAACCGTCGTAACTACGACATAGAATAAAACCCACGCGTGCTATTTATGACACGCAGTCTCGTTTAGCCTTGTATCTGTCGTGCATCCATCTCGCAATATAAGTACACTTGTTAGTACTATGTGAAACTTCTTCTTGGTGTTCATGGGTTTATACGCGTATGTTGTAATCCTTGGTCTACACACGCTCCATATAATGCTACGGCTATACCTACATGCATGCACATATATTTTGAGAGAGAGAGAGAGAGCTCTCTAGCTAGAAAAGGAGGGTTTCATCTTAACCGACAAAGAAGAAGAGTTAAAGTTTAACACTCTAAGCATACAATAAACACTTGCCAATTACAACTTATCTATGCATTCAATGGCTTAATTGTTCGTACAAGAAACACAGTCTTGCCAAAATCTTAATTTTATGTCCAATGGTTTGACCTTCTATCCAATGGCTAAATTATTATCCTAGCTACCCTAAATGTAGCGCGATTACCATTACTACAATTTCCAAAGGTTAGTTCATTAAAAAGTAAAGGAGGTACATAGATTATTCAAATACCCAATTCCAAACCATGCACGGTATTAAACATATTCCCTTGCCCCTAAGGACCATGAATAACGTCCTCCACTAGTGGATGTGCACTCTACAAAGGGATATCATCATCCACCTACACCAAGAACCGAGGCGAGTTGCAGACTCATTTTGTTTCTCAATGTCACTTTTTGGTATTGCTAGTTTGTTTCATATGTAAGAGAAGCCTAGTTTCAAACAGAAAGGCACTATTGTGAGATTCGATTGAAGAAGTTGCACACGAAACTCTAAGACAAGATGGAATAGAAGCCTTCATTAAGATATCTTTACTTATGGCTTAGGACTAAGAGAGAATAAATGCTAGGAAATCAATTTCATCAAATTATCCTAGTTTAAATGGCGATACTCACTTGAGCTATACCAAACCCTTGGTTCTTTACTACATTGCCATGTGGTTGGGAGAAGACATGTCATAAAAACTAGAGTGTACCCATGTTCAAGAAACTCTTATATCTAAGATAGAACTTTAATTGGTTCAAAGCTAATATACTCATGTTGATGCATATAAGATTAGCAAAGAGTTAATATTAGTAATACAAATGCATAATTTTGTGGATATTTGGAGGTTGCAGCACTCATGGAAAACATGAGAAGAAAAAAGTGTAGATTTTGGGTTGCATACATGCTAGCTTCATGTGCCTAAAGCAAATTAGAAGGAACAAAACTTTAATAAGGGAAAACTAGGGATGGAATTAGAACATGCCCAAAGCGATGCATATTCAATAGTGTCCATCATCGAGAAAGAATCTGATGTGAAAGAACTAGGGTAAGGAAATCAAAATCATGGGTGATTCTTTGGATGCAAGATTTGTATGATGGGATTATCTACAATAGATTATACAAACATATGTGATGTATAAGCATGGAAAAGCTATTAGAAATGCAGTCGAGTTAGTTATGACGCTTGAAATAAAGTAGTTTGAAGGGTGAGATGTATCTAAGTATTTAAGGTTCTATATACAAAGATTATATTTTTTGGGGCTTATTGTAAATTAGACGAGTTGATATTTTGTTGTGATTGTGGTCCTAGAACTTCGATCACATGTATGCGACATTCTTGCAAATCATGACTTAAATTGGGATGATTTTTCAAAGGCACTCAATGATGAATATTTTACGCAAGATTCATAATAGGTGACAAAATGGACTTTCTTGGAGTGGGTTGCTAGGACCTAGCACCAACAGAATTGCTATAATAATTTAAGTGTAGGTATGCATAGCTAGATAGAATAGAGCAATTGACTCTCGATATGGATAAATAGATTTGTTTCTTCAGCTATTGCGAGAATCCCTCTGATTCCACAAAGTACACAACAAGTAAGCATAAACTTGTAACTGCAACTCTAGCTCCAAACAAAGATGATATGATGGAAGAATTAGTGAAAGAGATGTGGTGCATCTAGCTAAAGTTTGCAAAAACTTCCAAATTGTGAAGGATTTGTATACATATATTTTTGGTGTGATACCATAAAGCATGGTAGAAAACACTATGATGTATTTTATATAAGATAGCTAGTGGAAGATATGCCTATCAAGTATGCTTCTATTGTTGTTGAAGCTATCATTCATGGTTTACAACTCAAAAATGTTACAAAGAGGAATGCAACAGGAGAAGGCTTAACTAGCAAGAAGAATGAGCTTTGTTCTTATGCAATACATACAACTAAAAAGGGAAAATTTTTAGGCATTAATTGAATCAAATAGGAAATTGCATTGGCAAAATGACTAGCTGATCTTGTAGGTTCTCATTTCATGTATGCAAATATTCTTGAAGTGAAAATAGTAAAGTTATTGTTGAAGAGAAATGAAAATGAGATGATGGTAATAAGGTAACATCAAAATGAGCACTCAAAGGAGGTGGAAATTTTGATTCTATGCCTCATGAAATATCTCCACCTCATGTATCCATGGAACATGTATCAAAGGGAAAGAAGAGGGAACAAAGCAAAGCTAAAGACAAACATCCAACTTACAAATTGGAATTTGATATTGAAACAACTATAGATTTGAAAGTTTTCTTGGAAGAAATGATCTTAATAGTAGAGTGAAATCTAATTTGGGTGAAATTCTTGGGATTTCTAAACAAGAATTTCATCAAGAAAACATTGACATTACTAAGACGAAGCATCAAATTGTGAGTGAATCACTGCCACTTTGTAGGGGAAAGAAGAGCTATTTTCCCAAGGCATAAAAGGTATATAAGAATCAAAGATGCATAAGCTATAGAAGAAAGAGGAAGATGTTGAAAATGCAATAATTTTCACCAAACTTCTTGAGGGGTTAAACAACTTCACTTCATAGAAGAAGAAGTACCAAGAGTTATTTCAAAAAGTCACTATATAAAGAACCAATTGGCTAGATCTCCTCAGAATCCAATCAAAGTGTGTAATCTTAAGGAGCCATTTATAGCATTAATAGATCATGAATCTGAGATAAATTTTATGAGAAGGAGTCTTTACCAAAGTGGAAAATGGTGGATTGATACAAATCATGGTTTGAGAATGTGGGCTACATATAATGCACAAGGAGACTTGTATGTTGCATGTCCAAATGTACAAATCCCCATTGAAGGTGTACAAGATGAGAAGCATTTCTTTGTATAGGATATATCTACTTACCATGTGATTCTTGGATAGCCATATATCACTTTAGTTTGTATGGAAGCTAAGGCATTGGATGATAGTTCTATCTATACTAGGATTAGAAGTTATGATGGTAAGTATCCTATTCCATTTCTCATTGTATGTGTTAATCATGAAAAAAATATGATATTCTTCATGAGTATCATTTACCCCCAAATTCTAAAGAATTCAAAGAATCATGACATGACATGGACTTTCAGTATATGCCATTTTAAAGTGGGACTATGATGGTACTAAAATGAAAATGATATTGTCTATTTTAGTAGGTACAAATACTTTTTCTTTGGGATTTACAACATTTTCTAGAGATTGTGCAATTTTTTTTCAAAAGCCTTAAAATAAGCATACAAATGAATTGTTTTATAATCACAAAGGCTTAAAAGGATTTGGAGAAGCATGGTTTGCTTGAATTCGATGAATGCTTCTCAGGAGTATATGATGAGGTATCTTATATGTCTACTATAGTAAAACTTATAGCTATCATCTAGTGTAGATTGGAGGCTTGAAGTGAATTGTTCAAGTATGCTCTATTGACATGTGTAGAGTGATTGAAGACTTTCAAAGGCAAGAATGCATAGATAACACATCAAAGGTATGAGTTGAAACAAAGTATAAAAATGTGGCTAAGAAGTTAAAACTTGTTTCTTTGCCATTCCTATTGGACAATCTTAGGGCTCAGATTACACCATATATTTTTATACATTAGTATTTGTGTGCATGTAGGCTTGAAGGTTCAAGATATGTAAAGCAACCTTTATCTTTCATATGATGTTTCAGTTGAAAGTCAAGGCGCAGGTCAAAAACATCAGGAAGTTGTATTCGAGCAGTTACTTTTTGATCATGAATGGAATACGACTGAGGACAATGCTAGATTCTTAGTCATTCATGCCAGGCTCTATTACTGTCTACCTATTTCATGAATATTGGTGCAGTCTACTTCAAGTTATTTGATTGGGAATGGCTGTGATTGATGCCAGGAGGCATATTTCACAGTGGATTCCGTGCCACGGTGGCTTCCGTGAGGGATGGTGGATTCCGTAAACTTTGATGATCGGGTCTCATACACAAAGTGGATTCTTTGTGCGAGAAGTTGATGGGGACGCCTATCCTTTTCGGGCGTTTCATTAATTTAGTGTGTACATAAGGTTTGGATTGATTTCTAACCAGTTGATTTATTTATGTAGCTAAAGATTGCTAGGTATTCACTTTTGTCAGTTTAATTGTATTATTTTACTAACGATTGTGAATGCTTCAGTTGATGTGTAGTAGCAGCAGTGGAGAAGGAAAACATTGGAGGATAGCGAGTATTCGATTTATCATTTATATTTTGATGGGCGCCTATATTTTGTCGCGCCTATTTATTGAGGCGTTGGATATTTATTTATTATTTGTTTATGCGCATGGGCGCACGATTATGTTATTTGTACTTGGACATTGTATTGGGTATGCCAGACTCTTTGGGCACTGCTCATTAGCTTTATTTCTATTGTGTGCTAAAGCAAACTCATAGCTAAAAGCTTGCTATTTTGTAATTTGGGCTATTATTTGAGCTTGAAGATCATTAATACATAAAAATACATGCTTTCTGGAGCGCTCACACAAGGCATGGGGGGAGATTGCACCCAATTGGTCTCTTATTCATGTCGTGCATGCTTTTTACCTTGAGTTTTATGCAAAAAGTAGAGTTCTTTTGTTCTTGGGGACCTTCCGGCATTCACTACGCGAGCCTACAGCATCCGATCTGCGCACCAGTGGTATCAGGCATATTTCACGGTGGATTCCGTGCCATGGTGGATTCCGTGAGGTTTTATGGTGGATTCTGTAAACTTTGATGACCGGGGCTCATACACAAAGTGGATTCTTTGTGCGAGAAGTTGATGGGGACGCCTATCCTTTTTGGGTGTTTCATTAATTTAGTGTGCACATGGGTGATTCCATAGTGGGTGATTCCGGAAAATGCATATTAAATTAATAAACGTTTATGAGTTTAGAGTGCGCACTCGTAATTAATTAAGGTTAGGATTGATTTCTAACCAGTTGGTTTATTTATGTAGCTGAAGACTGCTAGGTATTCACTTTTTTCGCTTTAACTGTATTATTTTACTAGCGATTGTGAATGCTTCAGTTGATGTATAGAGATAGTAGTAGTGGCGGAGGAAAGCATTGGAGGATAGCGAGTATTCGATTTATCATTTATATTTTGATGGAAACATACCTTAGGCATGGCGCCTATATTTTGTCGCGTCTATTTATTGAGGCATTGGATATTTATTTATTATTTGTTTATGCACATGGGTGCACGATTATATTATTTGTACTTAGACATTGTATTGGGTATGCCAGACTCTTTGGGCACTGCCCATTAGCTTTATTTCTATTTTGTGCTAAAGCAAACTCAAAAGCTAAAAGCTTGCGATTTTGTAATTTGGGCTATTATTTGAGCTTGAAGATGATTAATATATAAAATACATGCTTTCTCGAGCACTCACACAAGGCATGGGGGGAGATTGCACCCAATTTGTCTCTTGTTCATGTCGTGCATGCTTTTTACCTTGAGTTTTGTGCAAAAAGTAGAGTTCTTTTGTTCTTGGGGACCTTCCGGCATTCACTACGCGAGCGTACAGCATCTAATCTGCGCACCAGTGGTATCAGGCATATTTCACGATGGATTCCGTGCCACAGTGGATTCTGTGAGGTTTTATGGTGGATTCCGTAAACTTTGATGACCGGGGCTCATACACAAAGTGGATTCTTTGAGCGAGAAGTTGATGGGGACGCCTATCCTTTTCGGGCGTTTCATTAATTTAGTGTATACATGGGTGATTCCATAACGGGTGATTCCGCAAAATGCATATTAAATTAATAAATGTTTATGAGTTTAGAGTGCGCACTTGCAATTAATTAAGGTTAGGATTGATTTCTAACCAGTTGATTTATTTATGTAGTTTAAGACCGCTAGGCATTCACTTTTGTCACTTTAATTGTATTATTTTACTAGTGATTGTGAATGCTTCAGCTGATATGTAGAGATTGCAGCAGTGGCGGAGGAAAGCATTGGAGGATAGCGAGTATTCAATTTATCATTTATATTTTGATGGGCGCATACCTTAGGCATGGCGCCTATATTTTGTCGTGCATATTTATTGAGGCGTTGGATATTTATTTATTATTTGTTTATGCGCATGGACGCACGATTATGTTATTTGTGCTTGGACATTGTACTGGGTATACCACACTCTTTGGGCACTGCCCATTAGCTTTATTTCTATTTTATGCTAAAGCAAACTCAAAAGCTAAAAGCTTGCTATTTTGTAATTTGGGCTATTACTTGAGCTTGAAGATGATTAATACATAAAAATACATGCTTTGTGGAGCGCTCACACAAGGCATGGGGGGAGATTGCACCCAATTGGTCTCTTGTTCATGTCGTGGATGCTTTTTACCTTGAGTTTTGTGCAAAAAGTAGAGCTCTTTTCTCCTTGGGGATCTTCCGACATTCACTACACGAGCGTACAGCATCCGATCTGCGCACCAGTGGTCTCAGGGATATTTCACGGTGGATTCCATGCCAGGGTGGATTCCGTGAGGTTTTATGGTGGATTTCGTAAACTTTGATAACCGGGGCTCATACACAAAGTGGATTGTTTGTGCGAGAAGTTGATGGGGACGCCTATCGTTTTCGGGCGTTTCATTAATTTAGTGTGTACATGGGTGATTCCATAGCGGGTGATTTCGCAAAATGCATATTAAATTAATAAATGTTTATGAGTTTAGAGTGCGCACTCGTAATAAATTAAGGTTAGGATTGATTTCAAACCAGTTGATTTATTTATGTAGCTGAAGACTGCTACGTATTCACTTTTGTCGGTTTAATTGTATTATTTTGCTAACGATTGTAGATGCTTCACTTGATGTGTAGAGATAGTAGCAGTGGCGGAGGAAAGCATTGGAGGATAGCGAGTATTCAATTTATCATTTATATTTTAATTGGTGCATACCTTAGGCATGGAACCTATATTTTGTCGCGCCTATTTATTGAAGCGTTGGATATTTATTTATTATTTAATTATGCGCATGGGCGCACGATTATGTTATTTGTACTTGGACATTGTATTGGGTATGCCAGACTCTTGGGGCACTGTCCATTAGCTTTATTTCTATTTTGTGCTAAAGCAAACTCAAAAGCTAAAATCTTGCTATTTTGTAATTTGGGCTATTATTTGAGCTTGAAGATGATTAATACATAAAAATACATGCTTTCTGGAGCGCTCACACAAGGCATGGGAGGGGAATCGCACCCAATTGGTCTCTTGTTCAGGTCGTGCATGCTTTTTACCTTGAGTTTTGTGCAAAAAGTAGAGTTCTTTTGTTCTTGGGACCTTCCGGCATTCACTATGCGAGCGTATAGCATCCGATCTGCGACCAGTGGTATCATGCATATTTCACGGTGGATTCCGTGTCAGGGTGGATTCCGTGAGGTTTTATGGTGGATTCCGTAAACTTTGATGACCCGGGCTCATACACAAAGTCGAATCTTTGTGCGAGAAGTTGATGGGGACGCCTATCCTTTTCGGGCGTTTCATTAATTTAGTGTGTGCATGGGTGATTCCATAGCGGGTTATTCCGCAAAATGCATATTAAATTAATAAACGCTTATGAGTTTAGAGTGCGCACTCGTAATAAATTAAGGTTAGGATTGATTTCTAACCAGTTGATTTATTTATGTAGCTGAAGACTGCTAGGTATTCACTTTTGTCGGTTTAATTGTATTATTTTGCTAACGATTGTGAATGCTTCAGTTGATGTGTAGAGATAGCAGCAGTGGCGGAGGAAAGCATTGGAGGATAGCGAGTATTCGATTTATCATTTATATTTTGATGGGCGCATACCTTAGGCATGGCGCCTATATTTTGTCGCGCCTATTTATTGAGGCATTGGATATTTATTTATTATTTTTTTATGCGCATGGACGCACGATTATGTTATTTGTACTTGGACATTGTATTGGGTATGCCAGACTCTTTGGGCACTGTCCATTAGCTTTATTTCTATTTTGTGCTAAAGCAAACTCAAAGGCTAAAAGCTTGCTATTTTGTAATTTGGGCTATTATTTGAGCTTAAAGATAATTGATACATAAAAATACATGCTTTCTAAGCACTCACACAAGGCATGGGTGGAGATTGCACCCAATTGGTCTCTTGTTCATGTCGTGCATGCTTTTTACCTTGAGTTTTGTGCAAAAAGTAGATCTCCTTTGTTCTTGGGAACCTTCCGACATTCACTACGCGAGCGTACAGCATCCGATCTGCACACCACTGGTATCAGGCATATTTCACGGTGGATTTCATGCCACGGTGGATTACGTGAGGTTTTATGGTGGTTTCCGTAAACTTTGATGACCGGGGCTCATACACAAAGTTGATTCTTTGTGCGAGAAGTTGATAAGGACGCCTATCCTTTTCGGGCGTTTCATTAATTTAGTGTGTACATGGGTGATTCCATAGCGGGTGATTACGCAGAATGCATATTAAATTAATAAACGTTTATGAGTTTAGAATGCGCACTCGTAATAAATTAAGGTTAGGATTGATTTCAAACCAGTTGATTTATTTATATAGCTGAAGACTGCTAGGTATTCACTTTTGTCGGTTTAATTGTATTATTTTACTAACGATTGTGAATGCTTCAGTTGATGTCTAGAGATAGCAGCAGTGGCAGAGGAAAGCATTGGAGGATAGCGAGTATTCGATTTATCATTTATATTTTGATGGGCGCATACCTTAGGCATGGCGCCTATATTTGTCACGCAAATTTCTTGAGGCGTTGGATATTTATTTATTATTTGTTTATGCGCATGGGCGCAGGATTATGTTATTTGTACTTGGACATTGTATTAGGTATGCCAGACTCTTTGGGCACTGCCCATTAGCTTTATTTCTATTTTGTGCTAAAGCAAACTCAAAAGCTAAAAGCTTGCTATTTTGTAATTTGGGCTATTATTTGAGCTTGAAGATGATTAATATATAAAAATACATGCTTTCTGGAGTGCTCACACAAAGCATGGGAGGAGATTGCACCCAATTGGTCTCTTGTTCATGTCGTGCATGCTTTTTACCTTGAGTTTTATGCAAAAAGTAGAGTTCTTTTGTTCTTGGGGACCTTCCGGCATTCACTACGCGAGCGTACAGCATCCGATCTGCGCACCAGTGGTATCAGGCATATTTCACGGTGGATTTCGTGCCACGGTGGATTCCGTGAGGTTTTATGGTGGAATCCGTAAACTTTGGTGACCGGGGCTCATAGACAAAGTGGATTCTTTGTGGGAGAAGTTGATGGGGACGCCTATCCTTTTCGGGCGTTTCATTAATTTAGTGTATACATGGGTGATTCCATAGCGGGTGATTCCGCAAAATGCATATTAAATTAATAAACGTTTATGAGTTTAGAGTGCACACTCGTAATAAATTAAGGTTCGGATTGATTTCTAACCAGTTGATTTATTTATGTAGCTGAAGACTGCTACGTATTCACTTTTGTCGGTTTAATTGTATTATTTTGCTAACGATTGTAGATGCTTCACTTGATGTGTAGAGATAGTAGCAGTGGCGGAGGAAAGCATTGGAGGATAGCGAGTATTCAATTTATCATTTATATTTTAATTGGTGCATACCTTAGGCATGGCACCTATATTTTGTCGCGCCTATTTATTGAAGCGTTGGATATTTTCTTATTATTTAATTATGCGCATGGGCGCACGATTATGTTATTTGTACTTGGACATTGTATTGGGTATGCCAGACTCTTGGGGCACTGTCCATTAGCTTTATTTCTATTTTGTGCTAAAGCAAACTCAAAAGCTAAAATCTTGCTATTTTGTAATTTGGGCTATTATTTGAGCTTGAAGATGATTAATACATAAAAATACATGCTTTCTGGAGCGCTCACACAAGGCATGGGAGGGGAATCGCACCCAATTGGTCTCTTGTTCAGGTCGTGCATGCTTTTTACCTTGAGTTTTGTGCAAAAAGTAGAGTTCTTTTGTTCTTGGGACCTTCCGGCATTCACTATGCGAGCGTATAGCATCCGAACTGCGACCAGTGGTATCATGCATATTTCACGGTGGATTCCGTGTCAAGGTGGATTCCGTGAGGTTTTATGGTGGATTCCGTAAACTTTGATGACCCGGGCTCATACACAAAGTGGAATCTTTGTGCGAGAAGTTGATGGGGACGCCTATCCTTTTCGGGCATTTCATTAATTTAGTGTGTGCATGGGTGATTCCATAGCGGGTTATTCCGCAAAATGCATATTAAATTAATAAACGCTTATGAGTTTAGAGTGCGCACTCGTAATAAATTAAGGTTAGGATTGATTTCTAACCAGTTGATTTATTTATGTAGCTGAAGACTGCTAGGTATTCACTTTTGTCGGTTTAATTGTATTATTTTGCTAACGATTGTGAATGCTTCAGTTGATGTGTAGAGATAGTAGCAGTGGCGGAGGAAAGCATTGGAGGATAGCGAGTATTCGATTTATCATTTATATTTTGATGGGCGCATACCTTAGGCATGGCGCCTATATTTTGTCGCGCCTATTTATTGAGGCATTGGATATTTATTTATTATTTTTTTATGCGCATGGACGCACGATTATGTTATTTGTACTTGGACATTGTATTGGGTATGCCAGACTCTTTGGGCACTGTCCATTAGCTTTATTTCTATTTTGTGCTAAAGCAAACTCAAAGGCTAAAAGCTTGCTATTTTGTAATTTGGGCTATTATTTGAGCTTAAAGATAATTGATACATAAAAATACATGCTTTCTAAGCACTCACACAAGGCATGGGTGGAGATTGCACCCAATTGGTCTCTTGTTCATGTCGTGCATGCTTTTTACCTTGAGTTTTGTGCAAAAAGTAGAGCTCCTTTGTTCTTGCGAACCTTCCGACATTCACTACGCGAGCGTACAACATCCGATCTGCACACCACTGGTATCAGGCATATTTCACGGTGGATTTCATGCCACGGTGGATTACGTGAGGTTTTATGGTGGTTTCCGTAAACTTTGATGACCGGGGCTCATACACAAAGTTGATTCTTTGTGCGAGAAGTTGATAAGGACGCCTATCCTTTTCGGGCGTTTCATTAATTTAGTGTGTACATGGGTGATTCCATAGCGGGTGATTACGCAGAATGCATATTAAATTAATAAACGTTTATGAGTTTAGAATGCGCACTCGTAATAAATTAAGGTTAGGATTGATTTCAAACCAGTTGATTTATTTATATAGCTGAAGACTGCTAGGTATTCACTTTTGTCGGTTTAATTGTATTATTTTACTAACGATTGTGAATGCTTCAGTTGATGTCTAGAGATAGCAGCAGTGGCAGAGGAAAGCATTGGAGGATAGCGAGTATTCGATTTATCATTTATATTTTGATGGGCGCATACCTTAGGCATGGCGCCTATATTTGTCACGCAAATTTCTTGAGGCGTTGGATATTTATTTATTATTTGTTTATGCGCATGGGCGCAGGATTATGTTATTTGTACTTGGACATTGTATTAGGTATGCCAGACTCTTTGGGCACTGCCCATTAGCTTTATTTCTATTTTGTGCTAAAGCAAACTCAAAAGCTAAAAGCTTGCTATTTTGTAATTTGGGCTATTATTTGAGCTTAAAGATGATTAATACATAAAAATACATGCTTTCTGGAGTGCTCACACAAAGCATGGGAGGAGATTGCACCCAATTGGTCTCTTGTTCATGTCGTGCATGCTTTTTACCTTGAGTTTTATGCAAAAAGTAGAGTTCTTTTGTTCTTGGGGACCTTCCGGTATTCACTACGCGAGCGTACAGCATCCGATCTGCGCACCAGTGGTATCAGGCATATTTCACGGTGGATTTCATGCCACGGTGGATTCCGTGAGGTTTTATGGTGGAATCCGTAAACTTTGGTGACCGGGGCTGATAGACAAAGTGGATTCTTTGTGCGAGAAGTTGATGGGGATGCCTATCATTTTCGGGCGTTTCATTAATTTAGTGTGTACATGGGTGATTCCATAGCGGGTGATTCCGCAAAATGCATATTAAATTAATAAACGTTTATGAGTTTAGAGTGCACACTCGTAATTAATTACGGTTAGGATTGATTTCTAACCAGTTGATTTATTTATGTAGTTTAAGACTGTTAGGTATTCACTTTTGTGGTTTTAATTGTATTATTTTACTAACGATTGTGAATGCTTGAGTTGATGTGTAGAGATAGCAGAAGTGCCGGAGGAAAGCATTGGAGGATAGCGAGTATTCAATTTATCATTTATATTTTGATGGGCACATACCTTAGGCATGGCGCCTATATTTTGTCGCGCATATTTATTGAGGCGTTGGATATTTATTTATTATTTGTTTATGCGCATGGACGCACGATTATGTTATTTGTACTTGGACATTGTATTGGGTATGCCAGACTCTTTGGGCACTGCCCATTAGCTTTATTTCTATTTTGTGCTAAAGCAAACTCAAAAGCTACAAGCTTGCTATCTTGTTATTTCGGCTATTATTTGAGCTTGAAGATGATTAATACATAAAAATACATGCTTTCTGGAGCGCTCACACAAGGCATGCGAGGAGAGTGCACCCGATTGGTCTCTTGTTCGTGTCGTGCATGCTTTTCACCTTGAGTTTTATGCAAAATGTAGAGTTCTTTTGTTCTTGGGGACCTTCCGGCATTCACTACGCGATCGTACAGCATCCAATCTGCGCACCAGTGGTATCAGGCATATTTCACGGTGGATTCCGTGAGGTTTTATGGTGGAATCCGTAAACTTTGGTGACCGGGGCTCATAGACAAAGTGGACTCTTTGTGCGAGAAGTTGATGGGGATGCCTATCATTTTCGGGCGTTTCATTAATTTAGTGTGTACATGGGTGATTCCATAGCGGGTGATTCCGCAAAATGCATATTAAATTAATAAACGTTTATGAGTTTAGAGTGCGTACTCGTAATTAATTAAGGTTAGGATTGAGTTCTAACCAGTTGATTTATTTATGTAGTTTAAGACTACTAGGTATTCACTTTTGTCGCTTTAATTGTATTATTTTACTAACGATTGTGAATGCTTTAGTTGATGTGTAGAGATAGCAGCAGTGCCGGAGGAAAGCATTGGAGGATAGCGAGTATTCAATTTATCATTTATATTTTGATGGGGGCATACCTTAGGCATGGCGCCTATATTTTGTCGCGCATATTTATTGAGGCGTTGGATATTTATTTATTATTTGTTTATGCGCATGGGCGCACGATTATGTTATTTGTACTTGGACATTGTATTGGGTATGCCAGACTCTTTGGGCACTGCCCATTAGCTTTATTTCTATTTTGTGCTAAAGCAAACTCAAAAGCTAAAACCTTGCTATTTTGTAATTTGGGCTATTATTTGAGCTGAAGATGATAAATACATAAAAATACATGCTTTCTGGAGCGCTCACACAAGGCATGGGGGGAGATTGCACCCAATTGGTCTCTTGTTCATGTCGTGCATGCTTTTTACCTTGAGTTTTGTGCAAAAAGTAGAGCTCTTTTGTTCTTGGGGACCTTTCGGCATTCACTACGTGAGCGTACAACATCCGATCTGCACACCAGTGGTATCAGGCATATTTCACAGTGGATTCCGTGCCATGGTGGATTCCATGAGGTTTTATGGTGGATTTCGTAAACTTTGATGACCGGGGCTCATACACAAAGTGGATTCTTTGTGCGAGAAGTTGATGGGGACGCCTATCCTTTTCGGGCGTTTCATTAATTTAGTGTGTACATGGGTGATTCCATATCGGGTGATTCTGCAAAATGCATATTAAATTAATAAACCTTTATGAGTTTAGAGTGCACACTCGTAATAAATTAAGGTTAGGATTGATTTCTAACCAGTTGATTTATTTATATAGCTGAAGACTGCTAGGTATTCACTTTTGTCGGTTTAATTGTATTATTTTACTAACAATTGTGAATGCTTCAGTTGATGGTTAGAGATAGCAGCAGTGGCGGAGCAAAGCATTGGAGGATAGCGAGTATTCGATTTATCATTTATATTTTGATGGGCGATACCTTAGGCATGGCGCCTATATTTTGTCGCGCCTATTTATTGAGGTGTTGGATATTTATTTATTATTTGTTTATGCGCATGGGCGCACGATTATGTTATTTGTACTTGGACATTGTATTGGGTATGCCAAACTCTTGGGGCACTGTCCATTAGCTTTATTTCTATTTTGTGCTAAAGCAAACTCAAAAGCCAAAATCTTGGTATTTTGTAATTTGTGCTATTATTTGAGCTTGAAGATGATTAATACATAAAAATACATGCTTTGTGCGCGCTCACACAAGGCATGGGGGGAGATTGCACCCAATTGGTCTCTTGTTCATATCGTGCATGCTTTTTACCTTGAGTTTTGTGCAAAAAGTAGAGCTCTTTTGTTCTTGGGGACCTTCCTGCATTCTCTACGTGAGCGTAGCATGAAGATGGAGAGGGAGGAGTTGTGGCGACGACCTAGTCACGGGGGACGACATCACGGCTAGGGCTTTCGGGGTGGGGGCGGAAAACCCTGGGGCTGCCCCGGTGGGTGAGGAGGGAGTAACGCCTGTGGGGGCAATGTAATGAGGCACTAGAGCTGACAGAGGTACTATCACAGGGGCCTTCGTGGCAGGGACTGCAAGTGTAGGGACTGTAGGGGGAATAACGGCCATGGGAGCATACTGAGGGGTTGGCGGTATGCTCTGATACCATGTTGAATAGTGCGCGAGGGAGACGAGGAACGGAGGAAGAGAGAGGCGATGAGAGACACGAGACACCAAAAGTGGAACCCTAGAAGTGTTTCAACTGACACATGATAGGAATATATAGAGGGGACCTGTGGGGCGCTATATATAGACGGGCACTATACATAGACAGGTGCTATATATAGACAGACTATATATAGCTAACAATAGGGGGTTGTTTTATTGTGCTTGATGTGCCAACCCTCAATTAGGCTTTTTATCACTTTGCTCCAAAAATGCGTCCCCCGGTCCGATACTATTTCTTTTGGAGAACCAAATCAACATACTATTTTCTCTAATTAAGAAACTCATGGTTTCCTTTGCATTGTCTTTCCGTGTTGCACGTGCTTTCGACCACTTAGTAAAATAATCAGTTGCTACGATAATATATCTTTTTCTGTGCAGTGGATGATGGAGTAATAGGGCCCACAAAGTCGATCCCCCACTTCTTGAACGGAAGGATCACCATAATAGGAGTGAGTGGTCGCTTCCTATTCTCTCAGCTATCATGTTGTTAACAGATGTTGCATCTTTTAACGTACTCGAATGCATCCTGGAAGATGGCTGGCCACCAATATCTCGCCTTCAAGGCTTTTTGCACAGTTAGCCGCCCAGCAAAATGATCTCCGCATGTGCCCAGCAAAATGATCTCCGCAAGCAGAGTCATGGCACTCTTCTAAGATGAAAGGGACCTTGTTAGGCATTACGCATCGGGGGTAGATATCATCTACCCCTTGCCGATACAATGTGCCTGCGATTATTGTAAATTTTAAAGCCTGTTGATCGATCTTTCACTTTTCTGACTTCAATAGACTAGCTCCCATCTCTCCCGTAGACAAATAATGTGTTACCACCGCATACCAGGAGGGAATAGACGTTGTGCCAATCTTGAACAATGAGTCGTAGTCACTACCTTCAGCCAGAGCTTCCTTTGGCTCCCCAACGTCCACAAGGCACTCTATGATACCTTGCAACATGGATGGCTTTCTCTTAATCTCGTAATCAAAATCTTGCAAAGTGATTAACTACTTTGCCAAATACTCGGGGGATTGTAGCTTATTCATCAGTAGTCTTAGCCCTTTCACCTTCGTATAAAGAACGACCTTCTTATAAAGGATGTAGTGCGTGAACTTTTTAGTCGCAAAGACCATCACAAGGCACAACTTTTCCATATAAGTATAACTAATTTCGGATACACCCACCTTTCGACTGACAAAAGCAATCAGGTGATACCACTTCTCTTCCCACATGTGTGCTAAACAACAGCTAATGCTATGCATGGTAGCTGCTAAAAATATATAAAAAAATTCACCCCTCTTTGATGCTTTCAACATAGGTTCTCTTACAAGTTCTTGCTTTACATCCTCAAAAGCCACCTTACAGGGTCACTCCACATAAATAAACAGTTGAAGGATAATAGATTTGTCAATGACGACGTCCTTTCTACCAAAGCGTTTATAAACCGTCGATAATATCCAATTGATGATAGAAAGCTGTGGACTTCTTTGGGGGTATGTGGCAGACTCATGGCAACTATAGCTTTGATATTTTCAGGATCCGTTGCAATCCCTACCGAGCTAACTACATGGCCAAGCAGGAGTCCATAAGATACACAAAAAATGCACTTCTTGGGATTGAGAGCTATGCAAAATCTTCTGCATTGCTCAACAAATTTTTGTAAAATAATCAACTACTTTTCTCTCACAATGGCTGCCCCTAAATCCTCAATAAATACCTTTAGCTCCTCAGGGGAAATGTCACTAAAGGTCTTATCGGTAGTTCGTTGCCAAGAACCAGGCGTATTGCATAAACCAAATGCCATCACATGATATGCAAAGGTCCCAAAGACTATTATGAACATCGTCTTGAGCTTATCCTCTTCTGTGATCGCCATCTGATTATAGCTTGCAAAACAGTCCACGAATGAACATATCTCCCTACCCACCAATTGATCCAGAATCTAGTTGATAAAGGGCAGTCAGTAGTAATCCTTAACTATTTGCTTGTTCAACTCTCAAAAGTCCACACATAGTCGGATTTGATTATTTTTCTTCTTCCTGATCACAACTGGTGAACACCATTTAGTGTGCTACACACGGAAGATCAAACCCGCTTTTTGCAGTTTTTGTAACTCCTCGAATAGCCCATCCCGCAACTCAAATGGCATATGCTTGGCTTTCTATCGCACAATATGGCTTCTTTCCTTCAACAAAATTGTATGGACAACGAGGCTGGAAGGAATGCCCCTACATTCATCGTAACTCCAAGCAAAAATATCGCAAAACTCTTGGATCAGAGTGACATAATCCTACCATTCCTCGGCACTAAGCATGGATCCTAGCTTTATGAGACGCTCATCGTCTGGCGTACCAAGGTCTAGCTTGATAACATCTGTGTCCCTTATTCTATCTTGAGCTTCTAATGGCTTGTTCAACATTACTTGATAGACGTCTTCTGTGGTTGATCCCTCTTTGGATTTGTTAGTCAATGACGTCTCACTTGCAAATACATCTTTCATTGTCTTTAACTCTGTAGAAGACATGGGAGCTCGCTCACTTTGAGGTGATTCAGAATATGCATCGACTACCACATGTCTGACACCTTTGTCAAATATCAATCTACCAGCGGGTATATCTACTTGAAAGTTTTCTTGCAAAATCCAAGGTCGACCAAGCAATACTTGGTAACTTGGATGCCCTGTAAATTGGATTACCCTAAAGTCCAACAGACATTCTACATTGGGAACTGTCACTTGGACTTTAGTAATGCAGCCCTCCGACTGTCTCAGACTATCATTAGTAATTCTAAGGATTGTGGAGGCATTTTTCAGAATCGCAAGACCCAACCTCTCCATCAATTCTGAACTCATAATATTAACCAAGGATCATGTGTTAACGATAGCATTATCCACTAGAATCCCATCAACATAGGCCGCAACCCTTGGGTAGTGCTTTCTGCATGTTCAAACCTGTCATCCCCTACTTGCGCTATTCCCAAGGGTTCTACGATATAACCCGTAGAAAAGATCTTTTTAAATTCCTTGCATACTCCTGGCGACAAGTTGATTAGCTGCAAAATATTCCCGTCTGGTTTATCATCAGAAAGGGAGCTAGCTAAATTGAATTCGTGATAATTTGCTAAAGCTCGCTTCTCGTGCCAAACCATTCACTCTTTAGGACGTTGCACCAGCTTTATTGCCTCTTTTTTAACTCTCACCTTCTTTCTTAATACCTCTTTATCTCTCTTGGCATTAGTCTTACTCTCTACGGACTTCAGAGAACCCCCTTCCTTGTTAGGATTTAGAACTTGTGTTCCTTTATCATCTTGCCTAGGGTTTTCATCGACAGGTTTTACATTATCTTTGTCACCTTCTCTATGTTGTTGGCCTCTTGTTATAGCATGTAGGCTAGAAACTTCAGTGCCATTAGTCTACATGGCCTCGATGAGGCCTACCCCACTGTTGCCTGGCAGTTCCTCAACAGTAGCCTTACCCCTTTCAAGTATTTTTTTGGCCCATCATTCTGCTAAACCTTGCAGGAGGGAAGTAATCTTGCTCCAACACTTGGCTGCTAAATGGCTGTACTTCCTACAAATGTCGCACTTGACATTTGGGCAATTACGTGGATAATGTTGCCCACCACACCATTTGCAGCTGAATCTAGAGGGTGCACCCTCTTTGGGACGTCGACTCCCTATCAGATTCTATTGTTTCTTTAAGAAATTAACGTCAATGGCTATTTGCCAATATTGCTCAGATATCATATCCATGTAGTGCTTCATCATGTCCTTGACTTCGCTAAGGAAATTTGACGCACTCGACTCATAGCCCTCATCATTTACCCATTGGTCCCTTAGCCGCACAATTTGATTAGTAATTGGCTACATTGGTTGCTGACCCATAGGAATGATGTTAGGGTTCGCTGCTTGGCCTCCCACATTTGGAGGCATCTGACTAGCCATAGGCATAGTCACACTAGGCAAAGCTGGCAAGAAAGGCACATTCGGCACCACATTCCCTCTCTCGTTAGGGTTGGCTATCCCTATCCCTTGCACTACAAGGAATTGGGCAATTAGCGACGCCGATTAGCGACGGCGGATATCAGCGTCGCTATTGGCGTCGCAAATAGCGACGCCAATATCGACCCCAATGCAAATAGCGACGCCGTAGGAAAAAAAACGCGGCCGAAACCCGAGCACTGTTTTCATTTCTTTTGCTTCGACTTTTGAGAGCGAGAGCGAGGGAGAGAGCGAAGGCTTTGTGAGAGAAGAAGAGGAAGAAGACTTGCTACCGCCGCCGCCGCCGCCGCCGTTGTTCGCGAAGGAGAGGAGGAGCCCTCATTGCAAAGAGAAGCCGTCCCACGCTCGCCATATCTCATTGGTGAGTCTCCCTCTCTCTTTCTTTTGCTTGTTGAAGGTTTAAATCGTTCTCTTTTACTTGTTTAGGAGAGGAAATGAAAGAGAAGGAGAGGGAGAGGGAGAGAGAGGGAGAGAAAGAGAGGGAGAGGGAGAGGGAGAGGGAGAGGGAGAGGGAGAGAAAGAGAAAGAGAGGGAGAGTGCATTCTCTCTCTCTCTCTCTCCCTTTTGCTTGTTTAATGTTTAAATCACTTTCTTTTTTGCTTGTTTAGGAGAGGAAACGAGAGAGTAAGAGAGAAAGAGAGGGAGAGGGAGAGGGAGAGGGAGAGAAAGAGAAAGAGAAAGAGAAAGAGAGGGAGAGGGAGAGGGAGGGGGAGGAAATGAGAGAGGGAGAGAAAGAGAAAGAGAGGGAGAAGGAGGGAGAGTGCATTCTCTCTCTCCCTCTCCCTTTTGCTTGTTTAATGTTTAAATCACTTTATTTTTTGCTTGTTTAGGAGAGGAAATGAGAGAGAAAGAGAGCGAGAGGGAGAGGGAGGGGAAGGAAATGAGAGAGGGATAGAAAGAGAAAGAGAGGGAGAGTGCATTGTATCTCTCCCTCTCCCTTTTGCTTGGAGGATGTTTAAATCACTTTATTTTTTGCTTGTTTAGGAAATGGAGAGAAAGAGAGATAGAGAGGGAGAGGGAGAAAAAGAGAAAGAGAGGGAGAGGGAGAGGGAGGGGAAGGAAATGAGAGAGGGAGAGAAAGAGAACGAGAGGGAGAGGGTGAGGGTGAGAGAGAGAGTGTGCATTCTCTCTCACGACGGGTTTGGTTGTTTGTTGTTTGAATCACTTTCTTTTTTGCTTGTTTAGGAGAGAGGGAGAGGGAGGGGAAGGAAATGAGAGAGTAAGAGAGAAAGAGAGGGAGAGGGAGAGGGAGAGGGAGAGGGAGAGGGAGAGGGAGAGGGAGAGGGAGAGAAAGAGAAAGAGAGGGAGAGGGAGAGGGAGGGGGAGGAAATGAGAGAGCGAGAGAAAGAGAAAGAGAGGGAGAAGGAGGGAGAGTGCATTCTCTCTCTCCCTCTCCCTTTTTCTTGTTTAATGTTTAAATCACTTTATTTTTTGCTTGTTTAGGAGAGGAAATGAGAGAGAAAGAGAGCGAGAGGGAGAGGGAGGGGAAGGAAATGAGAGAGGGATAGAAAGAGAAAGAGAGGGAGAGTGCATTGTATCTCTCCCTCTCCCTTTTGCTTGGAGGATGTTTAAATCACTTTATTTTTTGCTTGGTTAGGAAATGAGAGAGAAAGAGAGATAGAGAGGGAGAGGAAGAAAAAGAGAAAGAGAGGGAGAGGGAGAGGGAGGGGAAGGAAATGAGAGAGGGAGAGAAAGAGAACGAGAGGGAGAGGGAGAGGGTGAGAGAAAGAGAGAAAGAGAGGGAGAGGAAGAGAGAGGGAGAGAAAGAGAGGGAGAGGGAGGGGAAGGAAATTTAAGATAATAGACTTATTGATAATGGTATGCAATGTGCTTTGCCATGGGCCACGTACATTGGTAACTCTTTAAGATGGCTTAAAAATGGTCAATTCCTTCATAATGTCCAAGTAGGGGATCTAATTGTGATATGCATAATTCATTGTTTTTGTATTAACTTTATAGGCATGCCAAATTAGAAATCATGCCAACTAGTCAACGGAAGGACTAAAAGAAAATGATACCCTAGCTAATGGTCATTAAGGTACTTCATCAAAATGAACCCAAAAGTATTGTTATAGAAGAAGAAACCCTTAAATTGAGTATATGATAATTTTTCTCAGGTCTTATGACTATGAGTAGAATTGATTGAAATAAATTTTATTACTATAGTTATTAAATTTCATAGATGGCGCGCATTAATTTTAAAATGGATTACTTATACTCAAAGCCGAGATATAACAAATAATTATCTACCGGGACAAACAAATCCTTGAGCATGATACAAGGCCGAGATATAACATCGGAAAATCTCTCAACTACTATATACAATGCAAGATTTATGGTCAACTTGCAACTTGACGTACATCTCCATAAAGCTATCCATTTAAGCCTCGTTTGTTGTAATGTAGATAAGATGGAAAAGGAAGAAGGTCTTATTGTTCAAGACCGCGAGACGTATCTTAATCAGCGTGTCCCATGTCCTTGCTCTTAATGCAAGTTGGCAATTAGACGAAAACGTCGATTGTCTATAGAACACATACGACGATTTAGCGAGTTTCAATCTGAGATCATTGATCATGCGATTGCGGATTTTCAGCAAACGGTAATTTGAAGTTAATATTAATCATGCATTGTACTCTCAAGCTAATTGAAAACCATACACAATAAGATTGGGTCTTGTTGGAAAATTTTCTATCCAGGGGGGTGATGTCTCGACCCAAGGGGGAGTGCACCCTTTGCGGCCAATTAGAAGAGTTCGTGGACGTGTGATGGATGGATTGCAAGAGCTAATCGACCACTCGCAAGGCCCATCTATACCGTCAATGCCAGAGGAGACAGACAACCTTCCCGACCTGCCTACAATCTTGGAGCCTGAGATGGAGGCAATGATCGATGCATTGATTCCCATGGATGTTGAGACATCTGACCCGCTTAGAGAGGAAGCATCCATACCATTATATGATGGGTGCCGAGTATCTCGGTTGAAGACATTTCTTGCACTCTTAAGTGTGCAAGAAAAATACGGTTGGAGCGATACGAGTGTGACTGAGTTATTCAGGTACCTTGCACATAGGCTTCATTGATTTTTTTTTAAAACAGTATCATTGCAAACATTTGTGCTTTTTCAAGGTGTTTTATGATTTTTTTCAGGTTATTGAAATATCATATTGTCACCTGCAAATACCATGCCTGCGTCTCGTGATGATGCACGACATGTTTTACGGAAGCTTGGCATGGACTACAATAACATCCATGCATGTATCAACGACTACATATTGTTTCGAGATGAATACGAGACTGCATATTGTTTCGAGATGAATACGAGACTGCATATTGTTTCGAGATGAATACGAGTCTCGTGCTCACAGGTATCGGCAGGACTTGCAAGGGAAAACCATCCCTCAAAAAGTTCTCAGACACTTTCCGCTCATCCCCCACATAAACCACATGTTTCACACGTCTGCCATGGCAAGCTTGACGACGTAGCATGTGCAGAATAGGTCCACGGATGGAGTTCAACGAATATCAGCGGACTCGCGCGCATGGAGCCACATTGACTCTACCTTCCCAGGCTTTGCACGAGAGCCAAGGAATCTTCGGCTCGGTCTTGCCATGGATGATGTGAAACCATTCGGTCTGCGCTCGACTTCTTACAGAGTGTGGCCTAAAGTGCTTGTCAACTACAACATCCCTCCATGGCTTTCTACGAAGAAAGGACATCTCATCCTTAGCTTGCTCGTCCTGGGCCGCTACAAAGTAAAAAATATGGACGTGTATCTTCGTCCATTAGTCGATGAGCTTAAGATTTTGTGGGAGGAGGGGGTCACGGTGCAAGATATGAGCAGGCGCGATGGTCGGCGGTCAGCCAACATTCGAGCCATTCTCATGTGGACGATGCATGACTTTCCAGGATTGGGAGAGTGCTCAGGTGAGCAGACCTTTGTTCTCGCTGGTAATATCTATATTTTATTTCATTCAATCAAGTATTCACTAGGTCGTGGCTCGCCTTACAGGTCTGGTTACCTCAGGTTATCATACATGTCCATTGTGTAGGCCACAGTTAGACTCCCGAAGGTCACGAACCATGAAGAAGATGGTATATCAAGGACACGCCGCTTTCTTGCCGGAGGATCATGAACTCAGGGAAGGTTTTCTTGGACGACCTCCAGCACGTATGAACGCTGCAAGCTGGTATGAGCTGAAAATGGTAAACCCGGAATCACATCCAAATGGAATGCGACGGTTCTCAGTTTTCTACGAGTTGCCATATTGGACCCACTTACAGGTCAACCACTTGTTGGATCCTATGCATATTTTCAAGAATGTGGGCAGCTTGCTATGGGACCACATCACAAGAAAGAGAGACACTATAGGGTCACGAATGGATTTAAAGGAGATAGGTAAGATGGAGGCGCTTTGGCCGCAGTCGAGTGCTGAAGGGGGAGTGCAGCTTCCTCGCGCTCCCTGGGTTTTGTCTACCAAAGAAGAGCGCATTGTGAAGCAAGTAATCAAGTCTATCCGCACTCCGACGGGTATGATGCGTTCTCTCAGGTCTGCATTTTCTAAAGATGACCAAATGTCTGGGCTAAAATCCCATGATTGGCATAAGATATGTCAGGTTTGTGAACATAATGGATTTTAATTAGCGTGGACATTTTGAAATTTGAAAAGTGACCATTATTCATAATGCTTTCTCATTTGTGGCAGTTTGTCCTACGGATCGCGATCGCGGGATGCCTTACTCCAGAAATCCGCGGGGCCATTTACAAGTTGTCGACTTTAGTGCAATGGATCTCACAGAAAGAGATTAAGACGTCCTCTATTGAATCCGCAAGGCGGGGAGCAGTTGAGACGGTCTGTCTCTTTGAGAAATACCTGCCCACTAGCATGCTCACGATACAAGTTCACCTTCTTGTGCATCTTGTGGACGAAGTGGAGATTGCTGGACCTGTCCATACGCGATGGATGTTCTTCCTAGAGCGCTTCATGAAAACCCTGAAAGGCTTTGTGTGACAACGAGCTCGTCCATAAGGTAGCATGGCGGAAGGTTGGTTGGTGTCAGAGGCGTTAGTGCATATCTCACAATGGCTACCAACGGTGGAACCGGACAATGCTTTGGACGCTGAAGGACGATGATAGGCTGACTGGAGATGTGGTGGTTGGAAATGGGGTAGAAAAAAGAATGGATGCCTCAATGGAAGAGAAGGTGAATCGCTTTTGTATGTTGCACCATGCCTCCATGGAGACGTGGCTTGCCAAGTACCAGATTGCAAGGCAAGATCGAGAGGAAGCGCGAGCTGAATTCCGACGCAGTACGCGTCACCGACCGATTCGATATCCCGAAGGCATGGAGGAGATGCCGCGGTTTATGTCAACACGATGGTTGCATGGAGCCTTGAGTGCAGCATCCAGCGAAGGGACAGAGGTCTCAATGGAGGTGTGGGAGTTCTCGAGGGGATGTAGTCCAAAGGTGATGAGGGGTTTAGAATGTGTCGTATCTAAATTTGCTTGCTACATCTAATTTGAGTGTTTCAAATGTGCAGTACAAAAAAAATAGTGCAGCGTGGTCGCGTGGACGGCATTTTCGCGTGGAGCGTATTGATAAAATGCGCTCCACAATGGACTGTGGTGTCCTAGCAAGGTTTGAGCAAGAGAGCCAGCGACGAGCAACGGATCCGAACACGGTTGTGGATAAGATGGAGTATTTTGGGAACTTGAAAAGTATTATTATGGTGGATTACCGTAGCTTCTCGATGATACTATTCGATGTGCAGTGGTTCAAAGTGGTACTTGGAGGAGCTGGAGCAACAGTTCGACGAGGTCCATCTGAATTTCTCGAAATTGATTCCGATAAAAAATGGACGGATTTGGGCGACACCTTTGTGTTGCCGGCCCATTGTGAACAGGTGCAAATAGTCATTTGCTTGCTAATTGTAATACGACATGGTTTATGTCACAATGGTTTGAACTCGCTTTGTAAGTGTTTGTGAACAGGTAATCTTCTATCCAAACCCCGGACAACCTCGATGGTGGTATGTTATACCTTCAACTCCTCGAGGTGCGAGAGTATATGATCAAAGCGATGTTCCAGGCATAGATGAAGAAAATATGCAAATAGAGGGGTCGATATTACAAGGGGTGGAGGCCACCGCAAGCTTGGAGCCCGCATCGGCTAACAATGATGGAAATACAGAAGTTGTAGAATTTTTTGAGAACGAGGCAGACTCGTTCTTTTGTGGTGACATGTCTATCGACCTTCCAGTGTATGCAGAGTTGTGTCAGGAGATTAATATGGGACCATAGAATACTTCATTCTTGGAGAATTGTATTACTCAATTCGTTGTTTAGATCTTCCATAAAGGTAGATAAGATATGCATTTTAAGAGGGATTTTTCAAAAATGATTTATATTAATGTGCTTTGTATAGTTTAAATTGATTATTCTAATATCATTTTTTATCTGTGCAGGTATCGACATTTTCAGGATGAGTCGAGGGATGAGCGATGAGGAGTTTTAGGACATGATGGCACGCATGTCTCCAGATCAGCTCGCGAGATTCAGAGAGATGGCAGACCAGGAGCTGTCTCGTTCTTCATCAGGGCGCTCTACTAGATCTTCTTCAGTGTGATCAGATGCTTCAGCTTCGAGCAGATGATCTCGACGCTCGCGACTTGGGCCAGAGGGAGAGACTGCAACTGCAGGAGGATCAGGGGGGTGCTGCTGTGGAGACACGGACACGGTGTCTCCGTCTCGTCGTTCAGCTGGAGCTGCATCACCTCCATGATTTGTCACACCTGTGGGGACATCGACTCCAGTTACTCCGGCTTTTGCGCAGCCGTCGGCAGATGGCACGCCTTTTGGTGGCACCCCTTTGAGTGACACTCCGAGAGAGGCTACCCCCGTCGGTACACCGGATGTACAGGGGTCTCCTGGATATGCTCAGGAGCGTGGACGGAGATGGGAGAGGGCCCATCTTAGGCAAACTCCTAGGGGTTATAGATACCTAGTGGATAGTAGGTCAGGATCCATCATCATGAATGATGAGGGGAGGAGGGTGATGGCTCGCATGAGGGAGTTGTGCCAACAAGTTTTTCGGCACAACGTCCTGGATCATTAGAGGAACATACCGGAGGGGAGCAAGGACTACATAGTAGCATCCTTGCACGAGGAGTTCTCGGTGCCAGCCGCAGTAGATAGATTCTCTACGGGCTGGATGATGGATTGCATGCGTGCATACATGTCACATAGACGATCCGACGCACGCAAGGCAATCAAGAGTGGGGCTCCAAAGCCCGAGTGGTTAGATGCAGACGACTGGCGCCGACTGAGGGAGGAGGCTACAAATTCGCCAAGACGTTGGAGTCAGCAGCAGGAGGCGGCGAGGGCACGAATCGAGGCTAGATCGGTGCATCATCTTGGGAGTGGCGACCACAGGACATATTTGGAGGACTTTGTAAGTTTCTCTTTTGTTTTGCTTATTTGTTTTTTTGAGATATTCTTTGTACTGACAATCATGTTTCTAACAGTTAGCATTTTGTTTCTTTGCAGCACTCCATTACAAATCGCGATCCGCAAGGCCTTGAGACTGATATGCAGAGAGGCACGGTCTCAGGGCATTGATCGACCGATTGTATAGACGCGGCGGCCCTGTAAGTCACTCATCTATCTTGTCCGTAGTTACCATGAGATTTTTGAATGCATTATTGTATGGTGGATTGATATGTTGTTTCTTTTTTTGCAGAATCCGTTTGATGCTCCCGGCGGGATGAGCTTTCGGGAGACGAGGATTTGTAGCTCGCCCTTGGATCCTTAGAGCTCACACACCTTTAGTTTTTAGTCGCCTGATCTATGTAGACATTTTCTATGTATTAGTGATATCGTTTCATGATTGTACCAATCGCATTTTATGCGATCATGTATTTATTTCATGTATCAGTTTTATGATTTCAGTATACATTCTTTTTGTTTGCAAGCGCTTTGTATGCAGCAGTGCAAAAACTATTTTGTATGACTCTCATACAGCATACAGTGCTATATGTGGCAGGGCAGCTACCACAAATTTTTTTTTTCTCTGTTACCGTCGCTATTTGCATTGCAAATTTACTGCTCGCGTCGCTATTGGCGTCGCTATGAGCATCGCAAATTCTCTGTAACTGTCGCTATATGCGTCGCAAATGCGTCGCAAATGTGATGCATATAGCGACGCATATAGTGACGATTCTATGGCGTCGTCAATAACGACGCTTTTTACGACGACGGGGGCAAATTTTGTTGTTTGTATTTTCGTCGCTTTAAACGTCGCTATAAGGTCTATATCTTGTAGTGTTGGCTTCCATTGCCATTGATCAGTTGCGAATTATTTCCCAATGCTAGACCCATATTAGGATTGATTTGAGTAGGCGGCTTGCAAATGGGATTCTATTTCTTGTGCTCGTCTAACGGCAGTGTCTATATCTGCCTAGGTGACACTACTCAGCTGCACCTGGATGTTAAAATCAAGACCATACAAGAAGTATTGTAACTAGGTAGCAGGTGGGATAGGGATAAAGGCATCCAATTTATAGAAAACCTCTTTGATCTTCTTGGCATATGCTCGTATGTCTTCATGCAGTTCTTGGAGTGTCAAATTCAACACGTGCAGCCAATATTGGCCACCCCTCTTAGGGGCAAACTCCCTTCCAAAGGCTTCATAAAATAAGTCCATGGTGGTTATGGTTCCGATATCGAGGCCATGATACCATATAGCTGCCCTTCCCTTCAGGGTCATGTAGAAGAACATCATTAGATGCCCTTCCTCTTGGATGCGGCAGTTAAACATCAACTTTTGGAATTCCCTTATATGAACTCACCATCCTCTTCCACTAACCCATTAAAAATGGGTAGGGGGAAACCTAAGGCTGGCAAATCCGTAGTTCCCCCAGGGATTGTGATAGGTTGTGCCATGGCAATGATTGGATTTTCTAATGAAATCGGGACAGGCAAAGCTGTCACACCACTTGAAGTAGGCAAATTAATTGGGAGGAGGGAAGTACTAGAACTTCCACCTCCTAATGGAATTTGATTCAGGCTAAGGTTACTAAGACCCCGCCCTAGAATAGGTTTAGGACTACTCCTTTTAGGAGAATAACACCTATTGATTTCGGCCCTCCATCTAGCCCTCTCGGTTCTCTCGTTTTTCTAGAGTTCGACTTAACAGATCTCTTCAAAAAGGACATCAACTAACCAATAGGTCCCAAGAGACCCTAGATTCAGAAACCACCACTTTGAGGCAGCTCCCGGCAGATGCACCACTGATGGGACAAAAAATCGCCAGCATTGGCTATGGCACTAGCCGGACCTCATGCACACAACAGACACCTCCACCACCACACAGCCTCGTGGGCGAGGAGCATCTGTAATAACTAAATGCTCACTAGATACATCTAATATTGTGTTTGTAGCTAGATAAAAATCCAGCAGCACCTTCCCCAAAACCCCTCAAAGGGGGTATCCCACACATATTGGCAATAAGTGCCACGTATCCACACAAACACAGGAGGCACCCCACTGGCTATTTTCCATGGCCCCATTGTAGTTCTCCTACATCTTGGGGATTGGCCCCTAGATGTGCTAGTTTTACATATAAACACATTCGCACAAGACTCCTCTCTTTGTCAGCGAGATCCAGGAGATACCATGTTGCACAAAATCCTACTTCCCCTCACTGTTTAAGTTTTGCTTCGTTGCATAGGTGTATAGAGCTTGTTTTGTCATGGTTTAATATATAAAGAGCAATAAATCACATACTATGACAATAAAATAGGGCAAATTGACGCCAAACCTCATGCTTTGCCACTATCATACATCCACAACCACATATTATATTTTTCTCTATTTTTCTAAGGCGTATTCTTATTTTTCTCTTATTTTCTTTCATTTTTATCTATTTTTCTCTATTTTCCAATAAAAAATTCATATAATTTTAGAGCTATGGCTCTTGATTCTTAGAAGTTAAGGGCCCCTAAAGGGAGCTCCCAAAAGGCACACCCTTTGGACTTTCTAAAGTCCATTTCCACTTGGCCATTTTGGCCCTTGGCCTCCCATCTAGCCTATCTCCCGCGCCTGGCGTCCAAATCAACCTCCAAAAATTCATGGCATCCATCTCTCGAAGTCCCCTACTGTAGGGCATCTCCAGAAGTCCCATATGACATGCCAAAAATTTATGAAAATTCCCCGACTGCTGGCTTAGTGGGTCTTTAAAGCACTTTTTGTAAGAGAGGGGGATTTAATAATGGGGAAATACTAGCTACACTGGCTGGTATATAAGGTGAGAGAGACTTAATTTTTCATTATCTGATAAATATACAAGTCTTTTTTCTCCTTCACCTTGCTCTCCAAGCTTCCATGTCTTCTTTCCCTCTTTTCTAGTCTTTCTCTCTCTATTTCTAGTCTTTCTCTCTCCTCGTAATTGTCTTTCTCTCTCTTCTGTTCTTCTTCTTCTTCTTCTCTGCAGTATTCTCTCTCCTCTTTCTCTCTCCCAGTTCCTCTCCTTCACAATTGGTATCAGAGCCTAGGTTCTTGGTCCCAGTTAGTCTCTCATTTTACCTAGTTATAATTTTCTAGTCACATGAAATTTTAAGTCATAGGTACACAGTACTTGGAGCAGTAGGGGAGTTCCCAAAGATTTCTGGACCACAAGGACTGCATGCAGGAGCATTAATGGCAGCTTGGACTAAGTTTGGAGGGGAGAAGACCGACTTTGGCAGCTCGTGGGTCATTTTTGGCTCATTTCGAAGGTAAACTCTTAGTAACCGTGGTCACAGGAGTTAGAAGAAAGTCTAGCTGGGGTTACTTTTCAGGGAGGGTCTTCTCTCTCCTCCTTCCACAAGCTTCCTACAAGATCCCATGGAGGAAACCAACCCCAAATCTTGCTCTCCCCCTTCTTCCATGAAGCATCAGCCCTTCCCCTTGCATCTCTGAAACTTAGGAGCCACAGATCAAGTAGGGTTGAGCTGGGTGGTCATCCCCAACCCTCCAAGAGCAGTCCCGTAATTTGCGGCATAAAAAATGGGCTGCTTCCTGGCCTACTGGACATCACCCTAGCCCTCCTCTCCTCCCTGGATCTCACTCCTAGCTCTTGGCAAGTCCCTTGGTTAACATTGAAGGCTTCCTTCTCAACTTCTTGGACTCATCTTCCCACTTCAAGAAACCCTGATCTTGTGCAGTCCATGGCAGCCATGGAAGCTTGGCATCAAGCTCAAAAATCTTGAAGATTTTGGTATTTTCTTAGTCTCGTGAGTCCCTCTTCAAGCCTAGCTCAAGATTTCAGCCATCAAGAAGCAGGGGAAGAAGATTAGAAGCAAGATTTGAAGACATGTACTTCTGAGCAGCCATGGCTATGGAAGTAGAGCTTCAATTTTAGCAAGAGCTCTTCATGGGAAGGTCCTGAGCCATCCTACCCCCAAGCTACAGCCACATTGGAGCTCATTCTCAAGATTTAAAGGCTTCTTGGAAGCAATAAGGCATTATAGAGTGCTCGTTTGGAAGGAATCACCCCCTTGATTAGTCTATGCAAGCAATACCCTTTCCCCATGGAAGAATCCTTCTTCCCCAAGCTTGAATTCATCCTTTCTTGACGGAGCACAACCATTTTGGAGCTATGGAGCATGCGGGATCAAATTGGAGCTCTCATGAAGGACTGAAGTGGCATTAGTGGCTGCCTTCTTCTTCAAACGACTCAAGGTAACCGATTCTTGGCTCTCATTCTCTCCATTTAAGCCCCTTGTTGAATCCTATCCACTTGTTTGAGAGAATTTATGAGTCCAAGTAGGTAAGTCCCAGACATTGTATGCATGCTGAATATTAATCTCAGTCATTTCCCTTTTATCTTATGGCATTGGAATGGATTTTACTCATACTAAAGCTTCATTGAGATTATATTTTTTCTTACCCATAACCCATTTGGCTTCTTGTGAATTGACTGAGCCAAGAGTTGATTAAGAAATCCATTGTATAAGGGTGAGTAGGTAGTGAGTCACTGCCGGTAAGCTCTCTATCCCTATTCCCCATTCCAATTCCATGCACTTCATGAAAAGCCCAAAATTTCGATTCCTAAAATGCATCTCATGCTGGGTATTTAATTAATAAATGTCTGCCATGTATATTCTTGGTGAGGAAAAGCCCGATGCCAGGCAAGGTGGAAAGACAAAAGAGGGGTGACCCCCCTGCCATCAAAGACCGTGAAGGGGTGCACAACCCGGCCCGAAGGGAACTTTGCCCACCTGCCGGTGATCTAGAGCCCAAAACTTGTTTGTAGGTGCAGGTACTTCTTGGGAAATTTGAGAAATGGACTTAGCATGATGGAATTCTAATGACTATGACATGACACACTCTTGTGTGCATGGGATGTACGGATGTACATCAGCAAATGTACCCTTAAATATGCATGCAGCCATGTATGCAGTGATGTATGGGAATGCATTGCCTTACTTGGGTTGAAGATGGATGTATGTATCATTGGATACACCTATGCAGTCATGTATACACTAATGGCAATGATTATGCATGTATGAGAGCCTACCTTGTTGATACGATCATGGAAATCCTTATTCTCGTGCCCAGTAATGCTGAAGTGATGCCAAACATGCTAAAGGATGCTCAAGTGATGCATGATGCCAAGCAAACAGTGAATCCCATAGTGCAATAGAAGGAGAACCCAATTTCAACCCTCTTGTGACTGTTTCAGAGTGCTAGAGAAATAGCTTGCATTTGCAGAGGTGTTGCCACTCCCAAGAATTGAGGTGCTGACCTTGGAGAGTACCTTTAGGCCTTGCCAAGAACTCCGTTTAGTTTTGAATACCCACTTGGAGCATACAAAGTACCTATAGCCCACAACAAGCCTTTCCTAGGTTTGGACAGGGTGCTGGACTACACAGAACAGTCCCGCATTTCTAATTACAATTTTTTTTGTATAAAACGTGGGAATGAATGCATATGCTCATCTCAAAGAGGGCATTTCTAGCTCCATTTTGTAGAAAAAAGTAAGTCAATCATAGTTGTCTAGCTGTAGTTATAGCCAAAATAGTGATAGGTGGTCTCACGGGACTACACCTAGACATGGCAGGTAACAGGGGGAAAAACAAAGCAACTGAATATGTTCAGCAACAAATAAGGGATGCACGCACCCCGAGGGATGACACCAACTTTGAGGTTGAAGAGGAATGTAGGCAAGAAGAATCCAATGCTCATGCAAACTTATTCATTATTCTTGTGAAAAGAAGTTTGATGTCTATGAGTTTATCTTGAGCTGAGCACTCTTCTTCATCTTTCCTCCCATCTCAAAGCGTCCCTGTGACAAGCAACATCCACAAACCCCCACGCGAATCCCCTGCGACAATGCGAACACAATGTGAAAATCTTTGGAGTGCATCACCATCTAGCTTTCTTATTGATCTAGAGAGTAAATATCATCTTAGTCATTAGTGCTAGTGTCCGTGACATTGATGGTTTAAAAATACTAGATTTTTGGACAGTTTTAGTCTATTTTTTATATTATTTATTGTAAATATCCTAAAAATCTAGGAAAACTTCTAGAATAGGGTGGCATGCAAAAAGCAAGGGGCTTTTTCAACCAGTTTTGAATTTTTCATGAAAGGGAAAAACTGGAGAAATCGTGTGGGTCACAATTGTAGTTAACAACCAGCAAATAGCACTTTGAACGGGGAAAAGAAGGAGGGATCTTCGAGATTTCGGACTAGGTGTCTTGGGGTTTTACCCCCCTTTTAGATCCAACTGAGCCATCAGATTTGGGTTCCAAGCAACAGAGAATAAGTTAATGTTTGATGCACAGCTCCAGGAGATCTTATGTTTGGAGATTGTTTCTAAGTAGTGCCAAACAAGGAACTTCAGGTTCTATGAATACATAGCGATTTGATTCATAGTGCTTTGTCTTTACCGTGTTTACCTCTGGTCTATTCTTTTTCTTCACTTCCATCTCCTATCCTCTACTTCCCTTTATCTCTGATCCTTGGTGGATATGACCTTTTGGCTAAAACCCCTTTGACAATGGTAAGAAAGAGTTATTATTGGCTAGGACTAAAGGTTGAATATTAAGATATGTAACTCAATGCTTGAGGCATCAATGAGTAAAGGTTGAAAGGATCAAACTCCCCAAAGAGTTGCATCCTCTTGACATTCCTCAAATGAAATGGGAGTTCATGATTATGGATTTTGTGGTTGGACTTCTAACTGTGCAAGGAGGTTATTCCTCAAATTGATAGAAATATTGAAAGGGTCAATCAAGTATTGGAAGAAATTTTAAGAGCCTACTACAATAGAAAACTCTTTGGACCTTCAGGGATGGAGACATGGTATCCCTAAGAGTTTGGTCAAAGAAGAAATCCCTATCCCTTGGGAAATTCAAAAACTTAGTCTCAGACATTGTGGCCCTACTATATTGTCAAAAGCCTTGGGAGGAATGGTTTCGAGCGCCAGGATGTATACTAGTTACATATCACTAGGTGGAGTGGTACAAGATTTACCTTTGGGCTTGGGTGAAGTACATATTCGAACTTTTGTCTCATCTCAAAGTTTATCATGTATTTTTTAATGTAACCCTTCTTAAGCCTTATGGCTTAAACCCTCATCATGTCCTCAATGATGGAAACATTGTAATACTAACTTAAGGATTTTTGAAATTTTAGCTTGGTAGAATTCTTGAGATTAGGGAAAATACTTTTAGGAATCATACTCTTCATGAGTACCTTATTAAATGGAAGGACTTCCTTGAAGAGGATGCCACATGGATTGACGAGTCCTCATGAGGGATCACCTCAAGTTTCTCTCAAGATGAGGACATCTTATTTTTTCTAAGGGGAAGAGAATGTAATATTTCCAAAGCAATATACATCAACGTGATTTTTCCAATCCTGCATAATATCTTAGGTAATCAAATTTACTAGAAAAGAATATCACCTGGCAAATTCCCTTGTGGATGAGGAGCATGTAAGTTGCATCACACCAAATTTTTGTCACATTACACGCATAGGAAAGATTCCATAGAACTAAATGGGAATCACATCCAAAAGGATTTTCTTAAAGAAACCTTACAAGTAACCTTATTTTAAAAAATTTTATAAACAAGAATGAAGTTAATAAGGGGGGAGCAACCTATTAAATGCCACCAATTAGGCTGCCATCTCATCTCCCCTCAACCACATTGCATTCTCCCCCTCCACCACCTCCTCACAACCTCTTCCCCCCTTGCCCCCGAAAAAATCATCATCATCATCAATGCCTTCTCCCCCATGTTGTAGTAGCCTATGCACCCTCTTCATGTTGGAAAATACAAGTATTCCCCCATCCCCACCCCCATCATCATTTTGATATAAGGCGAGAGAGACACACAGAGAGAGAGAGAGAGAGAGAGAGAGAGAGAGAGAGAGAGAGAGAGAGAGAGAAAGAGAGAGTCTCCCCTCCCAATAAATTCCCAATTATCATCATAAAATATCCTTTCTCCCATAATGAGGGCATTGATGATGGTATCTCCCTATATTTATGATGATATTTTCTAATATCTCCCTCTTAAGCGACTCAGGGGAGTAAAACATTTTGATTAATTGTCCTATATCCCTCTCTTTCTTTGTCTCTCTTTTCCCCTCTCTATCTCCCTTCTCTCTCTTTACTTTATAATATTATTTTTTATTTTCTCTTTCTCTTTGTCCCTTTCTCTCTCTCTCTCCCTCTTTCCCTATCTTCATTTCTTCTATCTTTTCCCTCCTTATCTTTACTCTCCCACTCTCTTTTTTCCACGAGACTAGGATCCACACAGCCAATCTCATGTGGCTAAAAAGCAAATATCTTTAATGCTTTGATAGCATTTCCACAAAAATTTGCTTCTCCTCATGAGTAAGAAAAACCCCATAACCAATTTTAAACTCTCTCAAAGTTTTTGTAGTGAAATTTTGCCCGATTTTCTTAGGATCCTTGAGATTTGGTTGTCAAGAAGCTTGCTCTAAGTATTGTTTTTCTTATCCAATAGTAATGGCAAATCAACAAGTTTTAACTTCTTAGCCACATTTTTTTACTTTGTTTCAACTCATACTTTTGATGTGTTATCTTTGCATTCTTGCATTTCTAAATCTTCAATCACTTTGCACATGTCAGTAGAGCATACTTGAACAATTCACTTCAAGCATCTAATCTACACTAGATGATAGCTATAAGTTTTTCTTAGGATCCTTGAGATTTGGCTATCAAGAAGATTGCTCTAAGTTTTTTGTCTTGTCTGTTATGCCTCCGTAGAAATCTAATAGAAACACAGGACACACCGGTTTGCCAAAATAGTCCTATTGTTGCACGAAACTTCTTGAATGAATTCACAGCCATTAAACACATGCAATATTCAAGAGAAATACATAAAAATGAGATATGTATCATATTAATCAGCGCAAAATTGCTATCTTGAAAGATATCACAGAGATTTACACCATCAGAACAATTCCCAATCAAATAACTTGAAGTAGACTGCACCAATTTTCACGAAATAGGTAGACAACAATAGAATCAAACATGAACGACCAAGAATCTGGCACTGTCCTCAGTCGTATTCCATTCATGTTCAAAAAGCAACTACTCGAATACAACTTCCTGATTTTTTTCACCTGCACCTTGACTTTTAGGTGAAATATCATATGAAAGATAAAGGCTGCTTTACATATGTTTAACCTTGAAGCCTACATGCACACAAATACTAAGGTATAAAATAGAAAATATATGGTGGAATCTGATCCCTAACACCTGGCACAGCCCGGTGGATGACTCGGATAGTCATGACTTGAACTTACAAGCATGCAACTAACGACAAAAAAGATAAACAACTGACTCTGATGAAGACTAACTCAAAGAACGCAATTATACCCTGCCAGAGGCCTTGCACCTCTTAACAAGCCACATTGAGCTACCATGCGTAGAGCCCCTCTAGGATACTTATAGCTCTCTTGTGCAATTGCATAATTGGTTCTAAGTGTCAATTAAATTAAAATAGCAGCTAAGTAAACATGCCAAGGCTGAGAACTCATTAAGTACAATGACATCCATACTACATCATAGAGAATAAATATATGGAACCATGACTTAATAAATAAATCACTACTCCAATGGCCAAGAGTAGAAATAATAATTAAGAAACATGTCGCTAACACTCCAGCATCTGCATCATAATTATTGTATGGCAATGTACCACACAACTTAAATTTCAAACAAGAAACTGCATCTCCAAAGAAATATGCAAGATAATCCAAGAAAACCTATAAAAGAAAACAAAACAGAACTGCATTTGCATCTACATCAACCTGTAAAATTAGGTTGTTGGTGTAGCAACTCAAGTTGCAAACATTCAGGTTGCAGGGATTCAGGTTGCTACAATCCATATTGAAATTCTGCCATTACCAGCAAACCTGAACAATCCTGAGCTGCTGAAATCTGCTGAAAACTTGAAAAACAATCTTGTAGGTAAAGGATTTGAACAATTCCTGAAGGAGAAAACCACAATATACTTTGGAAAATGTCATCTAATGCATCCAATATCCTCGTAGCCATGCTCAAAAACCGATTAATATGACCCATATCAACCATTCCTTTTGTAGCATCAACTATATAGATATCAACTTATTGTATGTACTTGCATGATTTTACTCACTTCAACCTCATCTCCAAAGTGATTAGAATACTCAAAAACTTTAGAAATATCATACTAAATTGAGATATCAACAAGCTGATCATTTTCTTGATCATTCACATCTACATTGTTCACTATAGACTGAGATGCTTCCATATCCTAATCTGGAGATTTTGCTTGCTACTCAGGACAAAGTTGTATGGATCCAAAATTCTGAAATAATTTATCCAATTGCAATTTGTTGTGTAGGAACTTCTTTTTCAGCCATGTTGGGCTACTCCTAATACCTTTGAATCGTGATATCCACATCCATTCCAAACATTGGCACTATGGATAAATTTCCCTGAAGAAAAAAATCATTCTCATAAATACTCATTGTAATAGGCTTTTCTTCTTCTTGCTCATTTAGGTTAACCTTCCGAACTCCATCTTCAACTACTCTTTTAGATCCTCTCATAGTGTGCTCATACCTCTGCTCAACTTGAAGAATAACCTTATGTCCTTCCTCTTCTTGCATATTAGAGTTATCCGTCTACTTAGAATCTGTAGAATTGTGATTTTTAGGTTTTATATTGAGTTTATTTTCAAGATAACATGTTCTTTAGTCCTGAATTAATTTATCGTGCTCATTCCCTAACCTGTCCTAAAATTCAGGCTGCTCTTAATCTTGAGGACAACTGCCTACCTACTGTCCTAACTGGTTTTGGGCTCTAGAATGAACAGTTTGCTATTCCAAAACTATAGTTTCTTCAATTATGGGAAAAGACTAATTCTCTTGAATAATGCCATCAACATCTATCTCCAAGATAGGGAGTACAAAAAGATTTACTTGCATGCATAATTCTTCCTCATCTTCTTCCACTTCATCAATCATATGAATTGTTTGTGCATATAGATCCTCAAGAATAACAGCTTGACTTAGAATATGAGAATAAGCCAATTGATTATGCAATTTAGCAATTTCATTATCTTTCAGCAAAACCACTTTCTCAAGAGCATCAATAACCTTTGAACAATGAGAAACTTGCAAATCCATTGCATTCTTGACATGAGAAACCTCTTGTTGAAGCAATGCTTTCTCTACTTGAAGTCGATTAATGGTGGATAAAGCTTCAACTACTACAATTTCAATTGGATTCCTCTCCTTTTCTAGCTTAGAAGACATTGAATCATCTCACTTGAAGATTGATTCATAGGACATAAATCACTCAAATCTTTACAAAAACCACATGAATGGACTGACTTCTACAATTCCTGGCTTTCAACCTTCAGTTGTAAACCTGGACATTGTTGAAAACTGTTCATTTGCTGCTTGCAAACTTAGTGAAAACTAATCACTTGATGTCCTGAAAACTGCTCATACAGGCAATTAACTTGAGAGTTTACAGTAGTAGTAACTTGCTGAATTTCTTCAGGCTAAATAGTGATATAACCTCGAATAGTATTCAGCATGCTATAAATATATGTGTCCTACAAAAATACATCCTAAAAGGATGGATTCTCTACTACATGTAGTGGCATTTCAAAGACTTGTAAAGCCTCTTCAGTGAAATCTGGCTCCTTGGCTGCCTAATCTTCCTCAAAACCAGTTAGAGAACCAAGAAAATCATCCACAATAGCATCCTCATTGAGAAAAACATTAGGCTCATGCTTGTCATCCATGACAACATCTTCTTGAATATGTAACTGATCTTCTTGATCAGCAGACTGATCAACTTCCTTGATGATAACTTCATTAGTTCTTTCTTCTTCAGGAAAGCTAATTCGAGTTTGATTATAATAGTTGGCAAGGCTCCAAAGTATGGAAAATGCCTTCAATTTTTAAATGCAAGGTGTGTGATGCTCCACTCTCCCATTGGTAAGCTCTTGTGTTGGGTTTGGGGCATTGGAGGATCCGTGGCTACTTTGGCTCTTTTCCTCTCTAACTCCCTCAACCTCAATCTCTGGCAAATCCATAGGTAAAGGATAGCAATCATCATCATCACTTGAACTTGAATCCTAATCCAAATCCAAAACATCATAATACTTCTCTTGAGATTCTCAACTACTCTAAGAAATCTCTAAACTTGCTTCAAACTTGAGCAAGACTTAACCTTCCGGCCTTCATGGTCATAATGCCATTCATACGCATCATCAAGGACATTATCAAAAGAAGTTAGCTTTTCCTATGCTCTATCCAGTCTTGAACTGGAACCCCTATTTTTTGCTGAAGAGAACTTCTTACGAATACCATTGAACTGTTCGCATAGATCAAACATGCAAAAATATTTGTAAGACTTCCCACTTTCACAGGACTCATGGACATATGGACACCATTTGGAACTATGCCCATGCTCAAAGCATACTTTGTATCTCTTTTCCTTCTTCTTGGATTTACCCATAATGAAGCATTTCTATAGTTTGAAAAAGAATCCACTTTGCTTTGATCCAACCTCCTGCAATGATGGAGTAATAGGTCTTCAGCCTTTAATACTCATGGTACTTCTGCAATTCTAGCAGTTCAAACTGCTTGAAATACTCCTTTATAAATACTTCTTGAAAATTCTTGAAAACTCCTTTATTGACCAGACTTCTCAAGTTATCTCCAATATTTGTTGCAATTCAGGTTATGCCTATCATTTTTACAGCCCTTTGACACTGTTGCACTTCAAGTTATACCTCAAACTCCTGCAATTCAAGTAATTAGCCTAAAAATTCATGCAATTCAAATGATTGCCTACAATTCCTATAGTTTAGGTAACTTCTTGAAACTCTTGTAGTTTAGGTAACTGCTTGAAACTCCTGCAATTCTAGTTATACCCAAAAATTCAAGACATCTTGAGATTTCTCCATTCTTTCACTAGCAAGTCTAATTCTAAGGACTCTTGAAATATCCATAATGAAGCATATCACTTTTTGAATAAAAGAACAATCATAAATTGCATATAATTTTGAGGAATGCCATTTATACTTACAACAGACATCATAATTGACTGTAGGCATGCACTGTCATGAATATTATAGCCCATTTAGGTACAAATCATAATTGTCCATAACATTATGCTATCCTAAAAATTGCAAATCAATATTTCCCATCTTTGAACTTCATAGCCCTCTTTCTCTATGAATATATCGTCATGACATCTTGATATGATGACTCCAGCTTGAAACTCCCAAAATAATCATAGATCTAAAATTTTTGCCTGAATTGAAAACAAGATCTTCAAGGAAGAGAGATAAAACCTAAATAATGTGCCTCCAATCCATAGCATTGAGAACTTTTGAAGATTATGAATTCTTCAAGAATAAGAACTTCAAGATATCCTCCTTAAAATAATTTGACTGTAGGGTATTTCTTATACAGGGATATCCTAATACGTGCAACTTGTAGAAGTGCAGAAAAATGGTTGAAAATGCAAAAACGCCTTGAATTTGTGAAAGATCTTGAAGCTTTCATTATGAAAAAATTGGTTCTAGGTCTAGTGCCTAAATTATGAGAATTTTGCTCATGAAACTAGCAGGATTGCTAAAGTGTTATGCCTCCGCAGAGACATAACAAAAACAAAAGACACACCGGTCTGCCAAAACGGTCCTATTGCTGCATGAAACTTCTTGAACGAATTCACAGCCATTAAACACACATAATATTTAGGAGAGATACATAAACATAAGATATATATAATATTCATTAGCGCAGAATTGTTGTCTTGAAAGATATCACATAGATTTACACCATCACAGCCATTCCCAATCAAATAACTTGAAGTAGAATGCACCAATATTCATGAAATAGGTAGACAGTAATAGAATCAAACATGAATGACCAAGAATCTGTCATTGTCCTAAGTCGTATTCCATTCATGCTCAACAAGTAACTGCTCAAATATAACTTCCTGATGTTTTTGACCTGCGCCCTGACTTTCAAGTGAAACATCATATGAAAGATAAAGGATGCTTTACATATGTTGAACCTTCAAGCCTACATGCACACAAATACTAAGGTATAAAAATATATGGTGTAATCTGAGCCCTAACATTATCCAATAGTAATGGCAAAGAAACAAGTTTTAACTTCTTAGCCACATTTTTGTACTTTGTTTCAACTCATACGTTTGATGTGTTATCTATGCATTCTTGCCTTTCAAAGTCTTCAATCACTCTACACATGTCAATAGAGCATACTTGAACAATTCACTTCAAGCCTCCAATCTACACTAGATGATAGCTATAAGTTTTACTATAGTAGACATATAAGATACCTCATCATATACTCCTGAGATGCATTCATCGAATTCAAGTAAACCATGCTTCTCCAAATCCTCTTAAGCCTTGTGATTATGAAACATTTCATTTGTACGCTTATTTTAAGGCTTTTGAAAAACATTGCACCATCTCTAGAAAATGTTGTAAATCCCAAAGAAAAAGTATTTGTACCTACTAAAATAGACAATATCATTTTCATTTTAGTACCATCACAGTCCCACTTTAAAACGGCATATACTGAAAGCCCATGTCATGTCATGATTCTTTGAATTCTTTAGAATTTGGGGGTAAATGATGCTCATGAAGAATATCATATTTTTTTCATGATTAACACATCCAATGAGAAATGGAATAGGATACTTACCATCACAACTTCTAATCCTAGTATAGATAGAACTATCATTCAATGCCTGAGCTTCCATACAAACTAAAGTGATATATGGCTATCCAAGAATCACATGGTAAGTAGATATATCCTATACAAAGAAATTCTTCTCACCTTGTACACCTTCAATGGGGATTTGTACATTTGGACATGCAACATACAAGTCTCCTTGTGCATTATATCTAGCCCACATTCTCAAACCATGATTTGTATCAATCCACCATTTTCCACTTTGGTAAAGACTCCTTCTCATAAAATTTATCTCAAATTCATGATCTATTAATGCTATAAATGGCTCCTCAAGAGTACACACTTTGATTGGATTCTGAGGAGATCTATCCAAATGGTTCCTTATATAGTGACTTTTTGAAATAACTCTTGGTACTTCTTCTTCTATGAAGTGAATTTTTTTTACCCCTCGAGAAGTTTGGTGAAAATTATTGCATTTTCAACATCTTCCTCTTTCTTCTATAGCTTATGCATCTTTGATTCTTATATACCTTTTATGCCTTGGGAAAATAGCTCTTCTTTCCCCTACAAAGTGGCAGTGATTCACTCACAATTTGATGCTTCGTCTTAGTAATGTCAATGTTTTCTTGATGAAATTCTTGTTTAGAAATCCCAAGAATTTCACCCAAATTAGATGTCACTCTACTATTAAGATCATTTCTTCCAAGAAAACTTTCAAATCTATAGTTGTTTCAATATCAAATTCCAATTTGTAAGTTGGATGTTTGTCTTTAGCTTTGCTTTGTTCCCTCTTCTTTCCCTTTGATACATGTTCCATGGATACATGAGGTGGAGATATTTCATGAGGCATAGAATCAAAATTTCCACCTCCTTTGAGTGCTCATTTTGATGTTACCTTATTACCATCATCTCATTTTCATTTCTCTTCAACAATAACTTTACTATTTTCACTTCAAGAATATTTGCATACATGAAATGAGAACCTACAAGATCAGCTAGTCATTTTGCCAATGCAATTTCCTATTTGATTCAATTAATGCCTAAAAATTTTCCCTTTTTAGTTGTATGTATTGCATAAGAACAAAGCTCATTCTTCTTGCTAGTTAAGCCTTCTCCTGTTGCATTCCTCTTTGTAACATTTTTGAGTTGTAAACCATGAATGATAGCTTCAACAACAATAGAAGCATACTTGATAGGCATATCTTCCACTAGCTATCTTATATAAAATACATCATAGTGTTTTCTACCATGCTTTATGGTATCACACCAAAAATATATGTATACAAATCCTTCACAATTTGGAAGTTTTTGCAAACTTTAGCTAGATGCACCACATCTCTTTCACTGATTCTTCCATCATATCATCTTTGTTTGGAGCTAGAGTTGCAGTTACAAGTTTATGCTTACTTGTTGTGTACTTTGTGGAATCAGAGGGATTCTCGCAATAGCTGAAGAAACAAATCTATTTATCCATATCGAGAGTCAATTGCTCTATTCTATCTAGCTATGCATACCTACACTTAAATTATTATAGCAATTCTGTTGGTGCTAGGTCCTAGCAACCCACTCCAAGAAAGTCCATTTTGTCACCTATTATGAATCTTGCGTAAAATATTCATCATTGAGTGCCTTTGAAAAATCATCCCAATTTAAGTCATGATTTGCAAGAATGTCGCATACATGTGATCGAAGTTCTAGGACCACAATCACAACAAAATATCAACTCGTCTAATTTACAATAAGCCCCAAAAAATATAATCTTTGTATATAGAACCTTAAATACTTAGATACATCTCACCCTTCAAACTACTTTATTTCAAGCGTCATAACTAACTCGACTGCATTTCTAATAGCTTTCCCATGCTTATACATCACATATGTTTGTATAATCTATTGTAGATAATCCCATCATACAAATCTTGCATCCAAAGAATCACCCATGATTTTGATTTCCTTACCCTAGTTCTTTCACATCAGATTCTTTCTCGATGATGGACACTATTGAATATGCATCGCTTTGGGCATGTTCTAATTCCATCCCTAGTTTTCCCTTATTAAAGTTTTGTTCCTTCTAATTTGCTTTAGGCACATGAAGCTAGCATGTATGCAACCCAAAATCTACACTTTTTTCTTCTCATGTTTTCCATGAGTGCTGCAACCTCCAAATATCCACAAAATTATGCATTTGTATTACTAATATTAACTCTTTGCTAATCTTATATGCATCAAGATGAGTATATTAGCTTTGAACCAATTAAAGTTCTATCTTAGATATAAGAGTTTCTTGAACATGGGTACACTCTAGTTTTTATGACATGTCTTCTCCCAACCACATGGCAATGTAGTAAAGAACCAAGGGTTTGGTATAGCTCAAGTGAGTATCGCCATTTAAACTAGGATAATTTGATGAAATTGATTTCCTAGCATTTATTCTCTCTTAGTCCTAAGCCATAAGTAAAGATATCTTAATGAAGGCTTCTATTCCATCTTGTCTTAGAGTTTCGTGTGCAACTTCTTCAATCGAATCTCACAATAGTGCCTTTCTGTTTGAAACTAGGCTTCTCTTACATATGAAACAAACTAGCAATACCAAAAAGTGACATTGAGAAACAAAATGAGTCTGCAACTCGCCTCGGTTCTTGGTGTAGGTGGATGATGATATCCCTTTGTAGAGTGCACATCCACTAGTGGAGGACGTTATTCATGGTCCTTAGGGGCAAGGGAATATGTTTAATACCGTGCATGGTTTGGAATTGGGTATTTGAATAATCTATGTACCTCCTTTACTTTTTAATGAACTAACCTTTGGAAATTGTAGTAATGGTAATCGCGCTACATTTAGGGTAGCTAGGATAATAATTTAGCCATTGGATAGAAGGTCAAACCATTGGACATAAAATTAAGATTTTGGCAAGACTGTGTTTCTTGTACGAACAATTAAGCCATTGAATGCATAGATAAGTTGTAATTGGCAAGTGTTTATTGTATGCTTAGAGTGTTAAACTTTAACTCTTCTTCTTTGTCGGTTAAGATGAAACCCTCCTTTTCTAGCTAGAGAGCTCTCTCTCTCTCTCTCAAAATATATGTGCATGCATGTAGGTATAGCCGTAGCATTATATGGAGCGTGTGTAGACCAAGGATTACAACATACGCGTATAAACCCATGAACACCAAGAAGAAGTTTCACATAGTACTAACAAGTGTACTTATATTGCGAGATGGATGCACGACAGATACAAGGCTAAACGAGACTGCGTGTCATAAATAGCACGCGTGGGTTTTATTCTATGTCGTAGTTACGACGGTTGGATGGAACTCTGACGAGTGTGCACGTCATATAACGCTAGCTTTATTACTTGTTTTTATTATATAGGTAGTCTGCCTTCATTTTGGTCCGATGAAGCCTCCGGAGCCTTGGAATGATTCCTTGAGGTGGGGCGTGAAGCAGCCCATCCACATGCCCGTCATCCTGATGGGCTTGTTGTTCTTCATCTCATAGAAGGTGACTTTGCCGTTGCAATGGGGGTTGCAGAGAACGGGGTGGAATTTGTAGAAATTTGTACAAGGTATGAGGTCCCGTGTCGCATAGAAGCGGGTGAAGCTGCCTACGCTAGGTTCGCATGGTGCACCACAACCTTCAAAGGTGGCGCCGTCAACTTTCGGGCCATTGATCCGGCCGCCCCCCACGCGTATTGTCATCTGGTCCCAGAGAATGTTGCTGCCCTTCTCCGCCGCGGCCAGCGTCGCCAACGCCTGCTTCACCAGCTCTTCAGCACTGCCTCCTAATTCCAGCAAGGATGCGCGCAGCTCCTTCTCTATCGCTCCCTCATCATACTCCTCCTTGTTCAGGCACACGAATGCCTGATCACGTCGCAGCTGCTCCACTGCCATCTCTATCTCTGTCTCTGTCTCTGTCTCTCTCTCGCGACACTAGTGCAATTGCTGCAAATCACCCTACCACTAGGCCTCGCTTTTATACACCTCCTCCTGCACGCGAGTATCGGCCAGACGGGAACATATTCGGTTCTGCACGCGGGTATCAGCCAGACGGGAACATATTCTATTCTGTTGCCTTTTTCCTTGGTGTGCACGCGGAAGAGGATCGGTTCCATTCAACGCATTGACAGCGAAATAACCATTTCAAACTTACCCGAGGTTTCATATCCTCTCATCCAATCTATCCATGCCTCGCTATAACTGTTCGTATATCTCTTTGCCGAATCAAGGCGGAATGGGCTTAGCAAGAGACACACTGCTCGCAGGTTCCCTTTATTCTCCATTATATAATTATTTGCCAATGCATTGACATCGTACAGACGATGGATGCTCCTGCCACTACACGGAACATATTCTACCCCTCCTTTTCTTCATTACCAATAACTTGTGCGTCACATCTTGCATGGCAATGGATGCGCAGACTAATCCGCACGCGAGTACCGGCCAGACGGTAACATATTCTATTCTGTTGCCTTCTTCCTTGGTGTGCATGCGGAAAAGGATCGGTTCCATTCAAGGCGTAATTGAGAGCGAAATAAGCATTTCAAACTTACCCGAGGTTTTGTTTGTTCAATTTTTCATTTGTCTATTTTGTTATATGGTTCGTTATATGATTTGTCTATTTCACAAGTAGTGTATGTGGTCTCCTACCATTTGGCCATACCACCATATTGGAAAGACAATCTAATCCATCTTCAAAAGCTTGTAAATAGTAATGGTGAATACACACTATCTTAGGGTTCAAATTGTATACTTTGAGATCCAACCCAAGATTTCGTGAATTAGAGTTTACGTAATATCGTGTATATTACGCAAGAGCTTGCAAGTCTCCCCACTCGACCTTCAATACCACCCACTACTTGATGATATTATGCAAGAAGAATAACTCCATATTACATGTCATTTGGTACACCGAACTTGCTTTCCAATATCATCACATATGTTTATGCCATAGCAGACCAACCTTTTGGTATCCATCCCCTAGCAAAACTATCGTATAGCAATGAGGAGATCACCAAAAAATATCTAAGTGTACGATGAGAGTTCAATAGGAGAAGCTTATCAAACTAGAAATTTCAGAAAACATTAACAAAACATACTTCTATAAGCTAGGGAAACTTTGAGAAACTTTAAGAAAGAACTTATAAGTTTCTAAGGAAAAACAAGTCAATTTATTAAGTTTAATTTATAGAAAGGGATATCTTCTATAATCTTTTGAATGCACATAGTATATAGGTTTTCTTTCTAAGTGAACTCCTTCAGAATATAACCACAACTTCTCTCATTGGTGGAAAATAAGGGCCTAAACAATGTGCTAATATTGCACTACCTTTTGTTCAGGCGATAGAATAGATTCCACAAGCTCAAAGGATCTACATAATCGAGATGACCATGCCACGACATAGCATCCTTCGTGCAATTGGATGATGAGGCCTAGATGCATGGTTTTATATTGATCTAGAAGCTGACGGCATACACTATAGACAGGCTTCTATTTGCATGGTGATAATTGTGTTTGTATGTGTGTCTAATAGCATGTCCAATCTAAAACCTAGCCAAAGTGTAATTAGAGGTACACATAGATGCATATTTGGTGATATGATGTTCCAAATTTCTCTACTTTCAACATGGTTGCAAAGTTTTTAGGTAAGTTCCATGTTTCTCCAAATGAGATTTTCCTAGATTTGCCTTAAAATTTTTAAGAAAATGACATATTTTTAAAATTTGGGTGAAAAATAACATATACCTTTCTAAAAAGTTCAATTTTATGCATTTTAAAATAAAAACTACCATGATATTGAAATCATTTTAAAATAACATATACCTTTCTAACAAACTTGATGCATTACATGTAGTAGCTAAATAACACAAAGAATAATATATCTCACAAGAAAGAGAATAAGTATTTAAATGGAAGTGGGAACATAGAAGTTAGCTATTTGATTCAATGCATGTAGTATTAGTGTGAAATTCCATAGTATTTAACCTCAATTTATTCATGCTAACAATGTCAAGTTGAATAATTTCATTTAAGCTAGCAACTCAATTCACTATATCAAGTTGAAAAAGAAGTATAGAAAAAAAGAAACACAAAAAAATGTAAAGTTATAAGCTACATCTTTAAAAAAACAAAGTAATTAAAAAATTCAAGTTGTAGATTATGTTGATCAGAAAGTTTACTCAAAACATATACCAAGTTGATGTAGTGCATCAAGTGAATGATGAAAGTGTCAAAAATCTTCATAGAGCTTAATGCACTCTATGAAGTCAATATAATGTTGGTAACAACTTAATACATTGTATCAAATGAAAACTAAAGTTGTTGAAAAATACAATGCAACTTGATGCGATACATCAAGTTAATACAACATTTACTCAAAATTCAAACCAATTTGATAGAATGCATCAATGAAAGAATAAAATTGTCACTAAATACAATACAATTGATACCTCATGTCAACAAACTCATACTAAAAAGGCTAAAAAATTGGTGTATTAAATCAATTGAATAACGAATTGAGTACAAAAAAAATTATGAAATTATCTTGGATAATATAAATTTGATTAAATATACCAAGTATAAGTGATAAATTATTTTAAAAACAATCCATTTGATGTCCTATATTAATTGATATCAAATCTATAAATATTTTATAGCAAATTGTTACACTGTATTAAGTGGAGAATAAAAATGTAACAAAATATGAAAGACCTTGATGCATTACATCAAGTTAGTATAGATTTGAAACAAATAATCATAAAAACTTGATGCATCAAGTTAGTAAAATTTTAAAACTAAAAATCATACCAACTTGATGCAATACCTCAAGTTAGTATAAAACTTACCACAAATTCATATGAACTTAATGTAGTGTATCAAGAAGACAATGAAGTATCACAATTTTTAGCTCCACTTGATGTACTGCATCAAGTTTGTATTGATCTAGAATTGAAAATTATGCCAACTCAATACAGTGCCTCAAGTTAGTATAAAATTAAAGTGAAAAAGCATACCAACTCAATGTGGTGCATTGACTTAGTATAAAATGTATTACGAATTCATAACAACTCGATGAGGTACATCAAGATAACTTTCACTCCCACTTGATGCATTGTATCAAGTGGAGGATGAAAAATAAAAATCACATGAGTCACAGCATCACTTGATGCACAACATGAAATACCATTACAATAAGGTCAATTGTTGAGGAAACTTGATGCAATGCATTAAGATAGAATATAGATATTTTACTATATACATGTTCTAGATGTATAGATTACTTATATATCAAATGCTATTTACCAATTTGGATGAAAATCATACAAAAAGTATATAGCTAAAATATAAAATTTAATTTAAAAATCCCAATAATTTATAAGGTACAATAGATTATACAAAAAATCCTTATTATTTTGACAAATCTTGAATATGTAATGACTAATCCATTAGATAAAGTTTTTCATAAAAATATATTTAAAAATATTTAATCATTAAAAATATATTAAATTATAACTATAATTCTTAAATTTTATAAAAAAATTTAACATACAAATTTACATGAAAGCTAGTTAAACCCAAAAGAATACATGTATCTCATCCCAAACTCTTGTGTCTAGTACGTTGCCCTAGGCCACATTAAAGTAAAATACTTGCAAGAAACAAATAGCTTGTTTGAAATACTTCCTTAAACCAATCAAATGAAAAATAAAAGAGAGATAATCTCAAATGATGAAGGCTACACCAAGTAATAAATCAAAAACTTCAAAAAAAAGTACTCATTTAAGATAAATAATGTACCAACTTGGAGATCATTATGCTCGTGATCACAATTGTTTGTATAGAAATTACAATCATAGTCACCAATATCATCAAGATAATCAAAACCATCATAGTCCACCATCAAAATGGTTGTAATAGCATAATCAATATCGAGCTCTTTAGCAATCCCATAATAAAATAAGGCATGATAGAAGTGATATAGAATAATACCAAGGTGGGCAATAAAGTCTACCTAGAATACTACAAGTGTATTTAAATCTATAGTACCCAAGATCTCAAAACTGATAATAGCATATCCAAGGTACCATCCATCATGAACAAAGTAAGAAAATCCATGGATAGTCAATATTCAAGGTGAGTGCTCTTGTAGCTTAGCATGAAAGGACTGCGTGTGGATCGATGTGATGTATTTAAGGATTTCCATGGTTACTTATAATAAATTTAATGAGTTTCGAAGATGCCATGATGATTGAAAAGATTGTGTTAATAGCTGTGAAGTAGTATTGATCATGACTATGGCTAGACATGATAATCATGATGAATCTAAGCACTATGATCTTCACAATGATTTTAAAAAATCATGAAACATTATTACTTAGGTAGCAAATAACTAAAAGTGCAAGAAAGAGAACTTGATGTGCTGCATCAACTCACTTGAATAAAATTGCGATTTCTGAGACGTTTTAAAAAACCTTACCTTAGTGATGTAAACTTGATGGATTACATAAAGTTGGGCAATAGAAATATGGAATTTGGTACTTTTAAAACTTGGTGATGGAAAAGTAAGAAAGTAGAATGGAAAAGCAATGAAAAAGAAAGAAATTAGATCCCTTTTTAGAAAATTACATCAAAATATCGTCATAAAACTCTAATTGGCTTCATGGGCATCCCCCTCCCTCCCCTCTACCCTAGACCCTCTAGCAATACTAATAAAAAGAAGATAAAGAAGAAAAACTTGGTAAACTAAATTTGGGCTTCACTACTAGACATTTGATGCACTATAGCAAGTTTGAGAGAAAATAATTAGACTAGTTCATGGTGACTTTGTGCATCACAATCAAGTTGTTAAAATAGAAAAAAAAAATAAGAAATTGAATGTGGTGTGTCAAGTTTATCAAGAACTTCATACATTGCATCAAGTGTAGAAAAAATGATCCAAAACTAAAGTGAACTTGATGCACTATATTAACTTGTATAGAATATATACTAAAATTCTACAAAGCTTCATGGATTACAATAATCTAGCTCAAAAAGTAATAAGATTTTAAGGAATCTTGATGCATTCCCAATAAGTAAGAAAAATTAATTATTTTAACATTTAAGTCAATTTGATGCATCACATCAAGTTGACCAAATTATTAGCTAAAACTCTAGGACACTTAATGCACTACATTAGTTTGGTAAAAAAATAGCAAAATTTATAATAAAATTAGTGCGTTATATCAAATTCGTAAAAAGTTTAGCAAATTTTATAAGAAGCTTGATGCATTGCATCAATTGGACTGATAAAGATGCAAAATTTATAAGAAACCTAATGCATTGTATCAACTTGGGTTAAAAAAATGTAAGATTTCTAAGAAAGTTGATACACTCCATCAAATCGGCTAGATAAATAGCAAAATCTTTGAGAAACTTGATATAATGCATCAAGCACAATAAAAAACGATATAAATAACAAGTTAACTTGAAGTATTGAATTAAGTCATCCAAAATATTACTTATAATTCTAGGAAATTTGATGTACTACACCAACCTTATAAAAAGATTAACAAACTTTTTGAGAAACTTAATGCACTACATCACCTTGAATATTTTAAACAAAGCTGTAATGAGACTTGATGCTCTATACCAATTACCCAATTCTAATATAAAGATTGGGAAAAATTGATGCATTATATCAAATCAAGTTAAATATTAGAAAAAAATCTAAGAAACTTGATGCACTTTATCGAGTTAGCTATAAAATTAAACAAAATTCCAAGAAAACTTGATGTAATGCATCATGTAGGATACAAAACTTGGTACAATATTTGCATGAGAGTGATGTATTATAGAGATCAATAGAAATATTAAGAATAGTCATAATAAACTTGATGCATTACATCTAGTACACTAAAGTGTTAACATAATTTCTAAGAATCTTATGGCACTAAAATAAGTGAAACTAGATATTATAGCATACCGCTACTCAAACTTGATGTATTGTATCAAATTAGTGGAGATATTGACAACATCCCATCAAGTTATCTTTAAAAAGTTAAACATTTCTTAGAATCTTGATGCAGTGCATCAAGTTCTCTATAGTCCTAAAGAGAATTCCTTGGTTGAGTAATCAAACATGTTTACTATATTCATTATAACTTGAGTAGGGAAGAGAAATTAGGAGACAGAAAGAAGGCATGCACCATAGTCATAAGTCTTTTGTTGTACGAGAAAGATATGTTGGACTTGTCATTGATTATGTTTGGATAGCAAAAGTTTTGAAAGTTTATAAGGATGACAATTTAGGTGGGATATGATCTATAGAAGTACATTGGTTTCAAAGAAAGCATAAGGATGCACTTGTAGATAAATACACACAAACTCAAATGCAAAATATGAAACTTCATACAACGAAGCCAGTAGCATTGGGTGAGATTTAGGAAAAACCCTTGGTGAATGTATGATGAAGGGCACACATTCGGAATGCCACATGACAATAAAGCCTTCAACACGTGAAGTATGCACAATAATGGTAAAAGGTAAAGGGACACAATATCACAGCGTTGATAGATATGCGCAACACTATATCCACAGTAAGTACGGAATTTGTGGAAAATATAAAATCACCCATTACCAAAACACAAGAAAGGACAGTAATTTTTGGCAATAATAAATATTTATATTACACGAATCACAAAGCACAAACGCAACTAAAAGAGGAACACACCAAGCACCAACATGCATCATACATCTTACCAACTCAAGTCTTTCCACTAGTTCTAGAATTAGATTGGTTGGTTACCAAATAAGTCATCATCCACTTTCAAACATGCATGATAAGTATAGGAAATAGAATTTTTCTACTACTCCACACATTAGGAAACAAAGTGAAAAGAGCATGTATACAATTGATTAATGAATCTTCATTGATGCCACAAAAGATATGAACAAAAGAAATCCATGAAATATTGCAAAAATACAAAAAATATTTTCTTTAAAAAAACACAACTTACAAAGTTAATCCACCGTGAGATAAGAACACAACCAAAAAGACCTATCAAGATGGCCATGAGCAGAAGAGAATTGAAGGAGAATCAATGATGCATCAATGAATGATACACTTAAAAACATGCTAGCAAATGGAGTGATAGTCTCTTTGTCTAGTGATTAGACATCTAAGCCACATTTGGTAAAGAAATATTATGAAAAAAATACTTTTTTAATTGATTTTAGACCCTTTAAAAAGGTTGCACTACATGATGTCTATCCTTTATCGTGACTATATGATGTTTTGGATACATTAAGTCGATCAAGATACTTCATCTTCCTTGATCTTGCATCTAGGTATTAGTAGATACCATTGTCACTAGTGAATAAACACAATACAAAATTTTACACAACCAATAACCTATATTAGTTCACAAGAATGCCCTTTGGCCTCAATGATACAAGGAGTTCATTCTAGTGCATGGGAAACATGATCTTTGGAGACCTAATTGAAAAAAAGGTATTAGCAATCTATATGGATGATATTTCGATCCACAAAGAAACTTAGTAGCAACATAAAGAAGTCTTAGAAGAAGTGTTGAAAAGGATAGAGAAATATAATGTGAAGCTATAGATACATAAGTGTGAATGGGGTTCAACATGCTTAAAATTCTTAGGGTTCATTATGTTAGCAATTGGCATTAGAATCAAACAAAAAAAAAGAATGTTGTTAAGCAATTTCCAAGGCCCACAACCATGAAAAAGCTCCAAATCTTTTTGGGATTGATCACATTTTTAGGTAGGTTTATCCTTAACTAAGCTATATAAACATAGCCCTTAATAAATATTTTGAAGAAAGGCTACGAATATGAATGGAGACTATATTGTGCAAAAAGTTTCAAAGAACTTAAGAAAAACATGCAAACATCAATTATGTTGAGCTATCCCAACTTCAACAATGAATTTAAACTTCAAATAGATGCATCAAATGCAAGATTGGGGGCTATACTCCTACATTAAGAAAAAGATGAAAAGTGGCAACCTATTTCCTACATCACCCCTACACTTACACAATCTAAAGAAAATTATAGGGCTACCGAAAAGGAACTTCTTGGAGCCCTGGTTCAATGTTCGTGCCACTCTCTTTAGTAGGTTATTAGGTGGATACATGCTTGGAAGATGGCTAGATATAGGTCCCACAAGGTAGTTGATCTCATCAACAACCTGTCATATGGATCATGCCCTCTTTCTTGAAACCAAAATCTGGACTTGTACGTAAACCACCCTCATCATCACTCACAATTTTCACACTTTATAAGCTACCCAAAAACCAATGTAAATTGAAGCCTTCTCTAAAACACCAACTGCCATGTCATTTTCGACTTGAAATCGTGCTTACAATAATGTTGACGTACTATTGTTCCTCTTCTAATCACAAGCTACCAACTTCTTCTCACATGGAACAAAAAGAAATAAATCCACCTCAATAGGCACTAACACTAAGTACTATCCATGTATCATAAGTTTAATCTAAAAGTCCATGATTCTCAATAAGGCCATCCCCAAGTCTATCAAAAGTATCCATTTTTGAATCCATCTTTCAAAGCCGCAGGTCTCAAAAATTTGTGCAATCTCTTTGTTCTCTTCTTATTCTATCTTTGTTAATGATGTATAAGGACTTTTGATGGATTCTACTAAGCGTTCATCTGAAGACTATGTGCTCTCTTTAGGTAGAAATGTTGATACTTTATCCTCTTATAAAGGTAGTTTTTGTGTGTCATCATATGCTGATGGGATCAAAAATGGGCCGGCACTAGCTATGGCACTAGTCGGTGGACCTCATGCACACAACAGACACCTCCACCACCACACAATCTCGCAGGCTAGGAGTGTCTATAATAACTAAATGCTTACTAGATACGTCTAATATTGCGTTTGTAGCTGGATAAAAATCCAACAGCACCTTCCCCAAAGCCCCTCAAAGGGGGTTATCCCACACGTATTGGCAATAAGTGCCACGTATCACAAACACAAGAGGCACTCCACTGGCTGTTTGTCGTGTCCCCATTATAGCTCTCCTACGTCTTGGGGATTGGTCCCTAGATGTGCTGCTTTTACATATAAACACATTCGCACAAGACTCCTCTCTTTGTCAGTGAGATCCAAGAGATACCATGTTTCCTCACTAATAACTTCCCCCAAGAAACAAACGAATAACCTACGGAAAGGGGAATCTCACTCTCTCAAGCGTGGGTCAACTATAATTCAAACAATTGCTATGCATTTCCAGGAGTTGATACCATATGTATAATCAAAGCAATAGTGGATGTCTCATTGCGCATAAAAAGTTGTGTTTTGAAATCAGCCTATGTACTAGTATGCAAACAGTCTTTTCATGAATTGCAACTAATATGTATATGCTTCACTGCAAGAATCTAGAACCAAGGCAAACCTAAATGCTATGCATAGAAAAACAATCAATCAGAATTTGTATTATTTTAACTCTCAAAATGTTGCACAAAATCCTACTCCCCCTCATCGTTTAAGTTTTGCTTCATTGCATAGGTGTATAAAGGTTATTTTGTCATGATCTAATATATAAAGAGCAATAAATCACACACTATGATAAAAAAAATAGGGCAAAGTGATGCCAAACCTCATGCTTTGCCACTATCATACGTCCACAACCACATATTATATTTTTCTCTATTTTTCTAAGGCGTATTCCTATTTTTCTCTTATTTTTTATTTTTCTTTATTTTTCCAATAAAAAATTGATATACTTTCAAAGCTATGGCTTTTGATTCTTAGAGCAGCAAAAATATAGATTTTATTAGCATTTTATCCTATGTGTATTGGTTTATTCCACCCGAAAACACCAAAAATCCCATTTTTTCTTATAAAATTTGTGTTTTACGGGTTTCTAAAAATTATTTTCAGAAATTTGACTTTATGTTTTTTGATTTTTTCATCATGCAAGCATAGAGCAAACCGTAAACAATATGTCTACCAATTTTCACTCCATAAGAACAATATTGGCTTAATCAAATGTTTTTAAAAAACAATTTTCCCTTGTAAAATAGAAATACCGGTTTTTCCTTCTTTGCAGGTTTTAAAATCTGATGCCGGACTATAGATTAGCCCTCGTTCAAGGCTCAACCCACCTCCAAACAGCCAACTCTAGCTCACCATCGATCTAGTGCCATGCTAGACAAGCATCCTTCAATCGGTTCTCTTCTTTATTCTTCCCAAATGAATTGCCTCTTGAAAGAGGGAGAGGGAGGAGAGAGAAATATTGATTTTGAAACTCAACAACTGGGCAGCCATTTCAAAGGCTGAAGGCGGCAATAGGAAGTGTAGATAAGATGTAGATTGGGCATCTAATCAGTTGGGGGGTGTTTGCAGCCACCATGATCAGCACCACTGAAAAAATGCACCCCAACAAAAATCGAGAATTTAGGGGGCACCAAAAAGCACACCCTTTGGACTTTCTAAAGTCCATTTCCACTTGGCCACTTTAGCCCTTGGCCTCCCGTCCGGCCTATCTCCCGCGTCCCACGTCCAAATCAACCTTTAAAAATTCCTGGGCGTCCATCTCGAAGTCCCCCACTACCGAGCATCTCCAGAAGTCTCGTCCGATATGCCAAAAAATTATGAAAATTTCCCGACCGCCGTTCGGTTGGTCTTTAAAGCACTTTTGGGCATTGCCGCTTAAAATTGTACTGATTGCAGTTGCTATCTTCGATGAAGTCTATTTTTTCCCTGAAATTCGGAGTTTTGGGCTATTTTTAAGCACTTCTCAGCATAAAAAATCATCTATCATTGGTGACCATGTGATAGGGCAACTCAGCCTATTGAATCCCACGAACAGATCTGCACAAAAACAACCAAAGAAGGCATCAAGATGATACAAAATAGATACACATCAAAAGACATCCCAGTTCTCACCCTACCCCCTGACAAAACCAAGGCATGAAATCCACGAGGAGTAGACCTAGCATAATCTGATAAGAGTCTAAAGCTAGTCACTAACCTGTTGTTCCAACAAGCCAAGCGAAAAAGAACTATCGAAGAGGTCATCCCAAGTGGTGGTCTGAACTACCTACCTAACTAAGGACAACTCAACTAAGAGCTCCTATAAGGCAAGGACACTTATAGCTTGATCAAGAGGTGTTATTTTGTTTAGCACATTGGCCTTTTAGGCTCTTATATTCCCATACACGGGCGTGTAAAAAGGAGGGAGCTGAGCGTAGTGACCTAAGAAGAACAAGGCATCTGCCTCAAGTCCTGTCTCGGTACCCAAGAACCTACCAAGCCCTCGCAAGGTGACACTTAATCCTTTTCTAACGCTCGCTTTTATTTTCACTCCAAACTTCTCTTATTCTTATTTTTCTAGCTAGATGCCACCCCTAGGAAGATAAGGCATTTGGCTTTGGGTTCTAACTCGTCCCCAGGAACCTACCAGGCCCTCGCAAGGCAATAAACAACTGCTCAAGGACTTTTCTTTCTTTCCTTTTCTATTTTTTATAGGGGTTAGAACCCCTTTTTACACACCTTCATAATTCATAGATGGTCTCTCAGATATTTAGGGTTGTGTTTCTTTATATCATCATTTTATTAGGCTTCTCTAACTACCTCACACTAACAAGACCTCCTAGAATTGCCGGCTAGTAGGTAGTAGAATAGGGTCACTAGAACTTCCTTCAAAAAGAGGTCATTCAGTGCCTAGCAATGCCTTTTCAGGAGGCAATGACTACTCAGACCTCCCACACACATTAATAACCTAAATCTGGGACTTCATGCCTTGATTGCCGGTCCCCAATAAACAAAAAGAAATTACCCCGTGACACATGTATCATTACTTGCTTAAGGGAAAAAAACTCAAAAAGGGGGCAAAACCACCTGGGATGGCCACAAGAAGCTCTTTCGCAGCAACGGCACCCTCTAGCGACTTCATCAACCTGTATGATGCAACTACTAAAACAAAAAACCATTAACCGTACCTACACCAAACAAACATAGGGCCCTCTTGGCCTAAAGATAGTACATTTGTACTGCAAACTAACTGGTCCTCTTGGCCTAAAGAAATCAAACAAACTAGCTCATATAGATCCCTCCTTGGAAGAAAGAAAAAAAATAAACGAAAATACGCTCTATTCCAAGGGGAAAAAGAGGGCTCTCAGCCCTAAACTAAATGCATCAAGTTGTGACCCATTCCTCCTACATATATAGCAAGAGGCATATGCATAACATGTCGTCTGACCAACCTATGGGTCCAGGATAATAGTGGTAGATGGGTCTCGACTACTCATCGCATTACCCATATCAACCATCGCCTACCATATAACACGTGGTTTGATAACATTCTCCACAAGCGACCAGGTCATGTCTCATTATCAAGAGCAACATCCGGACTAGGACCATAGTTAAAGAAGAGGTCCTCTTCATAAGCAAAATTGGCTAGTGAGTCCACAAATTGATTCCAAGAATGTGGAATTTGCTAAAGAGATACACTCTCAAATTCATCAAGTAGGGTTATAGCAATGCGATGATACATACGAAGGATAGGATTCCGGATTGTATATGTCTCATTGAGTTGATTTAAGATTAGCTAGGAATCCCCTTTTACTAACAACTGCTAAATACCACCTTTCTTGACAATATTCAATCCCATAATCAAGGCTTTATACTCCGCCATGTTGTTAGTGAATCCTACCCTAAGATAAGCAATTAATTTAATTGTAACTATACGTCGGGGATCTTGAATAACTACTCTAACACTCCCTTTTTTTATTAGGGCCCATCGAAATATAATGTGTGCGTCAGAATGGGTTTACACAGCCACTCATCCAGAACTCCCCTATTCATAATTATGATAGTCAAAATTCAACATATTTAGAAGATGAACTGATGGCTCCATCCCATCTTCATCATTAAAGACTACATGGACACTCATCAAAATCTACAAAGAGTGATGATAGAAGACCTTAATCTCCCAAAAGAATGTCCCGTCATCTTGCTCAGTCACTTTATAGCCTTTACTCCACCATATGAGCTTTCCCCGATAATATCGTTGCTCTAAGTATGGGTGCTCCAAATAAGGGATCAGTCAACCCATCAACCTCTATCATTGTTTCCTTGCAGATATCTGATCAATCCCGCATAGACCTGCAAGGCACTTATGTCATTAGTGCAATAAAAAATAATAAGGTTTAATCTTATTAAGATTAACCTTATTCTTAAACTCCACACCCTCAAGATCTGCCAATAATGTTGTGGATTTATTATTCCCGATCCTGACAATCCTATAAGGACCCTCCCATTTGGGCTCTATCTTTCCTTGAAATAATTCTCTATGCACATCATAGTACAACACTAGCTGTGCTTTCTTAAAAGTGTGTTTCTTTGCTTTTAAGTCATGGAGCTGCTTCATCCAATGCTTGGTCACCTCCTGATGTAGCAAGTTCTGCAATTCAATCTCATCGAGGTGTGCGAAAGTCGTAAAGTTCTCTAAGAGGGCATCCCCGTCCCCAAAGAATGATTGATCGCAAATCTTATGGTTGGCAACTCGATCTCTAGAGGTAGGATGCACTCCTCTCCATATATTAACTTGAATGGGGTGTAACCAGTGGCTCGTTTGAAAGTCGTATTGTATGCCCACACAGCCACGTACAACTTTTTGTCCCAACCTCTTTTCTTTTCTGATACTACCTTAGACAGAATGCACACAAGCTACTTGTTGGTACCCTCGACCTGCCCATTGGCTTGTGGGTTATAGGGGGTTGTTTTATTGTGCTTGATGTGCCAAGCCTCAATTAGGCTTTTTATCACTTTGTTCCAAAAATGCGTCCCCCGGTCCAATACTATTTCTTTTGGCGAACCAAATTAACATACTATTTGCTCTAATTAAGAAAGTTGCAGTTTCCTTTGCATCGTCTTTCCGTGTTGCACGTGCTTCCCACCACTTAGTAAAATAATCAGTTGCTACGATAATATATCTTTTTCTGTGTAGTGGACAATGGAGTAATAGGGCCCACAAAGTCGATCCCCCACTTCTTGAACAGAAGGATCACCATAATAGGAGTGAGTGGTTGCTTCCTATTCTCTTAGCTATCATGTTGTTGACAGATGTCGCATCTTTTAATGTACTCGAATGCATCCTGGAAGATGGCTGGCCACCAATATCCCGCCTTCAATGCTTTTTGCGCAGTTAGTCACCCAGCAAAATGATCTCCGCAAGCAGACTCATGGCACTCTTCTAAGATGAAAGGGACCTCGTTAGGCATTACGCATCGGGGGTAGATATCATCTACCCCTTGCCTATACAACGTGCCTGCGATTATTGTAAATTTTAAAGCTTACTGATTGATCTTTCACTTTTCAAACTTCAATAGACTAGCTTCCATCTCTCCCGTAGACAAATAATGTATTATCACTGCATACCAGGAGGGAATAGATGTTGTGTCAATCTTGAACAATGAGTCGTAGTCACTACCTTCAGCCAGAGCTTCCTTTGGCTCCCCAAAGTCCACAAGGCACTCTACGATACCTTGCAACGTGGATGTCTTGCTCTTAATCTCATAATCAAAATCCTGCAAATTGATTAACCACTTTGCCAAATAGTCGGACGATTGTAGCTTATTCATCAGTAGTCTTAGCCCTTCCACCTTTGTATAAAGAACAACCTTCTCATAAAGGATGTAGCGTGAACTTTTTAGTCGCAAAGACCATCACAAGGCACAACTTTTCCATATAAGTATAATTAATTTCAGATACACCTGGCAAAAGCAATCAGGTGATACCACTTCTCTTCCCAAATGTGTGCTAAACAGCAGCTAATGCTATGCATGGTAGCTGCTGAAAAGATATAAAAAATTTCACCCCTCTTCGATGCTTTCAACACAGGTGCTCTTACAAGTTATTGCTTTACATCCTCAAAATCCACCTTACAAGGGTCACTCCACATAAATAAACAGTTGAAGGATAATAGATTTGTCAATGGCGACGTCCTTTCTACCAAAGGGTTTATAAACCGTCGATAATATCCAATTGATGACAGAAAGCTGTGGACTTCTTTGGGGTTATGTGGCGGACTCATGGCGACTATAGCTTTGATATTTTCAGGATCCGTTGCAATCCCTACCGAGCTAACTACATGGCCAAGCAGGACTCCATAAGATATACAAAAAATGCACTTCCTGGGATTGAGAGCTATGCAAAATTTTCTGCATCACTCAAAACAATTTTCTAAAATAATAATCTACTTTTCTCTGACAATGACTGCCCCTAAATCCTCAATAAATACCTTTAGCTCCTCAGGGGAAATGTCACCAAGGTCTTATCGGTAGTTTGTTGCCAAGAACCAGGCGCATTGCATAAATCAAATGCCATCACATGAAACACAAAGGTCCCAAAGAGTGTTATGAACATCATCTTGAGCTTATCCTCTTCTGCGATTGCCATCTGATTATAGCTTGTAAAACAGTCTACGAATGAATATATCTCCCTACCTACCAATTGATCCAGAATCTAGTTGATAAAGGCAGTTAGTAGTAATCCTTAACTGTTTGCTTGTTCAACTCTCAAAAGTCCACACATAGTCGGATTTGATTATTTTTCTTCTTCCTGATCACAACTAGTGAACACCATTCAGTGTGCTACACAAGGAAGATCAAACCCGCTTTTTGCAGTTTCTGTAACTCCTCGAACAGCCCATCCCGCAACTCAAATGGCATACGCTTGGCTTTCTATCACACAAGATGGCTTCTTTCTTTCAACAAAATTGTATGGACAATGAGGCTGGAAGAAATGCCCCTACATTCATCGTAACTCCAAGCAAAAATATCGCGAAACTCTTGGATCAGAGTGACATAATCCTACCATTCCTCGGCACTAAGCATGGATCCTAGCTTTATGGGACATTCATCGTCTCGCGTACCAAGATCTAGCTCGATAACATCTGTGTCCCTTATTCTATCTTGAGCTTCTAATGGCTCGTTCAGCATTACTTGATAGACGTCTTTTGTGGTTGATCCCTCTTTGGATTTATTAGTCGACGACGTCTCACTTGCAAATACATCTTTCATTGTAACTCTGTAGAAGAGAGGGGAGCTCGCTCACTTTGAGGTGATTCAGGATATGCATCGACTACCACACGTCTAACACCTCTGCCAAATGTCAATCTACCAGCGGGTATATCTACTTGAAAGTTTGCTTGCAAAATCCAAGGTTGACCAAGCAATACTTGGTAACTTGGACGCCCTGTAAATGGGATTACCCTAAAGTCCAACAGACATTCTACATTGGCAACTGTCACTTGGACTTTAGTAATGCAGCCCTCCGGCTGTCTCAGACAATCGTTAGCCATTCTAAGGATTGTGGAGGCATCTTTCAGAATTGCAAGACCCAACCTCTCCATCAATTCTAAACTCATAATATTAACCAAGGATCATGTGTCAATGATATCATTATCCACTAGAATCCCATCAACATAGGCCGCAACCCTTGGGCAGTGCTTTTCGGCATGTTCAAACCATTCATCCCCTACTTACGCTATTCCCAAGGGTTCTACAATATAACCCGTACACAAGATCTTTTTAAATTCCTTGCGTACTCCTGCGACAACTTGATTAGCTGCAAAAGATTCTCGTCTGGTTTATCATCAGAAAGGGAGCTAGGTAAATTGAATTCGTGATAATTTGCTAAAGCTCGCTTCTCGTGCCAAACCATTCACTCTTTAGGACGTTGCACCAGCTTTATTGCCTCTTTTTTAACTCTCACCTTCTTTCTTAATACCTCTTTATCTCTCTTGGCATTAGTCTTACTCTCTACGGGCTTCAGAGGTCCCCCTTCCTTGTTAGGATTCAGAACTTGTGTTCCTTTATCATCTTGCCTAGGGTTTCCATCGACAGGTTTTACATTATCTTTGTCACCTTCTCTATGTTGTTGGCCTCTTGTTATAGCATGTAGGCTAGAAACTTCAGTGCCATTAGCCTATATAGCCTCGATGAGGCCTACCCCACTGTTGCCTGGCAGTTCCTCAACAATAGCCTTACCCCTTTCAAGTAATTTTTTTGGCCCATCATTCTGCTAAAAATTATTTCCTTGTGCACGATGATTAACAGGCCCTCATTGCCGACTACCTTGCAGGAGGGAAGTAATCTTACTCCAACATGTGGCTGCTAAATGGCCGCACTTCCTACAGATGTCGAGCTTGACATTTGGGCAATAATGTGGATAATGTTGCACCACACCATTTGTAGTTGAATCTAGAGGGTGCACTCTCTTTGGGACGTCAACTCCCTATCAGATTCTGTTGTTTCTTTAAGAAATTAACATCAATGGCTATTTGCCAATATTGCTCAGAGATCATATCCATGTAGTGCTTCATCATGTTCTTGACTTCGCTAAGGAAATTTGACGCACTCGACTCATAGCCCTGATCATTTACCCATAGGTCCCTTGGCCGCACAATTTGATTAGTCATTGGCTACATTGGTTGCTGACCCATAGGAATGATGTTAGGGTTCACTGCTTGGCCTCCCACATTTGGAGGCATCTGACTGGCCATAGGCATAGTCACACTAGGCGGAGCCGGCAAGAAAGGCACATTCGGCACCACATTCTCTCTCTTGTTAAGGTTGGCTCACACCACTTGAAGTAGGTAGATTAATTAGGAGGGGGAAAGTACTAGAACTTCCACCTCCTGATGGAATTTGATTCAGGCTAAGGTTACTAAGACCCCACCCTAGAATAGGTTTAGGACTACTCCTTTTAGGAGAATAACGCCTATCGATTTCATCCCTCTGTCTAGCCCTCTCGGTTCTCTCATTTTTCTAGAGTTCGACTAAACGGATCTCTTCAAAAAGGACATCAACTAACCAGTAGGTCCCAAGAGACCCTAGATTCAGAAACCACCATTTTGAGGTGGCTCCCGGTAGATGCACCACTGATGGGACTAAAAATGGGCCAGCACCACCACACGGCCTCGCGGGCTAGAAGCATCTGTAATAACTAAATGCTCACTCGATACATCTAATATTGTGTTTGTAGCTAGATAAAAATCCAACAGCACCTTCCCCAAAACCCCTCAAAGGGGGCATCCCACACATATTGGCAATAAGTGCCACGTATCCACACAAACACAGGAGACACCCCACTGGCTATTTTCCATGGCCCCATTGTAGTTCTCCTACATCTTGGGGATTGGCCCCTAGATGTGCTACTTTTACATATAAACACATTTGCACAAGACTCCTCTCTTTGTCAGCGAGATCTAGGAGATACCATGTTGCACAAAATCCTACTCCCCCTCACTGTTTAAGTTTTGCTTTGTTGCATAGGTGTATAGAGGTTGTTTTGTCATGGTTTAATATATAAAGAGCAATAAATCACACATTATGACGAAAAAATAGGGCAAACTGATGCCAAACCTCATGCTTTGCCACTATCATACGTTCACAACCACATATTATATTTTTCTCTATTTTTCTAAGGTGTATTTTTATTTTTCTCTTATTTTCTTCCATTTTCCTCTATTTTCCAATAAAAAATTCATATAATTTTAGAGCTATGGCTCTTGATTCTTAGAAGTTAGGGGCCCTTAAAGGGAACTCCCAAAAGGCACACCCTTTGGACTTTCTAAAGTCCATTTCCACTTGGCCATTTTGGCCCTTGGCCTCCCATCTAGCCTATCTCCCATGCCCAACATCCAAATCAACCTCCAAAAATTCATGGCGTCCATCTCTTGAAGTCCCCCACTGTAGGGCATCTCCAGAAGTCCCATATGACACGCTGAAAATTTATGAAAATTCCCCAACTGCCGGCTTAGTGGGTCTTTAAAGAACTTTTTGTAAGAGAGGGGGATTTAATAACGGGGAAATACTAGCTACACTGGCTGGTATATAAGGTAAGAGAGACTTAATTTTTCATTATCTGATAAATATACAAGTCTTTTTCTCCTTCACCTTGCTCTCCAAGCTTCCATGTCTTCTTTCCCTCTTTTCTAGTCTTTCTCTCTCTATTTCTAGTCTTTCTCTCTCCTCCTAACTATCTTTATTTCTCTTCTGTTCTTCTTCTTCTTCTCTGCAGTCTTCTCTCTCCTCTTTCTCTCTCCCAGTTTCTCTCCTTGACAATTGGTATCAAAGCCTAGGTTCTTGGTCCCAGTTAGTCTCTCATTTTACCTAGTTATAATTTTCTAGTCACGTGAAATTTTAAGTCATAGGTACACAATACAGGGAGCAGTAGGGGAGTTTCCAAAGATTTCTGGACCACAAGGACTGCATGCAAGAGCATTAATGGTGGCTTGGACTAAGTTTGGAGGGGAGAAGACCAACTTTGGCAGCTCATGGGTCATTTTTGGCCCATTTTGAAGGTAAACTCTTAGTAACCATGGTCACAGGAGTTAGAAGAAAGTCTAGCTGGGGTTCCTTTCAGGGAGGGTCTTCTCTCTCATACTTCCACAAGCTTCCTACAAGCTCCCATGGAGGAAACCAGCCCTAAATCTTGCTCTCCTCCTTCTTCCATGAAGCATCAGCCTTCCCCTTCCATCTCTGAAGCTCAGGAGCCACAGATCAAGTAGGGCTAAGCTGGGTGATCATCCCCAACCCTCCAAGAGTAGCCCCGTAATTTGTGGCACAAAAAACAGGCTTCTTCTTGGCCTGCTGGACATCACCCTAGCTCTCCTCTCCTCCCTGGATCTCACTCCTAACTCTTGGCAAGTCCCTTGGTCAACATTGAAGGCTTCCTTCTCAGCTTCTTGGACTCCTCTTACCACTTCAAGAAACCTTGATCTTGTGCAGTCCATGGCAGCCATGGAAGCTTGGCATCAAGCTCAAAAGTCTTGAAGATTTTGGTCTTTTCTTGGTCCCGTGAGTCCCTCTTCAAGCCTAGCTCAAAATTTCAGCCACCCCCATCAAGAAGCACAGGAAGAAGATTAGAAGTAAGATTTGAAGACATGCACTTATGGGCAGCCATGGCTATGGAAGTACTTCAATTTCAGCAAGAGCTCTTCATGGGAAGGTCCTGAGCCATCCTACCCCCAAGCTATAGCCACATTGGAGCTCATTCTCAAGATTTGAAGGCTTCTTGGAAGCAAGAAGGCATTATGGAGTGCTCATTTGGAAGGAATCATCCCCTTGATTAGTCTATGCAAGCAATACCCTTTTCCCATGGAAGAATCCTTCTTCCCCAAGCTTGACTTCATCCCTTCTTGACGGAGCACAACCATTTTGGAGCTATGGAGCATGCGGGATAAAATTGGAGCTCTCATGAAGGACTAAAGTGGCATTAGTGGCTACCTTCTTCTTCAAACCACTCAAGGTAACCGATTCTTGGCTCTCATTCTCTCCATTTAAGCCTCTTGTTGAATCCTATCCACTTGTTTGAGAGAATGTATGAGTCCAAGTAGGTAAGTCCCAGACATTGTATGCATGCTGAATATTAATCTCAGTCATTTCCCTTTGATCTTTTGTCATTGGAATGGATTTTACTCATGCTGAAGCTTCATTGAGGTTATATTTTTGCTTACCCATAACCTGTTTGGCTTCTTGTGAATTGGCTGAGCTAAGAGTTAATTAAGAAATCCATTGTATAAGGGTGAGTTGGCAGTGAGTCACTGTCGGTAAGCTCTCTATCCCTATTCCCATTCCAATTCCATGCACTTCATGAAAAGCCCAAAATTTCAATTCCTAAAATGCATCTCATGCTGGGTGTTTAATTAATAAATGTCTGCCATGTATATTTCTGGTGAGGAAAAGCCCGATGCCAGGCGAGGTGGCAAGACAAAAGAGGGGTGACCACCCCTTGCCATCAAAGACCTTGAAGGGGTGCACAACCCTGCCTGAGGGGAACTTTGCCCACGTCCCAGTGATCTAGAGCCCAAAACTCGTTTGTAGGTGCAGGTACTTCTTGGGAAAATTGAGAAATGGACTTGGCATAATGGAATTTTGATGACTATGACATGACACACTCTTGTGTGCATGGGATGTACGGATGTACATCAGCAAATGTACCCTTAGATATGCATGCAGCCATGTATGGGAATGCATTGCCTTACTTGGGTTGAAGTTGGATGTATGTATCATTGGATACACCTATGCAGTCATGTATGCACTAATGGTAGTGATTATGCATGTATGAGAGCCTACCTTGTTGACACGATCATGGAAATGCTTATTCCCATGCTCAGTAATGCTCAAGTGATGCCAAACATGATAAAGGGTGCTCAAGTGATGCATGATGCCAAGCAAACAGTGAATCCCACAGTGCAATAGAAGGAGAACCCAATTTCAGCCCTCTTGTGACTGTTTCAGAGTGCTGGAGAAATGGCTTGCATTTGTAGAGGTGTTGCCACTCCCAAGAATTGAGGTGCTGACCTTGGAGAGTACCTTTAGGCCTTGCCAAGAACTTCATTTAGTTTTGGATACCCACTTGGAGCATACAAAGTACTTATAGCCCACAACAGGCCTTTCCTAGGTGTGGACAGGGTGATGGACTGCACAGAACAGTCCCACAATTCTGATTACAAAAAATTCTACATAAAACATGGGAATGCGTGCATATCATCTCAAAGAGGGCATTACTGCCTCCATTTTGAACAAAAAAATAAGTTAATCATAGTTGTCTAGCTCTGGTTATGGCCAAAACAGTGACAGGTGGTCTCACGGGACTACACCTAGACATGGCGGGTAACAGGGGGAAAAACAAAGCAAATGAAGATGTTCAGAAACAAATAATGGATGCATGCACCATGAGGGATGACACCAACTTTGATGTTGAAGAGGAATGTGGGCAAGAAGAATTCTTTGACCCGGCTGACACCTTCCCATTTGACCCCGGCGGTCATGTGGATGTGAATATGGGTGATAAGAATGATTCACATGCTGCTGCCACTATTTGTACTGTCTCCCTGGATGCTTGGACAGGATCTAAGAGCCCCAACACTCTTCGTCTTCAAGGCAAGATTCATGGGAAAGATGTATTTGTCTTGGTAGATAGTGGTAGCATACACAGTTTCATAAATAGAGCAGTCATGGATAGGCTAAAATGTTTTGTCTCTGATTTATAGCAACCAATGAGGGTGCAAGTGGCCAATGGGAGTGAGGAAATTAGTACTCATGTATGTGCAGTTGCACCTATTAAGCTTGCTGAAAATTATGAGTAGAAAGTGGATTTGATTGCACTCAATATGGGACCAATAGACATTGTGTTGGGCTACGATTGGCTGAAAAATTTGGGCACCATTTCCATGGATTTTTCATTGTTGTAGATGTAGTTTTTCAGGGCTAGACAGCTTGTTCACCTGCAGGGAATTAAAAATGGCAATGAGTTTCAGCTTATTACAGCCAAGCAGCTCAGGAAAGAGTTCAAGAAATGCTCCCAGATTTTTGTGCTGCAATTAAACAAGGAAAACACAGATCAATCCCGAAAAATGTAGGATAATTCAGCCCTTAAGGCTCTACTTGCACAGTATGGTGACTTGTTTCAGCTATCTACAACATTACCTCCCAAGAGAGCGGTTGATCATCCCATTGATTTGGAGTCCCATTCCAAGCCAGTCAATAAACCCCCTTACAGGCTGTCCAAATGTGAAAGAGAAGAAGTGGCCAAGCAGGTCAAAGATTTAGTAGATATGGGATTCATTGAGCCTAGCTCATCCCCTTTTGCATCACCTGTCTTGGTGGTCAAAAAGAAAGATGGCACTTTCAGGATGTGCATTGATTAAAGAGATCTAAATAAGATCACTTTCAGAAATAGATACCCTATTCCTAGGGTGGATGACCTGTTATATGATTTGAAGGGAGCTATGTATTTCACAAAGATTGATTTGAGATCCGGCTACCATCAGATACACATGCGTGAAGGGGATGAGATAAAGATTGCATTCAGGACCGATCGTGGGATCTACCACTTCTTAGTCATGCCCTTTGTTGTGACTAATGCACCAGCCACGTTTCAGAGCCTCATGAACAAAATACTTCAGTCTTACTTATTCAAATTTGTATTGGTATTTTTTGATGACGTCCTCATTTATAGCCGCTCAAAGGAAGCTCACCTTATGCACATGAGGCACATATTTGATATACTTAGACATCATAGACTCTTTGCTAAGGAGACAAAGTGTTCATTCATGCAGATTGAGGTTGAGTACTTGGGACACATTGTCAGTGAAGTAGGCATTAGAGCCGACCCAAAGAAAGTGCAGTGTGTCAGAGATTGGCCCACACCTGCAAATACCACCTCCTGGAGAGGATTCTTGGGTCTCTCCTCATTTTACCGGAGATTCATTTGGCACTATGCCACTATTGTAGCCACTATTGTAGCATCTCTTCACTGATAGGCTAAAGAAAGAAGCATTTTTCTGGGATGCATTGGCAAATATAAGCTCTAATTAGCTGAAAGATTTGCTTAGTGCAGCCCCTATCTTGGTATGCCCTGATGTTTCTAGGGAATTCACCATTCAGTGCGATGCCAATGGGAGAGGAATTGATGCAGTTTTGTTTCAAGAACGTGGGGTCATAGCGTTTGAGAGCCGAAAGCTGGCTAAAAATGAGAGGGTTATGAATGTCTATGATCAGGAAATGCTGGCCATCCTTCATGCCATCAAGAAATGGCATCACTATTTGTATGCAGCCAATTTAGAGTGAAAAGCGACCATAGAGTACTCAAGTACTTCTTATCTCAGTCGAATATGACTCCAAAGCAAAGGAAATGGGTAGGCACCTTACAAAACTATGACTTTGACATCACCCACACTCGTGGGAAGGAAAATGTAGTGGCTGATTCCCTGTCTAGAATGTGGACATGTAAAGTCTCTGCTATCATGGAATTACATAGTGATTGGATACATGAGCTTGAGGAGGCTTACCTACTAGATGCTAATTTTAGCAATGCATTTCAGAAATTACAGCAGGAACAATTTGTGGAAAACTCTTCTATCAGCTGAAAAATGGGCATTTATGGTATAATGGCCAAATTGCCATCCCTCATACCTCCCCATTCAAGCTAAAAATCATGCAGGAGATGCATTCAGCCCTCATAGCTAGTCATTTGGGAGTCTTTAAGACCTATGAAAAATTTGCTAAAAGCTTTTACTGGAAGGGCCTTTGGAAAGATATGAAAGACTTTGTCCTCGGCTGCATGCCTTGTTAGCAAAACAAGGGCAGCACCTTAAAACCAGCTGGTCTACTTCAGCCATTGTCTATGCCTGAAGGCAAGTGGACACACATCACTATGGACTTCATCACTGGCCTACCGTTGACCAAGAAAGGTTGGGACAACATCTATGTGGTTGTGGACAGACTCACAAAGGCAGCCCATTTCATTCCCACGAAGACTCAGTATAATGCTTCTCAAGTAGCCAGCCAATTCATGGAATATGTTTTCAAATTGCATGGCTTACCACAGGTCATTGTGCATGACTGAGATGCTAAGTTATGAGTAACTTCTGGCGGGCAGTTTTCAGCTCTATGGGCACTCAGTTAGCACCTTCCACTGCTTACCATCCACAGACAGATGGTCAAACAGAAAGGGTCAACAAATCGCTGGAAACTTACTTGAGGCATTTTTGTCATGATGTGCAGCATGCTTGGGACTCATGGTTGCACTTGGTTGAGTTTGCCTATAATAACTCCACACATGCTAGCATTGGAGTTTCACCTTTTGAGGCCTTGTATGGCTACAAGGTGCCCCTTCCTATGGTGATCTTCAATGATAAAATAAATGCACAAAGCAAGGAAGAATTGGAGAGAATGCAAGCCTTACTTCAGCAGTGTAAAGCTAACTTGAAGAGAGCCCAAGATCAAATGAAGCTTTATGCTGATGACAAAAGGTGGGATGTGGAGTTCCAAGATGGGGATTTAGTGCTCTCGAAAGTGCCTAAGTCATGATATGCCTCCCTTAAACATGTGTCTAGCAATAAGTTGGCACACACAAGAGAGTGGGAGACTTGGCATATCGATTGGCATTACCCCCATCTACCAAGATCCATAATGTCTTCCATGTGAGTCAGTTGAAGCCCTTCATTGGCTGAGCCGTGGACTATGTTGAGGAACTCCCACCAATAGATGAAGAAGGCATCATTCAATACATACCCGAAAAATTCATAGGACAAAGGGAAAAGAGGTTTTGCTCTCGCTCGATCATGGAATACTTGATTAAGTGGCAAGGTTTACCACTTGAGGAAGCTTCTTGGAGGAGAGTTTCAGTTTTGGAAGAGTTCCTATACCTTTTAGAAGTAGATTTGGTTGAAATCTAGCTAACTATGGCCCTAGTTTTCCCTAGACAGACTGTAGACAACACTCTGTTTTAAAGCAGTTTTTTTTTTTGCACTACTGACAGTAAGGCATACCATACATGGGCTGAAAGTACTTCTTGAGAGCTCTGTTTTGATGTATATCACACCCCGTTTGGAGTCTCCCACAAAAAGTTATGACAGATTTACTACAGCAAGGTCCTGTAGTAAACAACATGCTGTCCGCTGTCTGCAGTTTGCATTTACTCCAGATATTTGGGTCAAAAACTCATGTTTATAACCCCCCAATAAGGCCCATGCATCATACATACCCCACAGCCCATCATACACAATAATACCTCTTCATTCATCAGTATACCCTTGTAATAATTCCACAGAGTAGTACTCTGATCGGCCCCTCCCAGTTATCACACATTCCCAAATTGTTTTTAAGGGCAAAAACCTTCGAGTGGGGATGGAATGTAAGAGAGGGGGATTTAATAACGGGGAAATAATAGCTACACTGGCTGGTATATAAGGTGAGAGAGACTTAATATTTCATTATCTGATAAATATACAAGTCTTCTTTCTCCTTCACCTTGCTCTCCAAGCTTCCATGTCTTCTTTCCCTCTTTTCTAGTCTTTCTCTCTCTATTTCTAGTCTTTCTCTCTCCTCGTAACTGTCTTTCTCTCTCTTCTGTTCTTCTTCTTCTTCTTCTCTGCAGTCTTCTCTCTCCTGTTTCTCTCTCCCACTTCCTCTCCTTGACACTTTTGGGAATTGTCACTTAAAATCGAACCAATTGCAGTTGCCGCCTTCGAAGAAGTCTATTTTTCCCCTGAAATTTGGAATTTTTTGCTATTTTTAAGCACTTCTCAGTGTCAAAAATCATATGTCATATGCAAACAAGTACCCCAATGAATTTTATCCACCACCACGACTCCAAGAAATCCTATTCTTTCATAGTTGCCATTAGACGTTTTCAAATCTATCAAATATCTTTCAAGCCTGTATCTTCCAAAATATTGTTTCTGTGAAGTACTTGTTATTGATTCAATGCAAAGTGTCCTATCAAACAACATGCTTCTAAATATGAATGCTATGCTCAATCACACATGTTTTGAAAAAAAGTGCAAAGTTGAAATCCATGCCATCCAAACACACAATAAGTGCAATATGCAAGATGATAAATGAAGTGAAGTATTAGTGCCTAGTCTATCTACAAGTGCCCGTGCATCATGAATGCAGACATAGTTCGTTGATTCATTAGCTCCTTAACCTTACCTCTCATCACTTAGTGGAAGGAAAATTTGTTACACTGTGCTCCACCCATGCAAATCTTTCAATCACTAAGGACAATAGTGGTTCTCATGATATTGACCAAGTAGAAAACCCATCTTACAACAACTGAAGGAATCATTCACAACCATTAAACTCGCCCAACCTGTAACATGTCCACCTGTTCCCTTTAGGACACGTCTTAGTAGTCCATCGGAAAGGAGGTCTAGAAAGCTTCGCCCAGCACTCTCATGGAATGTCATGGGGTTTGCGATCTAGAACTTTCCGCGTTTGTCACGTAGCAGAAGTATTCTGGTCGTTCCCACTTAGGACCAACCTGAATCATGGTTTTTCCTAATGGTCATTTCCTAAATGGCAACTAGCGTCGAACCCAAGCGAACTACTTTACACAGAAACGCCAGGGCCGAAGCGGATTCACGCTGCACTTGGTTTAAGGAGAATGGGAAACGAGAGGGATGCAAGGCTCAACCTCTCTGCCATAATGCATAGTCCCATTCCATTCCCCTAAAACAGTGTAAATCGGGATGATTATAACTTAGAATCTAGGTCAGCGCCCTTGCTATTCGTGTCCTTTGAAACGATCTTCTTGTTGTCCATCATGATTGAGAAAAGCTCTCGGCCAACCGGGACCACCCATCTGTACGACGGACCCATGGCCACATCCACCGCACTTTCCTCAAGTTGTTTTAGTTATCTAATTACCTACCACATTTAGTTGGACATGCATCAAGCAGCTTCCTTAATTAGCCCGTTAGGCACCAGTTCCTTCACGTAATCATAGCACTTGACATAGAAAAGCAATGTCAAACAAGTTTCTTTTCAACAGGTTATCATATTTATCTTTGAAATACATTTATAAAGTCCAGCCCGCAGGCTTATCTATAATCCATCCGAAGGCTATCTAGCAATCCACAGGGATTACTAATCCAAGATTCTTCCCGTAGACTAGTATGTGGACCTCGAGATCCAATCTCGAGTCACGTTGGCCTCTTTGTGCAGGGCCTGGAAGGTGAGGGATTTATGGCTAGAGCCCCCCTGGCACCCAAGCGTCCTCCTGCCCCAAGTAGCGCTCAACGGAGAGACTTTACGCGGCGGGTTCGGTCCACCTTCCCAGCGCCGTTAACAACCCCCTTGGTTAGGGTTAGGCAGACAGTCGGGGGTAACTAAGGCTGCCTCTCCCTTCAGGCCTTCAACCTGAAGCATTAGATATCTTTTCATCATTTAATTCTTTGAGCAAACAAAGCAAAACAGTGCTCTCTAAATTGTTACAAGCACAATCATTTCCAGTGGTCGTCATTTTGGCCAACTGCTAAGGAGTGAATCCTTCTTTCCAAATGCATCTAACACTCAATCTGGGATCAATTGGGACTTCGAAAGATTCCCAAGGGTTTGTTTGTTAACCCTTATGTCCTTGGGTTAGGGTCGTACCCTATTAACCCAACTTTACCAATACCTTAATCTTTGTTAGCAGTAAATATGTTATTCCAATTTATTGATTGGTCGTTTGCTTCCAAGAAATTATCTAATCCCCTATCTCGGTTCTTTTCCCAAGAAATGTGCTATGTTAGGATGACTACTTGTCCTCTTGCAAGATAAACTTGCGCAAGAATTTGCCAATCTCATTCTGAGGATTTGGCTATTCCCTTGTGATCAAATCACAAGATCATGCGACTTTGCAACATGTTGCACCAGTGTCGCATCTAATCCATGGGACTATTTTGCCCATCAAATGGCATCTTCTAATCACGGAATCATGATTAGGTAGGAAGCAAGGTTAGGGTGTCTTCATGACAATCCGTTCCTGGTTGCACTAGGCCGACATTGTTGATCCTAGGGTTCTAAATTCAAATCGAGTTTCCTCTTTTTAGCGAGCGATCCTAGGGTAGAAACCCTAGATCATTTCTTGCAAGTATGTCCTATTGTCCCTACATTCTGTGAATGTGGAGAGGTCTTTAGGGATACGACAATTTCGTCTTGGCAATAAGTATGACTAGGTCACGTCCTTAACGTGCTAAACCCTAGTTAGCACTTTGGGATATGTTGCATCGATTTAACCCTTCCTAAGCGATTCCGTCGTAGTTTTAGGTGTTTAGGGTAAACCAATTTACTTGTCTATTCATGAAGATATTGTCTTGATCAAATAGGGGAAAAACTAGTTGCATTATGATACCATTCTCGTAAGCACACAATTTATTGCCTATGTATGTTTAGATTTACAATCCCTAACATTCATGGTTAGGATCAAAGTGTATGTTAATTTATGGCATAATTCCTATTGATCCTTCTATAACATGTAATCAAGATTCATGCTACTACGCTTTAGCGTTTTATGTCTAAAATGAACCATGCAGCCTTTTCCTAGTTTCATTTCTGAATGAATTATTCGCATGCTGATTTTACACAACCTTTCATAACTACTTACGTAATTGATTGAGATTTATGTCAATTTCCTAGAGATTAATCTACTTCATGCAGCTCAAGAACCATTTTCATGCCTTGAAATTCCTACGGATTATTAGCAATCTTCTTTTAATGAATCATTTCGAAGGAAAGGTACCTAATAATGTGACATGCGATTTATTCTTTCCATGCATAATCGAAGTGTACAATAATAATTTTGACTTTATAAAGATGATCTTTAGTTGATCTAAATTTGTTACTTTGTAATGCATAAAAAACCACTTGCTAGGAATGCATAGAGATCTTATGCTCTTTTTTCATTCGTTTATTTGAAAAATACAAATGACCAATTCTTTGATCGTAAGCTATTTCCTTTAATTTAGCCAAAGTATTTCAATTAAAAAAGCGCATCCTAATTCCATAAATGATCCATGCACAATTGTTATATTACGATATGAATCAAAATTAGGAAGAAAACCTGGACTTGTGATGAAATGTCCACATGGATGTTAGGAGATGATTCTCCTGCGGTTGTGCCTTGTGCCTTCTTAGGAGCCATCAAGACTTCGACCTTTTTGCCTTGGCCGCAGACTTATGTTCTTGGCCCATCTCCTTTGCATGCAAAACTCTCTTTGTGATTCGGCTTCCTTGACCGATTGCACCGTCTTTCGGAATCAGGCTTTAGAAGGCTTTATGGGCTTCCTCCTTGAAGTAGCGATTTCAGGATTAGGACTTTACATTCATAAAAAATGACTTTGGGAAATGTAAGGAAAAAGGGAATTGGAAATTTCGGATATAATAGGGCCTTCATGAAAAGGGATACAATGGATTTAAAAGGCTTGTAATGGAAGGCTTTGAAAGAAAACGGGGTTTAAAAACTTTATAGGTGTCAAGATTGTGGGAGAAAAGGAAGGAGTCTCACTTGTAGCTTTCTTTCTTGCACAATGGGGGAATACACACACAGGTGGAGGCTCAAAACAGTTTTCCTCTTCTTAGTTGTGTAAGCCAAAAAGAACTCTAGTACAAAGAAATAGAAGGACCCTATATATGGGTCTCAAACCAAACTCAACTAAGGTGGCATACTAACTGAGCCACGAACTAGAGTAGATAAGGATAGTTGTCATCTAATTATTATTCATGGGCGGTGTACCAACCGCATCTGCAGCTAACAAGTCGGTGACATAAATGCACAACGGTCACCCTGGCATATCACGAGTGGAGCTCGATATCTCAACACTCCCCCTCGAGCTCAATCCCAATTCCTGCACACGAAGCCGGTCTCTAAACTTGCGTAGCTTCTCTGCGTCCAATGCCTTCGTAAATATGTCAGCTACCTGATCCTCTGTGCTCACATAAACTAGATCAATAAGACCTAGTAAAACCCTCTCCCACACATAGTGATAATGCACCTCAATGTGCTTTATTCTAGCATGATAGACTGGGTTATTTGCCAAGTGTATACTACTCATGTTGTCACAATAAATGACAACTGGCCCATCTGTAGGCTGATGCATATCATAAAGTAGCTTATGCAACCAAGCTACCTCACATGCAGCCATTGCTGCGCCCCTGTACTCAGCCTCTGTGCTCGACAAGGCAACTGTAGGTTGTTTCTTGCTTCTCCAAGTGACTGCAGCACTCCCAAAAGAGAACACATATCCACTGGTAGATCGTCTATCAAAAATACTACCATCCCAATCAGCATCAATGTATCCATGCAACTGTATCTGAACCCGAGTCTCATAAAATAGTCCATACTGCAATGTGGACTTCACATACCTGAGTGTGTGTCTAGCTACATCCAAATGCGGCATTAAAATTGGAGCCTGCATAAACTGACTTACCAATCCAACAGCATAGCTCAAATCTGGCCTGGTAATAGTCATATAGATCAAACTTCCTACTATGCATTTGTACATAGTAGGGTCTTCCAGAAGCTCACCTGCATCTGCGCTCAGCTTCACATTCTGCTCCAAAGGAACTGAAATAGGCTTACAGCCTGTCATCCCATATTTGGACAGCATGTCTAATCCATATTACCTCTGCAAGAGCCGTATCCCACTTGGTGATCTAATCACCTCAATGCCCAAGAAATAACATAGCTCTCCCACATCCTTCATCTCAAACTTCTGCTTCAATAGCATTTTCACATGAAGGATATCTTCATCACTATCACCTGTGATAATCAAATCATCAACATAAATGACAAGCAGCATAATACCTTTCTCTGTTTTTCTCACACAAAGTGAGAAATCTATCTTGGAAATCTGAAAGCCAATAGTGACGAGATACTGTCCTATCTTGTTAGACCATGCTCTAGGTGCTTGCTTCAAGCCATACAAGGCTTTCTTCAACCTGCAAACAAACTCAGGATGAATAGCATACACATAACCTGGTGGCTGCTCCATATAGATCTCTTCTTGCAAATCACCATGCAAGAAGGCATTCTTTACATCCATCTGATGTAAAGACCATCCCTTTGATGCAACCATAGCAATGACTACTCTTACGGTTGCCATCCTTGCAATCAGACCGAATGTTTCTTCATAATCAATGCCATATGTTTGTGCATACCCCTTGACTACTAATCTTGCCTTGTATCTATTCACAGAACCATTTGCATTGTGTTTCACCTTATAAACCCACTTACAACCAATTGCATTCTTATCTTTAGGCAAAGGTACCAATTCCCATGTAGTATTTGCTTCCAAGGCATCCATTTCGTCATCCATGGCTTTCTTCCATTTTTCTTTTCCCATGGTTTGCTCAAAAGAAGTGGGTTCTGGTTCCTGTATCACTTTGACCATATATGCATAGTGAATGGCTGTAAATCCATCATATTTCAGCCTATCCACAGGATACCTAGCTCTAGTAGACCTACGCAAAGTAGGTTCACTCCCAGGTGCTCTCAAAACATCCCTGGTCTTCCTTACTCCAGGTGTAACAATAGAAGGAATACCCAACTCATCATCAATGCTTTGTTCTGAGCCACTGGATTCACCATCCACATAAGAGTAACCTGCATTCACATCAAACATGGGCTGATCTACCTTCTCTTTTCCTTTTTGTGATACCTGCATACCACTATCTGCATTGCTTTGAGAAGATTCTCCTGATCTCAATCTGCCTGTCCATGGCGAAGAATGTGAACCACTGCTAGAGAACACTCCAAGTCCACTAATATCTTGTGACTGCTACTATGAATTCTGTGCAGCATTACCATTTTGTGCATCTACATTATCAATCACATTTACTGGTTTATACCAACTACTCATCTCATAAAAAACAACATCTCTGCTCACTGTAAACTTACGAGTAGAAGGGTTATAGCATCTATACCCTTTCTGTCTGCAGAGAGTAACCAATAAAGATGCACTTCTCAGCTTTTGGATCCAACTTGGATCTCAACTCATCTGGCACATGAATTTAGGCAATGCAACCAAAAATTTTCAAATGAGAAATATATGGTTTCCTACCAGTATACCTCTCCTCTGGAGTCATGCCATGTATTGCTGCAGTGGGAGTCCTGTTCATTATGTACACTGCTATAGCAACTGCTTTAGCCCAGTAAAAATCTGGCAAGTCTTTTTCATTGAGCATGGCACGAGATACCTCTCCAATATGCCTGTTTTTTCTTTCTGCAATTCCATTTTGCTGTGGGGTATGACTACATGAATATTGCTGCTTTATGCCATGCTCTTGCAAGAACCTTGCAAACTCATTTGAGAGGTACTCTCCCTCTCCATCTGACCTTAAACATCTTATTTGTAGGCTTGTTTCTTTTTCAACCATAGCTTTAAGAGGGAAAAACTTCACTTTTCTTTTTCATAAAATACACCCAAACTTTTCTACTATAGTCATCAATAAAAGTGACAAAATAATGACAGCCTCCAAGAGATGTAGCTTTAGTAGTCCACACATCAGAGTGGATTAATTCCAATGGCTTCTTACTCTCTTGAACATGTCTAGGAAATGGTTTCCTTGCCTGTTTTCCAAACTGACAGGGTTCACATACCTTATGCATTTCTGCAACCTTGAATTTAGGCAATCCTGCAACAATATTTTGGGCTTGCATTGATTTAAGTTGCTGTACATTAACATGACCAATGGTTTATGCCAGATATCAATATCTGCAACTACACCTGTCCCATGTGCAAACATTGCTGCACTCAATTCAGGCATGTCTGCATCCAACGTAAACATTCTGCCCTTCTTCTTTCCTTTTGCTATCAAGCGACCTTTATTTTTCATATCCTCAACAAAGCATCCATGAGAATTAAATCTGACCTGCAAGCCCTGCTCAACCATTTGACCAACAGAAACCAGGTTCTTTGTAATATTCGAGACATGAAATACATCTGACATGTATTTCTTTTTCCCATCCTGCATAGACAAAGGAATTTTTTCAATCTGTACAATAGGATGTGCAGTATCATCACCAGTCTTCACAAATCCTGGTTTTTTCATTTTCCTTGCATTCTGCATCCATTCTGCATGACCTGTCATGTGGTTTGATGCACCTGAGTCAATATACCACACATCATTGTTTTCTTCTGCACTTGTCACAGAATTGGTCATGTGCTGCACCATAAACAAATGCTCATTTCTATCATCACCCTGTCTACTAGAAGATGCATAATTCTCTTATTGTAATTTTCCATTCATGATGACATTCTGCTTTTTATAGCAGTCTTTAGCCATATGACCCATTTTACCACAATAGTAGCATTCAACATTGCTGTTTGCATTTTGGGCTCTTTTCCATCCACCACGACCTCTTTGGCTCCCCCTGCCTCTAGACTTACCATGTCCTCCTCCATAGGACTGGTTTTCTTGAGTTTGCTGCATATTCTGATTTCTACCACGGCCTCCAGATCGGCCTCCTCTACCTCTGCCTCTACCTCTTCCAGCATTTGAGTAGAAGACAGCTTCTTTTGAAGTCCCTCCTGAAGAAGATGCACCACCATTTCTCTGCTCCTCAGAAATTAGAAGAGCAATCAACTCCTCAAAATCAGGAAATCTTTCATGGACGGAAATGGATGTTTGGAATTATGCATAATCCTTTCCTAGACCATTCAAGGTCACAGAAACTAAATCATCATCTTCCACTGGCGACCCAATGGAAGCAAATGCATCTGCAATCTTCTTCACCTTCATGTGGTAGTCATTGATGTTCATACTTTCTCTTTGCACATTGTGCAACTCTTGCTTGAGCTGCATTTTCCTGGCTTGTGTATTTGTGCTATGCATTTTTGACAGAGTAGACAGCCAGTACATAACTTTCCTGGCTCTCTCATGCCATCCTTAAAATGCTTGCATTTGCTGTTGATTGGGAACATCAGGAAGATCTGGTTCTTCTTCATTTCCTGCAACGAATTTCCAATATCCTTTTCCCATAAGGAAATTCGTCATTCTAAACTTCCATGCTTGAAAGTTGTTCTTGTCAAGCTTTTCAGAAACAATCTGTGAAAGAGAATCAGATGCCATTACAGAATACTGCAAAAAATTATGTCACTGTAAAAAGCACAGCTTCAGCCTCACAAGGGCAAATCTGCAAGACTGACGAAAGTGGTATTTGACCACACAGTCACTTCCTAGTGATGATTTTGCATCAACAGGCAACAAGGATGATTCTGTAACTCTCAATGTCTCTGCACACAGGCATACGATGCAATTTCTACAGTAACTTTTCACTGACCTGTAGAACAGTGGTCGCACAACAAAAAATTGGGCCTTTTCCTGAGTGCGTGCAGAAAACTTCCGCCTCCAAAACAGCCCTCGAAATGGCCTCAAATAAAAAAAACAGAGCAACCAAGGGCTAAAGCCCACTCCTGCAGCATATACTGCCCTCTTGCTACACTGCGAAGGGCATCTCAATCTGAGACAATGCACTCTTGCACTTTTCAGCTGTGCTACCTGCAGAGACTTGCTCCCAAACAGAAAAATGAAAGCAACACTGGTCCTCTTACCAGAACACCGCAAACTTGGTTTGCTTTCTTGAGCTCCTTACCACGAACAAGGCTCTGATACCATGTCAAGATTGTGGGAGAGAAGGAAGGAGTCTTACTTGTAGCTTTCTTTCTTGCACAATGGGGGAATACACACACACGTGGAGGCTAAAAACAGTTTTCCTCTTCTTAGTTGTGTAAGCCAAAAAGAACTCTAGTACAAAGAAATAGAAGAACCCTATATATGGGTCTCAAACCAAACTCAACTAAGGTGGCATACTAACTAAGCCACGAACTAGAGTATATAAGGATAGCTATCATCTAGCTATTATTCATGGGCGGTGTACCAACCCCATCTGCAGCTAACAAGTCGGTGACATAAATGCACAACGGTCACCCTGGCATATCACGAGTGGAGCTCGATATCTCAACAGTAGGGATGCTATGAAAAGGGGCCTGAAAAACTCGGCTATTGTGAGCTTTATGGGGGATGCAAGAGGGAAAAGAGTGCTTAAATTCCAGGGTTATAAGGACCAATTGGGAAGGCTCATGAAAATCCAAGGAAGGGAGCTTTAAATGGATTTTGTGGAATGCAAGGGGCTTAAACTCCGGTTTTTGAAAAACGGCTTTGTAGGGCAAATGAAAAAGGGGTTTTGAAACCCGAGAGTGAGGATTTCCACAGGAAGGGTTGCTTTAAACCCCAAGACAAGGTGAGATTATAGGGCTTTAGTAGAACCCCACGGGAAGGGGTTTGAATGGACCACGGGAAGGGTAAAATAGAATTGGGGGATCCCCATGAGAAGGAGTTCTTAAATCCCACAGGGGGGGTATATAAAAACCACTTTAGAAGGGCCTTATAAAAGCCACAAGAAGGGGGGCTTCCTAAGGGCCTTTGGAAGCTTCCCAAGAAGCTTTTGGGAACTTCTGGGGGGTCGTGGAAAAACCCACGTGGACGAGAGGAAGGCTGGCGGCGTCTTGCTTCAGCGGTGCAGACTTCACAACTCCTCCCCACGTCTCTTCCTTCGATGGAAGCTGGCGCAGACTGGTGGTTCTACTTTCTCTCTCACACGTCAATGTCACAATTCAGCTCTCGACTCTCTCCTTCAGCCTCTCCACCACTCCCTTGGCCTGGCAGCATCCCGTGCTTCCTTTTTTTCTTACTCCCCCCCCCACAGGGGGTTTCTATAGGGTAGGGAGAAGTACCTCCCCCCTCCACGCGTCCTGATTGCATGGCCATTCCCTCCCTTATGTCCTCCAGCAAGATGCTTAGTCATAAGCGCCTTTCTCCCTCTCCTCCAGCACGACCTTTGGCTGGGGGAAAGAGGGGATAATTTTTAAAAAAATTGCCACAATTCCAATATTATCCTCATGATCTCTTCCCAAGAGGAGGTTCATACAAGGATATTCGGTTACTTTTTCTTTGGTCTGTTTATGCCAATGGACATTGTACAATTGCACTGCCTGTATATTCAATGCCAACATCGTCATTGCGTGAGACTCACGTGTGTACGTAATATTTTTCAGCTAGAAATATTACACAACCACCTCTTCATCTAAGCTTGAGATTCCTAATTCAATGATGAACATCCAAACTCTACGACATGCAAGAAATAATGCTTGCACAATAAAAGGTGCTCTCTCTCAAGTGCATGTGCATCTAGCTACAATGAACATCATGTTGTGCTAGTACTCAAAGATGGTGCAAAGAGTGCATTAACCCAACCCATGTCATGGAAGAAATTGAAAAAGTTAGGAGATGACCCTTAAGTGTAGTGTATCGAACAAGTGCAATGTGAAGTGCTCATGCATCCATAATCCATGTCATATGTAAACATATTGGCAAGAGAGTATACCCCATTCCAGATTTTGAGTAGCTACAATCAAAATCCAACTCAAAGCTATCCAAAATAACACCAATCTTGATCAAGACAATCAAGTTTTCATGCATTAAAAATCCAAAAAAATGAAAAAAACAATTTCTAGTCTAATCAAACACAAAGTTCTAACTAAAATACAACAAGAAAAACAGTCACGCAAAGAAGTAAACACAAAAATTCCTACCTACCAGATGTTTTACCACGGGTTTTTAGTTTATGCAAAAACATGTGACACCGCATTACTACATGTGACAATACATCACGTAAAATACAAATAGGTCATTTCTATACATCTGATAGCATACCACCCCATGTATGACCTTTTATAAAATTAGGTAAGCTCATATCACTATATAAAACTAGTAGGAGCAACAATGGTGAAATTCTTTCTTTACTAATAGCTCAAATCTTTTACTTGCCTCTGAGGAGGATAAAGTCTCAATGCAATACCATGCAAATGTGCAATAGATTATAAGCTCTCATAATGGGTTTCATCAAACAGAATAGAAGAGATGCTAAGACCTCAACACAAATGGACTTAGTGGAATTTCAAAGAATAGCATTACGTAAAAAAGAATTTGTGTACCATGAAAAAATAAGGAAGAAGAATTTGTATAACAATCATCTCTTCATGCTTATATGGAGAAGGGAAGAGTAGCTAGTCAACAATGCATCGAAGGAAGAGAGAGACCCAAAGAGATTTCCCAATCGCCATGCACTTGAGCATTGTCACCATCATCAAACTAGTCATTGCCAAAATTATCACCATCCATCTCTTCTTTCTTATCCACATCATTATCATCATTGTCTTCCTCTTATTACTCGTTCCACATCATGATCATCATGATAATAACCTCCATTCAACTCTTCTTGATCATCCCGATTGTTATCCTCTATTTCTTAGCCTCAGTGCCATTTTTTTCTTCCACACCCCCATCAACATGATGGCCATTGTTGTACTTGTTGAGTCTCGACCAAGAGATAAGATAATTATCTATCATCTTCAAACCTTTTGTGAAAAGCTCTAATTAAAATACCTTTGAAAACATTGTTCATTCAAAGGCTACAAGATCATGTCTTGGGAGTAGGGGGTACTTTTTTAGGGATGGGAAAATGGAAGTAATTATTGAGCAAGAGGCGAATAGTCCTACTTACTCACCTTTGCTGAGAGAGCACTTCGTACTGTGGGGACCCATCTCATCAACACATGCACTAGTTTTCGTATATATTTTATTTACAAAATTACTTTGAAAAGAAAACTTAATGTCCCTTGTAAATGTAAGTCTTTCATTTATAATACTTGAACGTATAGCCATGTATAGGAAATTACTATGGGGAGGGGATTCTAACAAATTTAAAACCCCCAAGGTAGCTTGGGATACTTGCACACTCCCAAGAGATAAATGCAGGCTCGAAATTATTGATTTGAGTGCTATGGTGAGAAATCTTATTGCAAAATGGATCATTAGGTGCTTGCCGAATGAGGAACAAGATTGGACCATCCTCATTCTCACACAAATTAGGACTTTCAGAGTAGAAGGTCATGCAGGCTTTGAGAAACTCCCCTTCCACACCATAATTCTCTTGGAGACCAAGTTTAAACCAAAACAAGCCTCCTTGATCCTAATGTGAATATGGGAATCCTGGCAAAAGTACAAACCCCTTGTCTCCCTACAAAAACCTGAATGAACCCTTTTATTGGAGTAGCAAAGACTCAATTTGGCTAAGTAGCTCTCTCCTACCCATTGATAAGACCTAATTCAAAAATGCAACCAAACTCAACCAAAAAGGAATCAAACTATGGACAGACTTGTGGGATAGGGTGGCCAGGAAAGAATGGAGGAACATTGATGAATTGAAAACTATCTTCAGACTCAACCAAGTTGATTTATGGTTGTTTCAAGAAAGGAAAAATGCATGGTCTAATGCTAATCCTCTTATGATTCAACTTGATGGGTAGGTCTAATACAAAGACTATGGGTGGGAAAACAAACCCTCCATCATTTCATTGCCTTCTCTTTGAAAGATAACACCTATCTAATTGCTAATATAAACTGATGATGGTTGCTTAACTCGAACTAGTGTCAATGGGAATATCGATTTCAATAGACACAGACCTGCTACATCCCCCCCCCCCAAAATCTTGATTCCACTATGGCTAATCTTACAAAAGGCCGTCTGGACACACGAATGAAAAAAAAAATAGGACTAGGAAATGGGCTCTGCTCTAGATGTTGCAAAGACAAGGAAACATTAACACGTATATTCATCAACCACCCTTGTAATAGGAAATATCTCCATTGGCTTCAACACTTCATTCTCTTGAGTTACCTCTATAATATAACCTAGAAGGAACTCTTCTTGGGAGAGGCCAATGGCCTCCCCTCATCTCTTTGAACTCTGCTCTGAGGCCTCTACTTGTGGATGATCTAGTATACTCAAAATGAACAAGTATTTAATAAAAAACATGTTGACCTTCTGCACTATCTTAAAATTTATTGCCTCTTGTAGGTGGCAAGAAAATCCCGAACTCTCGCCATAATGGAAGCACGCTTCATGATCAAAAAGACAAGGAATAGGGTCTCCAAGCAAGAAAAAGAAGAGATGATCAAGAAAAACATTGTTGAAGTATCCAAGTCCATCATTGCTTCAGTTACCAATTGGAACTATACCATCCATGTCTCGTCAGATATGGTGCTGCCTAGTAGGACCACCTTCAAGATAAAAATGTGTGCCCTCCTGAACCAAGGATAGCTTACACCACCCCAAGGCACATAAACCCTCCAAATGTGCACGTCAACTGGATGAAATATGAGGAAATATGGAAGTAGCTATTGGGGGAGGGGGTGACAACCAAAATAGAAGCATCCTATCCCCCCCACTTTTGACCTTGTGAACCTACTCTAAGCCCATGTAAACTCATACTATAAGTGGTTTGCTCAATGTGTTTGCATATGCATAAGCCTGAAACAATTGGTTGAGCACCCTTTGTATGTTTTATCTATTTTTTCTCATCTTTAATATATTTAAAACTTTTAAAGTAAAAATATATTTGAACATATGTTTTACTTGTCATTTTTTGGATGCGCATAGATTTTGTAATGTGTCTTAGGGGATGCAGAAGAATTGAACTCGAGTACCCTTGGAGCTCAACCCACACTCAATCTAGTATGCCAAGACCTGGTTGGCTTTGTGGCTCATTTTTTGAGTCAACTTCTCATATTGCATTATAGTCAAATTTACATAATCTTTAAAAAACAAAAACTTCCAAACATGGTCCAAACTATAGAAAATTCCAACAAATTATTTGTTTCCCTACAATTCCTATTTTTCCTTTGATCCTTTTAATGTTGTGAGTATGTGAAATTTTTCTTCTTTTTAATAAATATTGTGACCATTACTCAACAATATAACATTTGGGATTTTTGGATGAACTAGCTTAGTTTTACTTTCCCAAAAATACTTCCTACACGAAACCTTTCAAATTTCTTATGTGTTTCATCTAATTTTAGGTTATGTATTCTTAAATGCAAAATTCAAAAACTCCTTCCTCTAAGAAAATTGATTCTATTTTTTAATGAAAAGCACAATCTAAAAAACCCAAATAGACTCATACAACTTCTTACTAACATCACACAAATAGAATCACAACTTTCTTTCCATTTCATATTTTACTGTATAGCATTTTTAAAATAAAGAAAAAAACACAAAAAAACCAAAATAAGATAAAATACCATTCACAATCTCTTGTTATTTCATTTATTTTACCTCTAGAATAGAAAAAAGGCAAAAAACCAAGATAGCTATCAAACAGCCAACCAAACACACCCCAATATTTAATCTCTCAACCCCATACGAATTCCCTTTTCTTGTCTCCTTTCATCATTGTTTATGTCTTATCATGGTTTTTGTCTTTTTATACAAAGGTGCCGCATCTATGTGGTAGTTGATCAATTGTTCCTTTTATTTGTGGTATCTTGCGCTTTGGTTAGTGACTTGCTTCCACATATCTTTTTGCATCTTCAAACCTTATGAGTATGCCCATATATATCCACATTTTTTTCCTATTCCCTCCTCCATGTCCACCATGTTACACTACTAATTTTCAATAAAATTAACGAGGCTTGTTGTTACACGAAAAAATCAATACTATGCACACCTCCCGGGTTTATCTTCTTAAAGGCCCATTCACCTCCTATGTTTAACCTATAAACCCCTTGTATTACCCTTCATCTTTTTCCCCCCTGGATTTGAAACCCCTAAGTCCTTTTCACCCCGTGTCCACCCCCCCCCCCCCCCCCCCCCCCCCCCCCCCCGTGTTAAAAGTCATTAAGCCTTTATAAGTCTTTTTTTTCCCTCCGTGCTTAAAGCCTTAAGCCCCTTTCCCCCTTAAGCTCCCTTCCTATGGATGGAACCCCCCCCCCAAAAAAAAAGGAACTAAGGCTTGAAAAGTCTTATTACCTTTTTCCCCCGTGCTTAAATTCATAAGCCCCCCTTCTCGTACCTTTCGAAACCCCCTTTCATCCTTCACTTTTCCCCTTGGCTTGGATCTTACCTCCCCCCCCGTGTCCAAAAATCCATTCAAGATCCCCCTTCATATGTTTTTGAAACCACACTCACACACACCCTTTTCACCGTGTATAGACCCCTATAGGGCCTTTTCTTTAGGCTTTGTAAACCTTTCCCTCCCGAAGAAACCAAGGTCTTAAAGGTCTTATTACCCCCTTCTCGTGGTAAATCCCTTAACGATTCCTTGCCTCGAAAAAGAGAAGAAGTGTATTGAAGCGACGGTGGAATTTCGGAAAGGAGTGTAAAGCTGCTTCCACGTTCGAAGGACTACAACTGCGATGCCGCCTAAGAAAGTCCAAGGAGTAGCTGCGGGAGGGTCATCTCCTGAGAGCGAAATTTAGGTGCCGGGAAGTGCTTAAAAATAGCTAAAAATTATGAATATCAAGGGAAAAATATTCACCGTCAAAGGCGGCGGCTCGATCTAGGACGATTTTAAGCGCCAAAGTGCTTTAAAGGTGCCCGAGCGACGCTTGTTGATTTTTCATAATTTTTTAGACTGTCATGCGGGTTGACACGAGTTACCGGCCAATGCGGGATGCCAAGGCGGACGCCCAGGATTTTTCAGAGCTCAATTTGGAGTCCGGACGGGGAAATGGCCAAGGAAACGGTCAAGAAATGAAAAGGTAGACATTTGAGAGGCCAAATTGGGTGTGCCCTTTGGGAGTTAGACCCCACCCCCCAAAAATTTATGCACCTTATGAAGCAAAAAACGTGGAGAGAGAATGAAGAGGGATGAAAAAACGTGATCAACAAAAGGCGCCGAAAAATGCTCCATGGATGGAGAGAGGGCATCATGGCTGTTACAAACACCCTGCCTAATGGATTATGGGGCTTCATTCCCTTCTGTCCGTGGACTCTATCGCCTGTCTTCGCTCCTCCATTGATGGCCTGAATGCTGAGATAGAAATCTAGTCTTTCTCTCTCCTCCCTCTCTCTCTTCTAAGGGGGAATTCATGTGGGAAGAAGAAGGAAGAAGAAAGAATGGTGGAGGCTTGTTTGGCATGGATCGGATTGCTCCATGGGCTGGAAATGGTGATTTGTGATCGTGCTCAGCATGAAGTGTTGCTGATTTTCAGATTTGCAGCCATGGACATGAAACCCGAAACACGCAAATAAGCGGTAATTCAATTTTTTCAAAAGAAATTTGGGATTTTATGGCTTTTGATTGATAAAGTGTTGTTCATGTGGGCTAAACATTGTTTATGTTGCTGTTTTCCATGAGTACTTGTTGATCATAATCAGAAAATCAGAAAAATATGCATCTTGTGACTCAAAATAATACACTAAAACACGTAAAATATGGAAAATCAAGGGAAAATGATGGTTTTGAGAATAAAAATGGAAAAATGAATAGGAACACCAACTAAATTTTCATTTTTGCTGCAAGAAGGAACTAAGGGCCATAGCCCATAACCTATTTTTAATTTTCAATAATTAAATAATGCAAAAAAAAAAGAAAAATACAAGGAAAATAGAGAAAAAACACTAAAAATAGGGGAAAAATGCATTTTGGGTGCGGAAAATTAATGAAAATTAAGAACAATGTTTGTGAATGTTTGTGGGGATTGAAGCATGAGGATTTGCCTCAGTTCATCCCCACCTTCTTGTTCTAGTGTGTTTCTCCCGCTTTTTACACATAAAATGATGGCAAAATGCCCTATAAATCCATACAACAATGCAACATTTGATCGATGGGAGGGTAGAGTGGTTAAAGTGTGTCTAAATGTGGAGTAAAATGATAAAAAGACTGCTGTTTTTATGTGCATGCCATATAGGTCGGTGAATAATTATAAAATAAGAGCATAGTAGCAGGAGGGTGTCCTCGGTGCTAGGTTCGTGCAACGCCGCATAAGAACGGTAGTTGAAAATCATTGAAAGGATGTTTTCCACATGTGCACAATATTGATTTCATAATTTTTTGAGCACTTGGCATCCACAATATGCACAAATCATGGAAATATTTAAAGGTATCAGAAATCCTGGATGCACAACAATTGCTTTCATTAGGACTTTGACCCACGTTGAGTGAAAGACAGGACACCCTAAGCCATAGGCTAGTCGTGGGGTCTAGGGAAAAGAGAAGTAAGGACAATGGTACATTCCTGTATACGATTAAATGGTACCTTGAGTGGATTTTGTGCGAACATGTTTATATGTTGAGCGACGCATTGAGGGGCCAATCCCCAAGGTGTAGGAGAGTCGCAGAGGGTTGACGGCATTCAGCCGTTGGAGGACCCCCTATGTCTGTGCTTCGTGCCATTAGGCAATGTGTAAGGGACTCCCTCTGAGGAGTAGTGGATGAGAGAAGAGTGGACTACAAACAACGTATTACAAACGCAATGTTTAGGAAGGCAGAGATTTTGATAAACGCTCCTGGCCACGAGGCCGAGAGGTTGTCTTGTGCGTAGTGACGAGGCCCGGCTAGTGCATGAGCCAGTGCCAGCCCGTTTTTAGGTCCATCAGTGGTGCGTCTGCCGGGAGCTGCCGATAAGTGGCGGTCTCCGAATCTTGGTCTCATAAGGGACCTGTTAGTTTTATTGGTCGATAGCCGCCTTGAAGTGGTGGATATCAAGTTAGTCTGATAAAAACTTTGGTCATTAGTATGACGGTCAATCCAAGAAATTCCCAACACCCAAAGGATACTTTGTCTATCTTGAACAGTCTAGTGGGATCTTTAACACGTTGGGTGATTGACTATTTTACCCTTTGCCCTGAAAGTGATACCATGCTTGAGTTTGGGTCCCTATGGGAAAATACCCATGGAGCTACCTCTAAGATTAATAGCCCATGGCGATTAGAAAAAAGGGAAAGTGAAAGTAGTGCTAAGATGACACAGTCATCTATGATAATTCATGATGATAATGTCATAGAAAAGACTGTGACAATGATGGTTAATATGCACATAGGAGGACATGATGATTATGATCTAAAGATACATCCGATGCTAGTGCCCGACGCAGTTGGGTACCGTAGTGTGATTGCCAAGATCCATAAAGCATTGGATGATGTCCATGTGTGTGGAAAACCATTGTTAGTAAGGAAGATTTCATTAGGACCTATCCTAAGTTCTAGCAAAGTGGTGGTAGATGAGAATAGGCTTACTAGAACACCACTAGCAGATGATGGGATAGATTCCCTATTGCATAATGTTGGACTCCCTAAACCACTTTGTGAGTTGGCGGAAAGGGAAGTTCATGGAATTAGTGACTCTTCCACACCAGTAAAGGTGGAAATGGAAGAGGTTAAAGACCCTAATACACTGGTATTAGGTCAAGAGGAATACGAAGATTTTTATGACCAAGTCTTGATCCCAAAAGGGAGAACTAAATGTCCTCCTCTTTATAGGGATCTCCCAGTGTTTTATGGGTTGCCAAATGAGGATCGAATGATTCATTTAAGAGAATACGACCTAACTTGTATTGCAAGTGGGTTTGACGATATACATCGGATGCTTGTATTCCCAATACCCTAAAGGGGGAGGCAAGGAAATGGTATTGGAACCTCCCAAGAGGGTCGATCAAATCATTTGAGGAGTCTTGTGATAGATTTCTAGATGAGTATGAAAAGAAGCTCCCTATGATTCAGGTCTTAGGGCAGCTTATGCAGTTTAGACAGGAGTCTTATCCTTCTGTTAAAGAGTATGCTAGAGCCTTTGATAGTATTCTTAGGCTTTGGCCAAGAAGAGCCAGTGCACTACCAGATGATGTGCTATGTGAGCTCTTTCTGAATGGCTTAGAGATTAATACGCAAATCCAAGTGGGACTGCGGAATCCTAAGTCGTTAAGGGAAGCAAAAAAGCATGCCATCGATTATGAGGGTCATATTCAGAGATGTTGGGAAAACTTTTGGAGTTTTCCCCGCTCAGTACACGTGCATCCTAGCTTCCAACCATTTCTGCAAAAAAACAGCTCACTTGTTGATACCAAGGTAGCCTATGAGGGGAACCTTGGTGGCCAAAATTTCAAAGCAAAAAATGGTCATCTTATGAGTAGTAATGACATGCCTCTCAGTGAACAGGTGCCAAGCCATGTAAGTCCCATTAGGGCTTGCAACACTTCCACGAAAGGTAGTTGTGATGGCAATATGGATCGTACCAATGGGCCTATGAGTGTTGATAAGAATTCTGTGTGTGGTTCTAATTTTGTTGCTAGTAAGGCTCTTGAGAGACCTTTATCATCTCTAAGTGAATCATGCTTCCGGGTGGATGTTGTTCCTTCTAGTGAAAGCATGGTTCTTATGGAAGAAAATTTGCAGTATGGACGTAAACAAGTAAAGACATCTTTTGTAAAGAGGATGCAAAATGCTAAAAGTCCACATGTGCTTCAAAAAGGTCATAAGGATGTGAGGCCATTTAGCCATAGGGATAAGTTTGCATTGAGTTCGTTAGACAAGTGCAGCAAATTGAGGGAGTGCAAGAATATTAAGGGAAATGTGAGATGGGTTTGGAGACCCAAAATCTCCAAAAGTGTGGCAGGAATGTCGGATGCAAGGCCAAGGATCCCATCTAGATATATTCTGTTGAACCCCCAAGAGGGTGAGATTGGATATACATCTGACCATATACACTGCCTTGGGATACACCCATGTGATATGCTTAGGCTTGAAGCTCTATCTAGTTTGGGTCGCATCACTGATTTATGTGAAAACCCAAATAGAGGAGGTTCGAATGAGTACAAAGGTATGATTATTTCTCCCAAAGGAGCCACTCAGCCGCTTGAATGACCAGGTTATTCGGATTACAATAAATGTGGGACATGCGAGTCCACTAAGGTTGTTCATTTAGCTCATAGTGCCCAAGAAGGGATCGGTCTTATTGATGAGTTATTTGTGGAAAGGCTTGGACTTGTAGCTCTACAAGAAGAAAACCCTAAGATTTAAAAAAAAAAGAAAAAAAAAGAAAAAGAAATACAAGATCAAGCTTTTAGCTAACTTGCATGAGTAGCATGGGGCTAGTCGACCTATGATATGCTATCTTTGGCACCTTGGGTAGTCTGAGAGGGTGTGATATATATGCCAAGGACATCAGTATTACGTGGACTAAAATGACCTATCTAGTTTTAAGCTAGGAAGGCTAGCTGCTTTGGATATTACCTCCAGATTTCGTTAGGCCAAGAGGGCCGATTTAGTTTTGTAGTGAAGTGTTTTATTTCATTAGGCCAAGAGGGCCGGTTGTCTGTTTAGTGCGGGTGCAATTAATGGTCTCTTGTTTAAGCTCTGTGCTAGACAGGTTTGAAGGCAAGCTTGGAGGGAGCCTTTGTCGCGGCATCGACGCTTCTCGTGGCCCTATCCAGGTGATATCTATCCTTTATGAGTACTGTGGTTGTTTGTTATATGTGGTTGAGTACTTGTTAAGGGGTTTTTCGTTTCTTATTGGGAACCGGCGTCCAAGGCAAGAAGTCCTGAGGTTTAGGTTTAGTATATTTGAGGGAGGTCGGAGTAGTCATTGCCTCTTGTAAAGACATTGCTAAGTGTCAAAAGACCTGTTTTAGAAAGGAGTTCTAGTGACCCTGTTCTGCTAAGCCTGCTAGGCAGCCGTTCTAGGAGTTCTTGTTAGTTGTGAGGCAGTTAGAGAAGCCTGCTAGAAGATAATAATGATGATGCCAAGAAACCCTGAACATCCCAAAAGATGAATATAAATACGAAGGTGTGTAAAAAGGGGTTCTAACCCCTATCAAAGAAAAGAAAAGGAATGAAAATGTATAAGCAATTGATCATCGCCTTGCGAAGGCCTGGTAGGTTCCTGGGGACGAGTCAGACCTGGGGCTGATACCTTTTCTTCCTAGGGGTGGCTTCTTGCTGGAAAAAAAAAAAAACAAAACAAGAAAGATTGGAGCGAAAATAAAAGTGAGCGTTAGAAAAGGATTAAGTGTCGCCTTGCGAGGGCTTGGTAGGTTCTTGGGTGCCGAGATAGGTCCTGAGGCCGATGCCCTGTTCTCCTTGGGTCACTACGCTCAGCTCCCTCCTTTTTACATGCCCAAGTATGTTCATAAAATAAAAACCCTAAATGAAGAAATGTACTGAAAGAAAATACTCCTTGATCAGGCTATAGGAGTCCTCGCCTTGTACGAGCTCCTAGTTGTGTTGTCTTTAGTTGGTAAGTAGTTCAGACTACCACTTAGGGCAACCTCTTTGATAGGTTTTTTAGTTTGGCTCTGTTGGAGCAGTTGGTTAGTGACTCGCTTCGGATCTTCTATTAGATGATGCTAGGCCTACTCCTTGTGGATGTCATGCCTTGGTTCTGTCCAGGGGTAGGGGGAGCATTGTGCTGAGTTTTATTATATATTTTTTTTGTATCAGTTTGATGCTTCTTTGGTTGTTTACATGCAGATATATTCGTGGATTCGACGGGCTGACTTGCCCTATCCCGTGGTCGCCAATGAGAGTGGAATTTAGGTGCCGGAAAGTGCTTAAAAATAGCTAAAAATTATGAATATCAAGGGAAAAATATTCACCGTCAAAGGCGGCAGCTCGATCTAGGACGATTTTAAGCGCCAAAGTGCTTTAAAGGTGCCCGAGCGACGCTTGTTGATTTTTTATAATTTTTCAGACTGTCGTGCGGGTTGACACGAGTTACCGGCCAATGCGGGATGCCAAGCCGGACGCCCAGGATTTTTCAGAGCTCAATTTGGAGTCCGGACGGGGAAATGGCCAAGGAAACGATCAAGATATGAAAAGGTGGACATTTGAGAGGCCAAATTGGGTGTGCCCTTTGGGAGTTAGACCCCCCCCAAAAATTTTATGCACCTTATGAAGCAAAAAACGTGGAGAGAGAATGAAGAGAGATGAAAAAACGTGATCAATAGAAGGCGCCGAAAAATGCGCCATGGATGGAGAGAGGGCATCATGGCTGTTACAAACACCCTGCCTAATGGATTATGGGGCTTCATTCCCTTCTGTCTGTGGACTCTATCACCTGTCTTCGCTCCTCCATTGATGGCCTGAATACTAAGATAGAAATCTAGTATTTCTCTCTCCTCCCTCTCTCTCTTCTAAGGGGGTATTCATGTGGGAAGAAGAAGGAAGAAGAAAGAATGGTGGAGGCTTGTTTGGCATGGATCGGATTGCTCCATGGGCTGGAAATGGTGATTTGTGATCGTGCTGAGCATGAAGTGCTGCTGATTTTCAGATTTGCAGCCATGGACATGAAACCCGAAACACGCAAATAAGCGGTAATTCAAATTTTTCAAAGGAAATTTGAGATTTTATGGCTTTTGATTGATAAAGTGTTGTTCATGTGGGCTAAAAATTGTTCATGTTGCTGTTTTCCATGAGTACTTGTTGATCATAATCAGAAAATCAGAAAAATATGCATCTTGTGACTCAAAATAATACACTAAAACACGTAAAATATGGAAAATCAAGGGAAAATGATGGTTTTGATAATAAAAATGGGAAAATGAATAGGAACACCAACTAAATTTTCATTTTTGCTGCAAGAAGGAACTAACGGCCACAACCCATAACCTATTTTGAATTTTTAGTAATTAAATAATGCAAAAAATAAGGGAAAATACAAAGAAAATAGAGAAAAAACACTAAAAATAGGGAAAAAATGCATTTTGGGTGCGGAAAATTAATGAAAATTAAGAACAATGTTTGTGAATGTTTGTGGGGACTGAAGCATGAGGATTTGCCTCAGTTCATCCCCACCTTCTTGTTCTAGTGTGTTTCTCCCGCTTTTTACACATAAAATGATGGCAAAATGCCCTATAAATCCATACAACAATGCAACATTTGATCGATGGGAGGGTAGAGTGGTTAAAGTATGTCTAAATGTGGAGTAAAATGATGAAAAGACTGCTGTTTTTATGTGCATGCCATATAGGTCGGTGAATAATTATAAAATAAGAGCCTAGTAGCACGAGGGTGTCCTCCGTGCTAGGTTCGTGCAACGCCGCATAAGAACGGTAGTTGAAAATCATTGAAAGGATGTTTTCCACATGTGCACAATATTGATTTCATAATTGTTTGAGCACTTGGCATCCACAATATGCACAAATCATGGAAATATTTAAAGGTATCAGAAATCCTGGATGCACAGCAATTGCTTTCATTAGGACTTTGACCCACGTTGAGTGAAAGATAGGACACCCTAAGCCATAGGCTAGTCGTGGGGTCTAGGGAAAAGAGAAGTAAGGACAATGGTACATTCTTGTATACGATTAAATGGTACCTTGAGTGGATTTTGTGCGAACATGTTTATATGTTGAGCGACGCATCGAGGGGCCAATCCCCAAGGTATAGGAGAGTCGCTGAGGGTTGACGGCATTCAGCCGTTGGAGGACCCCCTATGTATGTGCTTCGTGCCATTAGGCAATGTGTAAGGGACTCCCTCTGAGGAGTAGTGGGTGAGAGAAGAGTGGACTATAAACAACGTATTACAAACGCAATGTTTAGGAAGGCAGAGATTTTGATAGACGCTCCTGGCCGCGAGGCTGAGAGGTTGTCTTGTGCATAGTGACGAGGCCCGGCTAGTGCATGAGCCAGTGCCGGCCTGTTTTTAGGTCCATCATCTCCCGGTATCCATGTGGATATCTCACCCCAAACCCAGGTTTTTACTTTTTAATTTTATATCAGTTCTAATTCAATTGTGCAAGATGAATTGTTAGGGATAAGATATATTTTGTCCTAGTTATTCACGACGAAGGAATTTAGTTCAATGAAACATGCAAAATAAATAAAGTATAAACATAGTTTTCCTTCAAATAGCATTAAGCATTGAAACGAATCATGAGCAAGATTATTTACCCACTAAAGTAGTATACTTCCGTTAAGTCTAGAAGGTATAAAATTGCATCTTGCACTATTAACCTCTATTTCTTTTTACAACAAATCATCATGGAAAGTGAAAATCTTGAAAGGATTCTTGCGATGCTTAAACTCTAGGAAGTTATCATTGCTAACTACATAACTTAGCAAGGGAAAGATTGCTTATTTAGCATGAGTTTGTTCGCAAAGAAAAGGGAAGATTAGTTGAATTTAACCAAACCTCAAATCGATGAGGTATATGATTGAAAAGTCAATTGACACGTAGATAACAGATCATACGGAAGTAATCTCGAAATTACCTTGTAGAGTTAACCAGATTAAAAATGCTGCGAAATATTCATTGGGAATGAATTAAAACCCAAGAAATGTTTATACCTTAAATACTTGCCCACATTCCCTGATTGTACAGTCAATAAATTGTAAACGTAAAAGAAATTAGGGTTCATCCCTGAGTTTCTTAAAAGAAAATAATAAAGCTAGTAAACCCTAGGTTTGACAAATGTCAGCTTAAAGAAACTGAAACGGATTGTTTCGTAACTCCATTATCGCTTAGTACGATGCAGGACTTGCACAGCAAGTACGAAGTCATATGGTCTTGTGATCGATTCACAAGAAGAAAGGCTAAACTCCCGCAATAAGGATGGCGGATCCTTATGCAAGTTATCTTGCAAAAGGATGTATACTTTGATATCCTTCTAAGTAAGGAAGGTTTTAAAAAAAAATCAGAAACTAAAGTATCAAATGAACTTTAGGGTTGACCAAGTTGGGTTAATAGGGTACGCCCTAACCCAGAATATAAAGGATCTTGCCAAGTTGCAAGGCACCCCGGATCGAGTGCTAGATACATTCAAAAGGAAAGATTCCTTCCTTAGCAGTTTGCCAACAATAAGATCGATCAATGGAAATGTTTGTGCTTACTAGAGATTTTAGAGCACTGTTTGATTTATTAATTACAAATTAAATGAATATCCATACTTCAGGTTGAAGGCCTGAAGGGAGAGGCAGCTTCAGTTACTGTCTGCCTGACCCTAACTAAGGGGGTTGTGACCGCGCCGAGAACGTGGACTGAACCCGCCGCGAGAGGTCTCTCCATTGAGCGCTACTTGGAGCAGGAGGACGCTTGGGTCGGAGGGGGGGCTCTGGCCGTAAATCCCTCGCCTTCCGGGTCCTTCACAAGAGGCTAACGTGACTCGAGATTGGATCTCGAGGCCCGCATACTAGTCTACGGGCGGAAGCTTGGAATAGTGATCCCTGCGGATTGCTGGATAGCCTTCGGACAGATTGTGGATAAGCCTACGGGCAAAACTTTTGTATTTCAAAGATAAATATGATGATATGTTAATAAATAACTTGTCTGATATTGTTTTTCTATGTCATGTGATAAGATTACGTGAAGGAACCAGTGCTTAACGGATTAATTAAAGAAGCTGGGTGTTACATGTCCAACTAATGTGCTAGATAATTACATAACTAAAACAAACTGAGGAAACTGCGGAGGATGGGCCATGGGTCCGTCCTACGGTAGGGTGGTCCCGGTTGGCTGGTAACTTTTCACGAATCTCGAAGAACAGCGTGATGATTGTCAAAGAACACGAACAACGAAAGCGTTGACCTAGAGTTATGTCTTAACCGATTTACGTTGTTTTAGGGGAAGGGAATGGGACTATGCCTTATGGTAGAGAGATTGAGCTTTGCATCCCTCTCATTTCCCATTCTCCTTGAACCAAGTGCAGCGTGAATCCACTTTGGACCTGGCGTTTCTGCATTAAGTAGTTCACTTGGGTCCGACGCTAGTTGCTGTTAGGAAATGACCATTCAGGAAAAACCCAAATTCCGATCGATCCTAAGTGGGAACGGCCAGAACACTTCTGCTACGTGGTAGACACGGAAAGCCCTAGATCGCAAATCCCGTAACATTCCATGGGAGTGTCGGGCGGAGCTTTCTAGACATCCTTTCCGATGGACTGCTAAGTTTGTCCTGGATGATACTAGTGGACATGTTACAGTTGGTATTAGAGCCGACCAACCACGGAATTGTTTTTATGAAATCTCAATGAAATGAAATAAAGAAATTGTTGCTGCCCAAAGATTTCCTTACCTTCAATGCTGTCTTGCAGAATTACAAAGCATGGAACAAGTTTTTGGTATTTCGAGTTGTATTTATGACTGCAATGCATTCTCCGCTTTATAGACAAAGAATTGGGATGATGAACATCCTGGAGCAGGTCTATAATCCATCACCTTTGTACATGGAACGAAGATGGATGGGTGCTTTAGGAATCTACTATATACCCGCCCACCGGTTTGCTTATTTACAGACCAACCTAAAGAGGATCAAATGGTTGGAAGACTTGAAAGTCGTGAAGCTGTTCGTTTTTGTGGAAGCTCACGTAAATTCGACTTTGCATATTCAAGGTCGGAGGGTTGAGATGAACTCATATGTATATGAGGAAGTAGCCCATGTAATCCCCACCGATAGGATTAAAGTGTTGGGCCGCCATGAGAAGTATGGATTCCAACGGAAAGGATATCTTGAACTTCCAATGACTTATCGATTCCTGAAGATCCATGATCCAAAACCCTACTATTACACAGTTCCTGTAGATAAATGCAATACAACATTGTTCTCCCCAAACTAAATGTAAAGTAGGCTTACTATCGCATGAAACGTTGTATTCGAAAGGGCTATGCCCATATAAATACAAATAAAGACTTTTTTTATCAATGTCTGGTTGTGCTTAAGAGTTGATAAAAAGTTAAGTAGCTACATTGTTTACGAGATAGCTGAATTAAAGATGTAATGTAAGCTAACATCGAATATCGTAAATAATGTTAAGGAAACCTTTATTCAGGCACAACCCCAGGTATAGGTTCCTAATTCGCCTCCTACATCAAGTACTGCTGTAATCTAGGAGAAGAAGTTCCTTCTTAAGCAGATTAAGCCACTCGAGTTTGACGGGAGAGGCAGATTCGTCCAAGCTGATGCTGAAATTTTGATTGAATCCATGGAGGTTTACTTCGAAGCAGTCGGTACTGCACCCGCCAATCAGGCTATGCTCGCCAAGTTAAAACTCACCGGCGAAGCCAGACTTTGGTGGAAGCAATGGTGCAGGGATCAAGGGATCGGAGAGGGATCCGTTACCTGGGAGAAGCTGAAGAAAGCTGTGCAGGGAAGATACTTACCATGTGCATATCGCACGCAGAAAATGAACAAGTTCTATGAGCTAAAATAGCTAGGACTCACTCTTGACGCATACTACTCTAAATTTGTCTCACTTTTAAAGTATGTGCCACAGATGGATATGACACAGCAGGTGTCCAAATTTTGTGCAGGCTTAAATCCACCAGTAAATACCCCTCTCGAATCTATGCGTCCATCAGATCTTCAGGATGCACTCATTCGAGCGGCACCTATAATTCAGGAGGTGCAAGCTAGACCAAGGGGTAACAAAACCTGGTCTTATAATGACCCGAACAGAGGAGCATTCAGACCTCAAATGAAGAGAGTTCAAGGTCATAATCAGGGACAAAGAAAGAAAGCAAGGACAAATAACGTCAATAACTTTGTTACTACTCAAACTAATGGCCGAAACCTCCATTGTTTCCACTGCAACGAACCCGGTCACTTCAAGAGGCAATGTCCCAAGCTCGGCGGAGGACATCGCCAAGCGCCTTTCCAAGGAATAGGCCGTGGTCAAGGAGCCGCTACCCGAGGAAGAGGAAGAACCGCCTGCATTGCCAATAGGCAAAGATGTGAAGAAGAAGAAGAGGAAGATCCGACCATGGAAGCAGAATTCAAAAGAGCGACAGTCCATCCCGCTTTACACAAGAAAGGGCCGAATCGCCAGTTCTCGGTGATTCAGACACCGTCGGACTATCAAGGTAAAGGTTTCAAGACCTTGATTGATTGTGGCAATACACATTCCTTTATCTCACCAGCATGTGCAAAAAGATTAGGAATATCCATAGTAGAAGCACCTACCCTGCTTGTGGAATTGGCAAATGGTTGTGAGGTTACTTGTACCAGGCAAACTGCTAAGGTGAAATTCTTTCTGGGAGGAAAGAAGACTTCGGTTAAATTCAGAGTCATGAATTTAGGTATCCATGAGTGTCTACTCGGAATGGATTGGCTTAAGCCTAACGACGCCCACATTCACTGTGGGAAGGGTCAAGTTTCCTTTCGAAACTCTGAAAGGGAATTAGTCACAAATCAAGGTGAGGCTGGAGTGCCGAGAATCCAATTGACCAAAGTATCTCGGATCATAAAAGGAGTTAGAAAAGGATTACCTGTTTACTTGATCAAACTCAACAAATTAGATCAAAAGCAAGAGTCTCATGAAGGACCTTCTTGGCTAAAGGAATATGCGGACGTATTCCTTGAAGAGTTGACTGAACTCCCACCTCAAAGAGAAGTGGATCATGAGATTAGGTTAGTACCTAGATCTGCGCCAATTGCAAAGAGACCTTATAGAATGTCCATACCAGAAGCAATTGAGTTGAAAGAACAACTCAATCAACTGTTAGATCAGGGCTACATCCGGCCTAGCAATTCACCGTGGGGAGCTCCAGTACTATTCCAGAAAAAGAAAGATGGGACACTTCGACTATGTATTGATTACCGAGGGTTGAATCAATCAACAGTCAAGAACAAGTATCCTATTCCTAGAATAGATGAGCTTCTTGATCGTCTTCAGGGTGCGAAGATCTTCTCCAAGATTTATCTCAGGTCAGGTTACTATCAGATAAGGATCAAGGAAGAAGATATCCCAAAGATGGTCTTCAATACAAGATATGGGCACTTTGAGTTCCTAGTTATGTCATTCGGGCTTACGAATGCACCTGCCACCTTCAATAGGTTAATGCAGGATATCTTTAGGCCATATCTTGATGATTTCGTGCTTGTCTTCTTCGATGACACTTTAGTCTATTCTAAACAGGAAGAAGATCATGAACCCCAACTTCTGATTTTCCTTGAGACAATGAGGTCGCATAAGCTATATGCTAAAATGAAGAAGTGTGCATTCTTCAAGCGTTAGATTGAATATCTGGGATTCATAGTATCATCAGAAGGAATATCAATGGACCCAGCCAAGGTCAGAGATGTGCTTAAGTGGCCAACATCAGTATCAATCAAAGAGATATGTAGCTTCTTGGATTGACAGGATGGTATAGGGTCTTCATCAAAAACTATGCTTTGATTGCAGCACCTCTGACGGATTTACTAAAGAAGCAGACTTCCATTGCACGGTCAACTCCCGAAGAAAATAGCTTCAACAGATTGAAGCAAAGTTTGGTATCAGCACCTATTCTAAAACTTCCAGACCTCAATAAGGAGTTCGAGGTAGTAACTAATGCTAGCATTCTTGTCTTGGGGTGTGTACTTATGTAGGAAGGTCATCCAGTAGCGTACTCTTCAAGGAAATTGAAGAGTCATGAAAGGAATTATGCTACGCATGATCTGGAATCGCTAGCTGTCATCCATGCTCTAAATCTTTGGAGACACTACCTGTTGGGTAATAAGTTTACTCTAGTAATCGACCATAAGAGTCTCATATGGATCTTTACCCAGAATGAGCTCAACATGAGGCAACGTCGGTGGATTGAAGTATTGGAGGAATATGACTTTGAAATCAAGTACCGACCAGGGAAAGAGAATGTAGTTGCCGATGCACTTAGTTGCAAGGCATTCCTTAATTCCCTAATCTTGTAGAATCCATCAACAGCTAGATCTCTAGCTACAAAAGTATCTATGCCAAACAATCCAATACTTGAGTTAGCTAGAGAGGATGTATGCCATGATCTAGCCTACCAAAAGATGTTAAGGGAAATTTCTATCAAGGATCAGAACCAAAAGTTGCAGGCTAAGTATCAGGAATTTTCCATTGATAGTGGACTTGTCTACTATAGAACAAGGCTGTGTATACCAGCAAGCCAGTCACTTAAGCAGAAGATATTGTGGGAAGCTCATGATTCTCCTTTCGCAGGACATCCTGGCTATGCTAAGACTCTTAATGCAGTTAGGAAGAGCTACCATTGGGAGAGGCTCAAAGGTGACGTTCTCAAATATGTCACTGAGTGTTTGTCTTGCCAATGTATCAAAGCCGAATATGTCATGATGCCAGGGAAACTGCAACCGCTTGACATTCCCCAAATGAAATGGGAATTCATCACTATGGATTTTGTAGTAGGCCTACCCCAAGTCCAGGGAGGATACAACTCCATCATGGTTGTAGTTGACATGTTACTAAAGTTGCACACCTTATTCCAGTAAAAACAAACTATAAAGCCTCAGACATTGCAAGATTGTTTATCAAGGAGGTATTCAAGCTACATGGTTTACCCAGAAGAATCATTAGTGATCATGATTCTCTTTTCACATCACACTTCTGGATAGCTATCTTTGAAGCTATTGGGACTCAACTTTGTTTTAGAACCGCTAACGGATGGCCAAACATAGCGAGTAAATCAAGTCATCGAGGATATGCTTAGGGTATACTGCTGTCGAGAACCAAAGAGGTGGATTCAATACTTGCCTTTAGTAGAATTTGCATACAATGCTTCTTATGAGCAGAGCATTCAGATGACTCCTTTCCAAGCATTGTATGGTCATGACTATCGAAGTCCCCTAAACTTTTCTGATCCAACCCTAAGGGTTGAAGCATCAAGGTAGATGTTGGAAGAGATGAATGACCAAATAAAGTCAATAAGACAGGACATCCAAGCTGCCAAGGATAGACAGAAGGCATACATGGATTTGAAGCATCAAGATAGAATCTTCGAAGAAGGAGACATGGTCTTCATTCGCGTACACCCTAAAAAGAGTTCTCTATCCTTAGGAGATTGCAAGAAACTAAGTCCAAGGTATTGTGGACCATACAAAATCCTCAAATGCCTAGGACCCAATGCTTATAAACTGCAACTCCCAGAGAACCTAAAAGTTCATAATGTATTCCATATCAGCCTATTGGAAAAGTATGTACCTAATCCTTGTTGAGATATCGAGCTCCACTCGTGATATGCCAGGGTGATCGTTGTGCATTTATGTCACCGACTTGTCAGTTGTAGATGCAGTTGGTACACCGCCCATGAATAATAGCTAGATGACAGCTATCCTTATCTACTCTAGTTCGTGGCTCAGTTAGTATGCCACCTTAGTTAGTTGTCTTTGATTTGAGATCCATATATAGGGTTCTTCTATTTCTTTGTATGAGACTTCTTTTTGGCTTACACAACTAAGAAGAGGAAAACTGTTTTTAGCCTCCACCCTTGTGTGTATTCCCCCATTGTGTAAGTAAGAAAGCTACAAGTGAGACTCCTTCCTTCTCTCCCACAATCTTGACATGGTATCAGAGCCTTGTTCGTGGTAAGGAGCTCAAGAAAGAAAGCCAAGCTCGCGGGGTTCCGGTAAGACGAGCAGTGTTGCTTTCATTTTCTATTTTGGGAGCAGATCTCTGCAGGTAGCACAGCCAAAAATTACAAGAGTGCATTGTCTCAGGTTGAGACGCCCTTCGCGGTGAAGCAAGAGGGCAGTATATGCTGCGGGAGGGGGCTTTAGCCCTTGGTGACCCTTTTTTTTAAATTTGAGGCCATTTCGGGGCCTGTTTTGGAGGTGGAAGTTTTCTGCACGCACTCAGGAAAAGGCCCAGTTTTATGCTGTGCAGCGACTGTTCTACAGGTCGGTAAAAAGTTACTGTAGAAATTGCATCGTATGCCTGTGCGCAGAGACATTGGGAGTTACAGAATCATCCTTGTTGCTTGTTGATGCAAAATCGTCACTAGGAAGTGACTGTGTGGTTAAATACCACTTTCGTCAGTTTTGCAGATTTGCCCTTGTGAGGCTGAAGCTGTGTTCTCTGCAGTGAAAGAATTTTTTTGCAGTATTCTGTAATGGCGTCTGATTCTCTTTCACAGATTGTAACTGAAAAGCTTGACAAGAATAACTTCCAAGCATGGAAGTTTAGAATGACGAATTTTCTTATGGGAAAAGGATATTGGGAATTTGTTGCAGGAAATGAAGAAGAACCAGTTCTTCCTGATGTTCCCAATCAACAGCAAATGCAGGCATTCAAAGCATGGCATGAGAGAGCCAGGAAAGTTATGTACTAGCTGTTTATCAGTATTTCAGACTCTATGATTGTGCATATTCAGGATGCAAGTACGCCAAAGGAGGCATGGGATACTTTGTCAAAAATGTATAGCACAAATACGCAAGCCAGGAAAATGCAGCTCAAGCAAGCAAAGAGAAAATATGAGCATCAATGACTACCACATGAAGGTGAAGAAGATTGCAGATGCACTTGCTTCCATTGGGTCGCCAGTGGAAGATGATGATTTAGTTTCTGTGACCTTGAATGGTCTAGGAAAGGATTATGCACAGTTCCGAACATCCATTTTCGTCCGTGAAAGATTTCCTGATTTTGAGGAGTTGATTGCTCTTCTAATTTCTGAGGAACAGAGAAATGGTGGTGCATCTTCTTCAGGAGGAACTTCAAAAGAAGCTGTCTTCTACTCAAATGCTAGAAGAGATAGAGACAGAGGTAGAGGAGGCCGATTTGGAGGCCGTGGTAGAAATCAGAATATGCAGCAAACTCAAGAAAACCAGTCCTATGGAGGAGGACGTGGTAACTCTAGAGGCAGGGGGAGCCAAAGAGGTCGTGGTAGATGGCAAAGAGGCCAAAATGCAAACAGTAATGTTGAATGCTACTACTCTGGTAAAATGGGTCATATGGCTAAAGACTGCTATAAAAAGCAGAATGACATCATGAATGGAAAACTGCAACAAGGGAATCATGCATCTTCTAGTAGACAGGGTGATGACAGAAATGAGCATTTGTTTATGGTGCAGAACATGAATAATTCTGTGACAAGTGCAGAAGAAAGAAACGATGTATGGTATGTTGACTTAGGTGCATCAAACCACATGACAGGTCATGCAGAATGGATGGAGGATGCAAGGAAAATGGAAAAACCAGGATTTGTGGAGACTGGTGATGATATTGCACATCCTATTGTGCAGATTGGAAAAATTCATTTGTCTATGCAGGATGGGAAAAAGAAATACCTGTCCGATGTATTTCATGTCCCGAATATCACCAAGAATCTGGTTTCTGTTGGTCAAATGGTTGAGCAGGGCTTGCAGGTCAGATTTAATCCTCATGGATGCTTTGTTGAGGATATGAAAAATAACGGTCGCTTGATAGCAAAAGGAAAGAATAAGGGCAGAATGTTTACGTTGGATGCAGACATGCTTGAATTGAGTGCAGCAATGTTTGCACATGGGACAGGTGTAGTTGCAGATATTGATATCTGGCATAAACGCATTGGTCATGTTAATGTACAGTGACTTAAATCAATGCAGGCCCAAAATATTGTTGCAGGATTGCCTAAATTCAAGGTTGCAGAAACGCATAAGGTATGTGAAGCCTGTCAGTTTGGAAAACAGGCAAGGAAACCATTTCCTAAACATGTTCAAGAGAGTAAGAAGCCATTGGAATTAATCCACTCTAATGTGTGGACTATATGTTGTTGCCTTCTGGATCTTCGTGTCCTCTTAAGGTCTTACTGATGGGGCTCTCAGGCATCCAACTATGTTTTGGGATCTTCTCCTAATAGTGGGTTCCTTGATGTTATTATATCTCCTAATGAGTTCCTTGTTATTGAAAGCAGTTGTCAATCTTATCCACAAGTTGTGCTTCGTGCTTTCTAGTGCTCAGTGTGAAAACAACCTTTTTCTTTTCTTGTAGTGCACCTTTGGTGATAAAATCAAAAGTGAGGTGCAGATGCAAGAAATGCTCAATGCAAACTCCAATCTTCCCCTCACATTCGTAGCCTGATATGGCTTTAAGCGCAGGTTCTGACTGATCTAAGGTCTTACTGAAAGTCCATGCTGCGTTCTCTATTCTACTTCAGGGTTGGTTGGTTGGTTACCGAAAGTCAAGTGAAGTTCTAAATTCGGTCCGCTCGCTGTTTGAGGTGAATCCTCGGTTATCCTGTCTGGTCTCTGGCTTCTAAGGGCTAAATTGGGTTTCCAGGGGGTGTCAGAGATGTGAACAGGTTGGCTAGGACTATCATGCAGGTTCAAAAACCCTCTATTTTAAGTTCTGGTAAAGTGATCTGATTCTAGGAATCGGACGGGCTGGTCCGATTTTGAGACTCGGACAGGGTGGTCTGATTCTAGGAATCGGATAGGGTGGTTCGATTTTGAGACTCGGACAGGGTGGTCCGATTGTGAAAATCGAACAGTCTGATTTCTACTTTGGTTTGATTTCCCTAGTCAAATAGGGGGTCTGACTCCAGCGATAGGAGGAGTGGTCCAATTGTGGCGCTAGGACCAATGGTCCAATTCTCACACTAGGAAAAGTGGTCCAATCCTTGCAATTGGTCCGATTTTGAGACTAGGACATGTGGTCCAATTTTGGCACTGGGTCTGATTCCTGGAATCGGATCGGATGGGGTGGTCCGATTCTTGCAGTCGAGGTGGTCCGATTCTCGCAGTCAGACGGTCCGATTCTCGCAATCCGATGGTCCAACTCTAGAAATCGGATGGTCTGATTCTGGGAATCGGACCCATACAACTTGGTCTAACTATGCAGACGACAGCCGCGGGTTGCGTGCGATGACTCAAGCTCAGCGCCTACTCCATGGAATCATCTAGTGCCTTCCATATAGGTTCAAAATACTACAAGGAAATGCCAGACATACCTGGAATCACTATGGTGCTCGAATTATCAAACAACACTCTAGAATTTGTGCCCCTATTTCCCTGTTTCCAGTAGCAGTAGAACCCTTTCTCATAGCTCCTAGTGAAAGTGGTGAAGGTGTTATCTAACACCTTGATGCATGTCACTATGTCATCTCCCGAGGTCTCAGCAAGATCCTTGGCCACACTGAAAGGAAATATCTTCTTTCATATGAAGGCTTAAGACCTGCTGGTGGTGATGGTGCAATTGGGTTGGACAGTGGTGACTCCATTGTGATGGTGTCACAGATGGGACTTTTCACTCAGAAGCACTTTGAGATGCTGCCGGGGGCTCCAGTGGCATAGGAGGCGTGCTGCATTCTATCTGAGCCGGCATGGGCGTGCTCAACTCCTCTGACTTGGATAATTCTGGGGCATCTAGCTTTGGACGATAAATGAGTCACAACCGGTGCTGGTATAACTTGCTTTGCAGCCTGGGCTCCGTATGTGCAAGCCTCTCTAGTTGGAGTGAGGTTTCTTAGAGTTGAGCCTCTTGAATGTCCACTCTTAGGCACCCATATCCAGGGGTTTCCCTCATAGCATCCTTGTGCTTGCAAGAGATCTTTGGGGATCCATCGTATTTAAAGCTGTAAAGATGAAAAAGGTTGGAAATCATACATATGTAATATCTCAAGATAAGATTTTGGTGGTCCTATTCTTTGAACAATCCTTGACTTAAACTTAGTGTTTTTTTAGGTTTCAATGAGGTGAACTTTGACTAGACTTCTATCTCCTCCTCTCCTTGTGGTTTATTATACGAGCATATGGTTGAGCAAGGTGGATCAATGACCTCGACACTTGGAGAAGAGTCTGAGGATATCTCAATCACATCAATTTTCATAGGGCAGTAGTACTAACGTCACTAAATTCCTTTTCAATGCTTGAAAGCACTCATCTCAAGATTGAGATATTTAGGTATTACCTTATAAAGCTTGGTGAGACATTTAACTTATTATCGGTATTGAAGTTACACTTCTTGGTGAGCTTATGATGTCCCTCAAGTGTTGGAGATACTCATAGACTAGGAACACACTTCATAGCATATGCTTTAGTTATTAGAATCACTGTTAATGATTACAAATTCAAGAAATAGAAAGCTTGAAGCTTCTTGGCTATGGCTATAGGAGACCCACAGCTATGGTTTTGATCACAACAGAGTGTGGGAGATGAACTAGGACAAAACCTCTTAGGTGAGGATGGTCTACTATAGGGGCTACAATAGCCCTATGAAAACCGCTAGGATTGCCCTTGGTACAGGCCGTGCCAAGGAGTTGAGCAAGAGGTAGCAAAATCTACACCAGATTCACGATTTCTGGTAACGACGTCTACTTGGCTGCGTAATCTCTGTGTTTGATGTGTTGCACTGAAGCGCATTTTGTTGGGATAATGTCTCCAAATGGAATCTTGAGCTGAAATGCTCTCCTTTGCTCTCCCCAAGTCCTCCAATAGAGGTGGGTCAAGCTGTGGCTATGGTGGTCAAGAGGCAAGAGGTAGAAGTTGAAAGCTCATGTGCACTTAATGATGTAAGGAGGCTGAGGAAAGTTGAAGGATCAAAGATGGCTCTGATAACATGTGGAAAAGCAGAGTTGGAAGCATGAGAGTGTCCATAAGAGGGAGAGAGAGAGCACAAGTACAAGAAGAAGATCTTGCTTTAGTAAGTTGTTCAAAGGTACAACTAGTACACTCTCCTCAACTGTGAGAGTGACCTTTAGGCAATTTATATAGCCTTTGGAAAAGTTAGGGTTAGGGTTTCCCCTTGTTCCCCTTTCCTACACTTCATTTACACTTAGCTACCCTTAGCCTCTCTAGTATAAGGAGAGTTCATATGCTTACTTCTCAATAGCCCAAAAGCGGGCTAGATGCCCAAGAGGGATGGGGAAACACTAACCCTAAAAAAGTCTTAAAAATAATGAGAATGAATAGAACAAGCTATTCACATGCGTGTAAACTTTGTGCACTTGTCTTTTTACTTCCATTGCCAAAACTGTGACTGAGGGTGAGAGTGAGATTGAGAGAAAGAGAGTGAGAGAGTGAGGGTCAAAGGAAAATTGTGGGATAATTCTAATTTCTACTTTTAGAATCTGTGATCTCTTGATTTTAAAACATTTCTTAGTAACTTAAAATTTTTTGTGTTGCTTCTTTTGGACACTTCATCTTCAACTTGATGTGGTGCATCGAGTTGCTAACTTGAATGAAAGTGTTTAGCTTGAACTTGTTAGCATGAATAAATTGAGGTTACATACTATGGAGTTTTCCATTAATACTTCATGCATTGATTCAAATAGCCAACTTCTATATACCCATGTCCAACTAAAATTTATCATCTCTCTTGTGATATTATATTTTGATTTCTATTATTTGGCTACTCAATGCAATGCATCAAGTTTTTTAGATGTTTCTTTAAGTTTTGATTGAATGTATGCATCAACTTTAATGTATATTTAATAATTTCTACATGTTGTTGATTTCCATCAATTAGCTCAAGCTTTAAGCATAATGTTTCACTAACTTGATGTCATATATCACCTTCTTTTGTTTGTCGAATTCAAGTCTCTTTAATAAAGTTAAGTATTTTGAAACAGTATATACATGTTTGAGTAACTTTGCAAATTCTTGTATTCCTTCTTTTGTATACTTCTTTTTCAACTTGATGTAGTTCATTGAATTTCTAGCTTAAATGAAAGTGTTCAACTTGAACTTGTTAGCATGAATAGATTCAGGTTACATACTATGGAATTTTTCATGAATACTTCATGCATTGAATCAAATAGTTAATTTCTATGCTTCCATTTCCATCCAAAATTTATCCTCTTTCTTGTGAGATTATATTTCTCTTTGTGTTATTCAACTATTCAATGCAATGCATCAAGTTTGTTAGATGTTTCCTCAAGTTTCGATTGAATGCATGCATCATGTTTAATGTATCTTATGTAATTATTTTAACATGTTTTGGTTGATTTTATTCAATTAGCTCAAGCTTTAAGCACAATGTTTCACTAACTTGATGTTGTGTGTATAAACTTCTTTGTCTTTATCATATTTAAGACACTTTAAAGAAATCAAGTCTTGTAAACAATTATATATATAGTTAAACGTTTTTGTCAAAAGAAAATTATGAAATAACTCTAATTTCTACTTTTATTATCTATCTATTGATTTTGAATCATTCTTTGGTACCTTTGCAATTTTTTGTGTTGCTTCTTTTATATAACTGTTTTTCAAGTTGATGTAGTGCATCGAGTTGCTAGCTTAAATGAAAGTAACTTGAACTTGTTAGCATGAATAAATTGAGGTTACATACTATGGAAATTTTCAATAATACTTCATGCATTGAATCAAATACCTAACTTCTATGCTCCCATCTCAATCTAAATTTATCCTCTTTATTGTGAGATTATATTTTTCTTTATGTTATTCAGCTACTCGATGCAATGCATCAAGTTTGTAAGATGTTTCTTCAAGTTTTTATGGAATATATACATCATCTTTAATGTATCTTATATAATAAGTTTTACATATTGTTATTGATTTTTATCAATCAGCTCAAGCTTTAAGCACAATGTTTCACTAACTTGATGTTGTGCATCACATTCTTTCTCTTTGTCAAATTCAAGTCTCTTTAATGAAATAATGTCTTGTAAAAAATTATATATACAATTAATCAAGTAGAATTGTTTAATCTTTAAGTCTCGATTTGAAAATGTGAAGAATCTATCGCCAATGAAAAGCTCAAAGTTGAGAGATTTTAGGGTAACCATTGCTCTTCATGTTGGAATGGTAAATAGCCTGAGGTAGTAGTGTGAGGTTTTCTTGAGAAGCCTATGATTTTGTGGTTTATTAGCCACAACATAATGTGTATGAAACACCTTATATTTGAATTTCCAAAAGGTTGCAACAATTGTATTGATTTATCATGTAAACCTGCAAGATGGGCATGATCCTATGCAAGTTGCAATGATAGCATAGGCTCTTTAGGAAAAAACCATAAAGATTCTAGTTTGTTTTAAACATATTAAGAGCATGGAATAAGAGTTGACCCAAGTCTTGAGGCCTAAATGTGGGTTGGATATCCGAGAGGGATAGAGAAATCCTAATCCTAGAAATGTGTATCAAAGGATGAGAATGAATAGAACAAGCTATTTATGCGTGTGCAAAATCTATGAACTTTTCTTGTTACTTTCATTGTGAAAGGAGTATGTGAGGGTAAGAGTGAGAGAGTGAGGGTCAAGGACCAAAAGCGTTAAGCTATTCTCATCTTCTCTCTAATCACTCTCTCTTGCCATGCCCATGCTTCTTTATCACATGTGGAGGCCATTGAGGACTAAGAGTCAGATGAGCGCTTATTTGGATCATGGAGTGTGCAAAGTATATCATTTATGGGATTGAAGGAAAGCCATGCCACTCACTACAAATGAATGCTTTCATTCATGTACAAGAGGCTATGTGAGAGGTAGCCATCGATTTTTGTGCATTGATGCACTAGTAGGAATAAGAGTGTGTCTAATGGTCCCAATACATTGAGCGTGTGTAGCACAATAGCAGGGGTGAAAATTTTTTCCACAGACCAAAATATTCCCTCTCTTAGAGCAAAAATTCATTGAGATCTAAATCGATATACTTCAAGAAATAATTCATGCAACATTTGCAATTCTTCTTATACACAATTTTGACAATGAGCTTCAATTTGTCCTTATGTTATTCCAACTATAAGGCTAACAACAATAATCCTTGATAATCATTTTGTATTATTTTACTTTAATTTTTTCCCTTGATCCTATCTTGGAATGCATATCCCATTTTCTTTCTAGGATCAAATCCAAGGATACAAATCTATTGGTGATCAATAAACTTTTCATGGTCCCATTTTGTTACTTATCATGGTTTTTTTAATGTTATTTTTTAAATTTTGTTTCATCAAAGCTAATACAATTATTACTCCAATATCACGTGTGATGTACCCATCACTTGATTGTAGAAGGTAATGTTTGATAGTTGTTCATGGTCTATCCTAGTTTCCGCCATCCACTCCATAGGAATAATTAGTGGTCTAGCTAGGCATCCTTAGATCTACCTCACTATAAAGTGCTTGGCCTTGACCTACAAGAAATAACCTGAAGGTTTTTACAAGGCATAACAATATCTAACATCATTTTAGGACTCTATCCTTGCGATCACATTGTGACCCTAAAAAACTGTGAGTACTCCAATCGCTGCACTTGGGTCATAGTAAGTGAGAGATAAGGGGAATTTGGGCTCACTATTAACCTCAAATTGGAATGGTGGAAAAATAAAGGAAAAAGTGCAAAAATAACAAAAAGAGTGCAAAGGTGTAGAGGCGGCCTCAAAAACTAAACTAAGGCAAAAAGAGAAATTTTAAAGGAAAGGTGCCTCAAAAACTCTAAAAACTCTTGTAAAAGAGTGCCACGCTCCCTCCTATGCCATCGTAAAGGAATAGACGGATAGGCATGAAGAAAGAAGAGGGAATTAGGAAAAGGGACCTTGCCACAATGGCTGGTCATGCAACAAGGGATGGGCACCCATGGGGGTTTTAGGGTTTGTATATATAAAGTTCAAAAAGTGAATGAAAGCTCATTCTTTGGTGTGTGTCTAACAAGAGTCCTCTATTCTTCTCTTCTTCTCTTCTTCTTGCTAGTGTGTGTGCTCTTGAGGGAGGGAGTGTGAGAGTGTGAGGGAATGAGTGAGTGTGTGGAAGTGAGGAATCAAGGGGGTGAAGCTCTTCACCATCTCCTCTTCTCTTTTCATCTCTCTTCGCTTCCCTTCTCTTACCTTGCAAGTGGCTATGGAGAATGGATCTTGGAGATGGAGGAGGCTTGAGGATGCTTGAGCTAGCATCTAGGATCGTGGGGCTATCGACTTGTGTGAGGGAGGAGGCAACTCATTTCGGCATCAAGGTAACCTCACTATACCCCGAGAGGATGGACGACGCATCGGCTAGGTGAGAGATAGCCATGAGAGCTCACTTGGAACGCTTGAAGCAATAAGCGATCCGTGGGTCTTGGTGGTTGAGCAAAAGCTCCCACATTTTGGTTCTGTTGTGTGCCGCATATCGAGCATTGAAGTAAGGGATTCATCGCCGAACCAGAGCTTGAGGTAGGTAGGAAGTTTGGATTTTTTTAATCTTTGAAACAAGTGAGTAATTCGGGTTATTTTTGCTAGTTTGATGATTGGAAAAGATGGAGAAATCATTTCATTTTTTTGCCTTCGACTGTTGTTGCATTTAGAGTAGGATAGGATTAGGAAACTGGATAGGAAAAGCATAGGGTTTGCTGCTAAAAAACAAGGAAAAACAGGACACAAGTCATGCAAAAATGGGAAAAAAAGAGCGCTTGGGATGTTAATGTCGGCAAGTGAGTGATTGGGGACACCGAAACCTTACCTAGCAAGGGATTTAAGAGCCAAGGGGACTAGGAAGAGCTCATTTCATGCCATGACATTGAGAGAGAGTGAGAGTGTATTCCCAGTGTTGATTCGATTTGATCTTGCCATTGAGGAGCTCTCTGCGCAATTCATGTACGTCAGGACCTCTCTACTATGTATTTGTTGTGATCTGGAAGGAGTCGTGCTCGATGGTTGTGAGGATCGTTGGATTCCATGAAATCATTTCCGAGGCAGCTGTCCTCGTACATGGCTCGGCCCGTCCCAACAATTGTGGGCTGAGTCCCAGAATCGGCCCTCGGACCACTCGGCCATTTGGCCCTCGGACCACTTTGCCATTTGGTCCACTACACTCAGATGCCTTTCACTCAGCCCGTACGAGTGAAGCATTTGGACCAACTTTGAAATTTGGCCCTTGGCCCTAGCGACTCGGCCCAACGCCACTCGGACAAGTAGACATTTGGCCCGGCCGAATTCACCATTCGGCCCACTTGACTTGGCCCACCTGACTTGGCCACTTGGCCTACAACACCATTCGGTCGCCGGCCCATTAGCCTTGACCCTCGGCCCTCTTGACTGGACCATCGGCCCTCGGCCCATTCGGGCTAGTTACCATTCGGCCCTTAGCCTGGCCCTCAGCCCGCCGGAGTGAATTCACTCGGCCTACAACCCCATTCGGCCCTCGGCCTGTGTCCGAGTGACACACTCAGACCCTATAACTTGGATGAATGACAAGACAGCCAGATGCGGGTCAACAAGCCTACTAGGCCTAAAACGAAGCGAGAGGGTACATAAGCCGTTTAGACACTTGTTTTCTGCACTCATCCTGAATTTCCGCACCTAAAGTATACTTAAGGACAACGAAAAGGCTGATTGAGCACAAGTGCACGGAAAAGAACACACACATTGAGGAGGGGAAAATTGAGGATTGGATGCAATAAGTCAAGGAACTCACTCAAATAAATACCTCAAGGAACCCACCAGTAGGAGAAGATCCCAAGACATAGATGGACAGCCAAGGTACAGAGTAGGACCAAGCAAGCAGCACTAGAGAAGTGGATCTCACCAGCTTGTGCAACCTGATTGACAGCTTGGTGGAGCACGAGAATGTGATCATGTAAGACGAAAGCTCACACTGCATGCCGAATAAAGAACTCGACTTAAGAGTTTTCTCAGAGGCGATCCAATAGCTGGTAAGCAGCTACGATGCACACGCTCGATATGATCACCGCAGAAGAACAACAGAAGCCATCATAACAGACTTGGAGGAGGAATGAAAACTAGCCCACAAGGCACTGTAAGGCATAGTGAAATACAACCAAGACCAACGTGCTAGGAGCGCAAGGCAGAATGCAAAATTGCACGAGGTACAACGGGTGCTGAACCTGGTAGGTGGGAATCAGACCGATCACGAGAGAGCCCTAGAAGGAGACTTGACATTGAGTGAGCTTCTCATGAAGTGATTGCTTGATAACGCCGCAGTAGAGTAGAGTGTTGCAGCACTAGCGACATCATTACTAACACTATTAGGAACAAACCAAGGCTCTACGGGCCAGTCTAGAATCCCAATCGTTGCAAAGCAACTCGACAAGTACCAACTCCACAACGACCCATACAACTTTGTGGAGCAATTCGAGCAAGTCTGCGAGGCCAACAGCCTCAGCAACTTGACTCAATTCTCTCAAGCATTCGGGCTTTGCTTAGGCGACAAGGGTAGGACCTCGGGGGGTTCACTATATATATATTCTCTATATAATGTGCGTTCATGGCGTATTTATAAATATCCTAATCTGTGAATTTTTCTTGAATTAAAAACAACACTTTCTATTCAATCTGTAAGTAACCCCTTTATATGACACCCTTCTGTATGTAAAAAATTTATAGAAATGGTATTTTAAAAACCCCTTATTTTGAACTCACGTCATATATACATATATTCATGAGTGACCCCCCCGAGGGTAGGACTTGGTACACGAGTCTAGATGTCAGAGAAGAAGTGGATTTCAACGGCCTCAAAGACCTCTTCATCAAGAGGTTCTCTAAGCCCGGATACTTTGACAATCTGCTAATGAGATTGATGAATGTCAAGCAGAAGGAGAAAGAGGAAATTTGCGACTATATCACCTACGTAAGGAGCCTCTTCAAGAGAATCCCCGTGGGTGAATGGCCTATTGAGAGAGTAGTGTCCACCGTATTTATCAGTGGAATACGGATCAAGGAGCTATATAAGGCCTTGGCAGGTAATTCAACCTTACAGTGAGACTTGATAGCTAGGGTGTTTGAAGAGGCCATTCTTGTGGATAACCAATTGAAAGAGCGGAGCTCCAAGAGCTCAAATTTAGAAGAGACCAACTCGCAAATTTTGGAGAGAGTGTCAGCCTCTATTGAACGATTAGGTCCAACAGCCTAGGACAAGGGGAAGGCCTCTGAGACAAACCAAGACTTGACTGAGGTGAAAATGGAGATAGCCAAACTGCAGGATATGTTGAGACGACCAACACGCCTACACATACAATGTGTGTATTGTGGCGGAAGCCACTTGCCAGCCAAGTGTCAAGCCCCTAGGTTACAACCTTGCGCTAATTGCGGTAGATTTGGTCAGGACATTGCGCATTGAAAATTGCCAAGAAGACTCCCTTACTCACAACCCTACGGCCAGCCATACCACTCTGCGTGCAGGAAATAAGAAGAGGCTATTGAGAAAGTGAAGGAATGGGTAAGAGAGGCCCAAGAGCACCTAAAAGATGTGGGGCCCATCCTAGAGGATGAGATCAAGGATCTCTCTAGCATAAGCATGCTACTCTCACCCCCTTGACCAAAAGTAAGAGATGCAACTGTGCCACAAGCGGTACCGCTTAGGCAAAGCCTCGACGCTACAGGCTAGCAAATCAACCAGGGCCATTGGCTAGGACAATCCAGAATAGGAGAAAGGTGATAGTCAATGACCTCCTTACCATGTTGGTGATGACGCCTATGACGCTGAGCCTGGGAGACCTGCTTAGGTCATATTCCACCCTATGGAAAGACCTAAAGTAGTGGGTTGAAGGATCACGAGAGCAAGATGTTGTAGACCTGCATAACCATGACATAGAGACACAAATACCAAGCCTGACGCTGCATTCTATGCCTAAGTCCTTGCATGTTAATGCTTTTTGGGAAGGCACTGAGACGCATGCGGTCCTACCTGTCTTAACCTTGGGCGACACAACTCGAAAGGGGAGTGTAGACACATGAGCGGGGGTTAGTGTACCGAGCCACACAATGCTTTAGATGTGGGGAAAGCTGCCTGTTGAGACCACCAGATTCAATGTCACACTAGCAAACTATATGAAAGTGAAACCATTCGGGGTACTTCAAAATTGGTCTGTGAAGATCGTAGGCATCTAGTTCTCAGTCAACTTTATAGTCATGAAGGGAGTGAACTACGACATCCTATTAGGCGAACCCTGGATGCGCAATGCCAGAGGCATCGAAGTTTGGGGTAACGGCTTAATCTTCCTAGGCAATAGGACGGAAGCTGTGAAGGTAGAGATGGACACGTGGAAAACCTCACCAGTCGACTTGAATGCTATCTCCGCGATGCTTAAGGGTAACGCTCAGGTCAAGAAGCCCTATGGGCCCTTGACGAAGTATATCCCATGTTTGGAGGATGAGCGAGACTGGATACATGTCCTTGCTATGATCAATGAGCCATTCTCAGATCATGAGGCATACAAACAAGCCATTCAAACAGTTGGCAGGACAACAGACACACCCTCCACACCAATCTGTGTGATGGCAGGAACCCTTTGTGGGTGACCTAAGCCGGTCACGTTACAAGTGCCAATTAACAAGAATGAACTCTAAGAGATTTTGGAGTATTTGACTGGCACGATAGCTAGCAATCCAGTAGCAAGCTTCAAGCCACTCCAAGATCTGCTAGATGGACCTAGGTGGGAATGGACCAAGGTGCATGACTTAAACCTCATGTACAATTGGGCCCTTGTCTCTAACAAAAGACAAGAGTTGTGCCAAAACCTAATGGAGGATGAGTAGTCGGACAAAGATGATTCCACGGACGAGTACAAAGACTATCATTCCTTCAGTGACGAAAGTAAGGGTGAAATAGACATGGTGGAATACGACACTGAAAGATGAGAAATAGAACAGATACGAGTAGACTCCATGGAGAGAAAAAGGGTGCCTTTAGGATGGAACGAGGGGTCATGCACATGGAATGTGACCGTGCGTGGTTGGATCACACAAGAGCCATAGATTTCGAATGAGTAGGCCTAACCCATCCAAGTATGACACCAGTGCTTAGAGTAGAGTCACCCTCTGAACTACGACCACCAGAAGAAACCACCTCCTCTAGAAAAAATGGTGAGTTCAATTCCGAGTCAGAAGTGAGCTCAGATAGCGACCCGGAGATACCTCTACCATCCAAGACCAAACACACCAAGGGGGACCTACCCGTCACCTGAGGCGCAGACGGTTGAAGGAAGATAGGGAAAAAATAGGGTAGTGATCCTGTTTGAGTCTACGTAATACTGATATCCTTGGCATATACATCACACCCTATCAGACTACCCAAGGTGCCAAGGATAGCATATCATAGGTCGACTAGCCCCATGCTACTCATGCAAGTTAGCTAAAAGCTTGATCTTGTATTTTTTGATCTTAGGTTTTTTTTTTTTTTTAAGAGATACAAGTCCAAGCCTTTCCGCAAATAACTCATCAATAAGGTTGATCCCTTCTTGGGCACTATGAGCTGAATGAATGGCCTTACTGGGCTCGCATGTCCCACATTTATTGACATCCGAATAAACTGATCGTTCAAGCGGCTGAGTGGCTCCTTTGGCAGAAAGAATCATAGCTTTGTACTTATTCGAACCTCCCCTATTTGGGTTTTCACATAAATCAGTGCTGTGATCCAAACTAGGTAGAGCTTCAAGCCTAGGCACATCACATGGGTGTATCCCAAGGCAGTGTATATTGTTAGATGTATATCCAGTCTTATCCTCTTGGGGGTTCAATAGAATATATCCAGATGGGATCCTTGGCCTTGCATCCGAAACTCCTGCCATACTTTTGGAGATTTTGGGTCTCCAAACCCATCTCACATTTCCCTTAATATTCTTGCGCTCCCCTTCACTTGCTGCACTAGTCTAATGAACTCAATGCAAACTGATCCCTATGGCCAAAGGGCCTCACATTCTTATGACCTTTGTGAAGCACAGGTGGACTTTTAGCATTTTTCATCCTCTTTACAAAAGATGCCTTTACTTGTTTACGTCCATACTGCAAATTTTTCCCCATAAGAACCATGCTTTCACTGAAGGGAACAACATCCACCCGGAAGCATGATTCCAATACCAAAGGTCTTTTAAAGAGCCTTACTAGCAACAAAATTAGAACCACACACAGAATGCTTATCAACACTCACAGGCCCATTGGTTCTATCCATGTTGCCATCACAACCACTTCTTATGGAAGTGTTGCAAGCCCTAATGGGACTTACATGGCTTGGCACTTGTTCACTGAGAGGCATGTCATTACTACTCATAGGATGGCCATTTTCTGCTTTGAGATTTTGGCCACCAAGGTTCCCCTCATAGGCTGCCTTGGTATCAACAAGTGAGTTGTCTCCTTGTAGAAATGGTTGGAAGCTAGGATGCACTTGTACTGAGCAGGGAAAACTCCAAAAGTTTTTCCAACATCTCTGAATATGACCCTCATAATCAATGGCATGCATTTTTGCTTCCCTTAACGACTTAGGATTCTGCAGTTCCACTTGGATTTGCATATTAATCTCTAAGCCATTCAGAAAGAGCTCACATAGCACATCATCCGGTAGTGCATCGGCTCTTCTTGGCCAAAGCCTAAGAGTACTATCAAAGGCTCTAGCATACTCTTTAACAGAAAGATAAGACTCCTGTCTAAACTGCATAAGGTGCCCTAAGACCTGAATCATAGGGATCTCCTTTTCATACTCATCTAGAAATCTATCACAAGTCTCCTCAAATGATTTGATCGACCCTCTTGGGAGGCTCCAGTACCATTTCCTTGCCTCTCCCTTTAGGGTACTTGGGAGTACGAGCATCCGATGTATATCGTCGAACCCACTTGCAATGCAAGTTAGGTCATATTCTCTTAAATGAATCATCGGATCCTCATTTGGCAAACCATAAAACACTGGGAGATCCCTATAAAGAGGAGGACATTTAGTCCTCCCTTTTGGGATCAAGACTGGGTCATTAAAATCTTCGTATTCCTCTTGACCTAATACCAGTGTGTTAGGGTCTTTAATCTCTTCCATTTCCACATTTATTAGTGTGGAAGAGTCACTAATTCCATGAACTTCCCTTTCCCAACTCACAAAGTGGTTTAGGGAGTCCAACACTATGCAATAGGGAATCTATCCCATCATCTGCTAGTGGTGTTCTAGTAAGCCTATTCTCATCTACCACCACTTTGCTAGAACTTAGGATAGGTCCTAATGAAATCTTCCTTATGCTTTATGGATCTTGGCAATCACACTACGGTACCCAACTCCGTCGGGCAATAGCATCGGATGTACCTTTAGATCATAATCATCATGTCCTCCTATGTGCATATTAACCATCATTGTCACAGTCTTTTCTATGACATTATCATCATGAATGATCATAGATGACTGTGTCATCTTAGCACTACTTTCACTTTCCCTTTTCTCTAATCTCCATGGGCTATTAATCTTAGAGGTAGCTTCATGGGTGTTTTCCCATAGTGACCCAAACTCAAGCATGGTATCACTTTCAGGGCAAAGGGTAAAATAGTCAATCACCTGACGTGTCAAAGATCCCATTAGACTGTTCAAGATAGACAAAGTATCCTTTGGGTATTGGGGATTTCTTGGATTGACCGTCATACTGATGACCAAGGTCTTTCTCAGACTAACTTGATATCCACCGCTTCAAGGCGGCTATCGACCAATAGAATAAAGCTAACAGGTCCCTTATGAGACCAAGATTCGGAGACCGCCACTTATCGGCAGCTCCCGGCAGACGCACCACTGATGGGACCTAAAATGGGCCGGCACTGGCTATAGCACTAGCTGGAACTCATGCTCATGACACACAAACACCCTCACGGCCTCGCGGACCAAGAGCGTCAATCTAATGCTAAGGGGCACACTGACCTAAAGCTTAATTCTTGCGTTTATAGGTTATAGTCCAACATTTTCCTTAAACTCCTCAGAGGGAGAACCCTTATACATTGGCAATGCCACGATCACACACATATAGGAGGCACTCCACTGACTAATAGTCGGAGCCCCACTGCAGCTCTCCTGTCAAGATTGTGGGAGAGAAGGAAGGAGTCTCGCTTGAAGCTTTCTTGCTTGCACAATGGGGAAAGACACACAAGGTGGAGGCTGAAAACAGTTTTCCTCTTCTTAGTTGTGTAAGCCAAAAGAACTCAAGTACAAAGAAATAGAAGAACCCTATATATGGGTCTCAAACCAAACTCAACTAACTAAGGTGGCATACTAACTGAGCCACGAACTAGAGTAGATAAGGATAGCTATCATGTAGCTATTATTCATGGGCGGTGTACCAACCGCGTCTGCAACTGACAAGTCGGTGACATAAATACACAACGGTCACCCTGGCGTATCACGAGTGGAGCTCGATATCTCAACACTCCCCCTCGAGCTCAATCCCAATTCCTGCACACCAAGCAGGTCTCTGAACTTGCGCAGCTTCTCTGCGCCCAATGCCTTCGTAAATATGTCAGCTACCTGATCCTCTGTGCTGACATAAACTAGATCAATAAGACCTAGTAAAACCCTCTCCCGCACATAGTGATAATGCACCTCAATGTGCTTTGTTCTAGCATGATAGACTGGGTTATTTGCCAAGTGTATACTACTCATGTTGTCACAATAAATGACAACTGGCCCATCTGTAGACTGATGCATATCATAAAGTAGCTTATGCAACCAAGCTACCTCACATGCAGCCATTGCTGCACCCCTGTACTCAGCCTCTTTGCTCGACAAGGCAACTGTAGGCTGTTTCTTGCTGCTCCAAGTGACTGCAGCACTCCCAAAAGAGAATACATATCCACTGGTAGATCGTCTATCAGAAATACTACCAGCCCAATCAGCATCAGTGTATCCATGCAACTGTATCTGAACCCCAGTCTCATAAAATAGTCCATACTGCAATGTGGACTTCACATACCTAAGTATGCGTCTAGCCGCATCCAAATGTGGTTTCCTTGGAGCCTGCATAAACTGACTTACCAATCCAACAGCATAGCTCAAATCTGGCCTGGTAATAGTCATATAAATCAAACTTCCTACTATGCGTCTGTACATAGTAGGGTCTTCTAGAAGCTCACCTGCATCTGTGCTCAGCTTCACATTTTGCTCCAAAGGAACTGAAATAGGCTTACAGCCTGTCATCCCATATTTGGACAACATGTCCAATCCATACTGCCTCTGCAAGAGCTGTATCCCACTTGGTGATCTAATCACCTCAATGCCCAAGAAATAACGCAGCTCTCCCAAATCCTTCATCTCAAACTTCTGCTTCAATAGCATTTTCACATGAAGGATATCTTCATCACTGTCACCTGTCATAATCAAATCATCAACATAAATGACAAGTAGCATAATACCTTTCTCTGTTTTTCTCACATAAAGTGAGAAATCTGCCTTGGAAATCTGAAAGCCAATAGTGACAAGATACTGTCCTATCTTGTCAGACCATGCTCTAGGTGCTTGCTTCAAGCCATACAAGGCTTTCTTCAACCTGCAAACAAACTCAGGATGAACAGCATGCACATAACCTGGTGGCTGCTCCATATAGACCTCTTCTTGCAAATCACCATGCAAGAAGGCATTCTTTACATCCATCTGATGTAAAGACCATCCCTTTGATGCAGCCATAGCAATGACTGCTCTTACGGTTGCCATCCTTGCAACCGGACTAAATGTTTCTTCATAGTCAATGCCATATGTTTGTGCATACCCCTTGACTACTAATCTTGCCTTGTATCTGTTCACAGAACCATCAGCATTGTGCTTCACCTTATAAACCCACTTACAGCCAATTACATTCTTACCTTTAGGCAAAGGTACCAATTCCCATGTAGCATTTGCTTCCAAGGCATCCATTTCTTCATCCATGGCTGTCTCCCATTTTTCTTTTCCCATGGCTTCCTCAAAAGAAGTGGGTTCTGGTTCCTGTATCACTTTAACCATATATGCATAGTGAATGGCTGTAAATCCATCATATTTAAGTCTATCCACAGGATACCTAACTCTGGTAGACCTGCGCAAAGTGGGTTCACTCCCAGGTGCTCTCAAAACATCCCTGGTCTTCCTTACTCCAGGTGTAACAATAGAAGGAATACCCAACTCATCATCAATGCTCTGTTCTGAGCCACTGGATTCACCATCCACATAAGAGTGACCTGCATTCACATCAAACATGGGCTGATCAACCTTCTCTTTTCCTTTTCGTGATACCTGCATACTACTATCTGTATTACTTTGAGAAGATTCTCCTGATCTCAATCTGCCTGTCCATGGCGAAGAATGTGAACCACTGCTAGAGGACGCTCCAGGTCCACTAATATTTTGTGACTGCTGCTGTGAATTCTGTGCAGCATTACCATTTTGTGCATCTACATCATCAATCACATTTACTGGTTTATACCAGCTACTCATCTCATCAAAAACAACATCTCTGCTCACTGTAAACTTACGAGTAGAAGGGTTATAGCATCTATACCCTTTTTGCTGCAGAGAGTAACCAATAAAGATGCACTTCTCAGCTTTTGGATCCAACTTGGATCTCAGCTCATCTGGTACATGTACATAGGCAATGCAACCAAAAATTTTCAAATGAGAAATATCTGGTTTCCTACCAGTATACCTCTCCTCTGGAGTCATTCCATGTATTGCTGCAGTGGGAGTCCTGTTCATTATGTAGACTGCTGTAGCAACTGCTTCAGCCCAATAAAAATCTGGCAAGTCTTTTTCATTGAGCATGGCACGAGATACCTCTCCAATATGCCTGTTTTTCCTTTCTGCAATTCCATTTTGTTGTGGGGTATAACTGCATGAATATTGCTGCTTTATGCCATGCTCCTGCAAGAACTTTGCAAACTCATTTGAGAGGTACTCTCCCCCTCCATCTGACCTTAGGCATTTTATTTGCAGACTTGTTTCTTTTTCAACCATAGCTTTAAGAGTTTTGAAATGCCCAAACACTTCACTTTTCTTCTTCATAAAATACACCCAAAATTTTCTGCTATAGTCATCAATAAAAGTGACAAAATAATGACAGCCTCCAAGAGATGCAGCTTTAGTAGTCCACACATCAGAGTGGATTAATTCCAATGGCTTCTCACTCTCTTGAACATGTCTAGGAAATGGTTTCCTTGCCTGTTTTCCAAACTGACAGGCTTCACATACCTTATGCATTTCTGCAACCTTGAATTTTGGCAATCCTGCAACAATATTTTGGGCCTGCATTGATTTAAGTCGCTGTACATTAACATGACCAATGCGTTTATGCCAGATATCAATATCTGCAACTACACCAGTCCCATGTGCAAACATTGCTGCACTCAATTCAGACATGTCTGCATCCAATGTAAACATTCTGCCCTTCTTCTTTCCTTTTGCTATCAAGCGACCTTTATTTTTCATATCCTCAACAAAGCATCCATGAGGATTAAATCTGACCTGCAAGCCCTGTTCAACCATTTGACCAACAGAAACCAGATTCTTGGTGATATTCGGGACATGAAATACATCGGACAGGTATTTCTTCTTCCCATCCTGCATAGACAAAGGAATTTTTCCAATCTGCACAATAGGATGTGCAGTATCATCACCAGTCTCCACAAATCCTGGTTTTTCCATTTTCCTTGCATCCTCCATCCATTCTGCATGACCTGTCATGTGGTTTGATGCACCTGAGTCAACATACCACACATCGTTGCTTTCTTCTGCATTTGTCACAGAATTGTTCATGTGCTGCACCATAAACAAATGCTCATTTCTGTCATCACCCTGTCTACTAGAAGATGCATAGTTCCCTTGTTGCAGTTTTCCATTCATGATGTCATTCTGCTTTTTATAGCAGTCTTTAGCCATATGACCCATTTTACCACAGTAGTAGCATTCAACATTGCTGTTTGCATTTTGGCCTCTTTGCCATCCACCACGACCTCTTTGGCTCCCCCTGCCTCTAGAGTTACCACGTCCTCCTCCATAGGACTGGTTTTCTTGAGTTTGCTGCATATTCTGATTTCTACCACGGCCTCCAAATCGGCCTCCTCTACCTCTGCCTCTACCTCTTCCAGCATTTGAGTAGAAGACAGCTTCTTTTGAAGTTCCTCCTGAAGAAGATGCACCACCATTTCTCTGTTCCTCAGAAATTAGAAGAGCAATCAACTCCTCAAAATCAGGAAATCTTTCACGAACTGAAATGGATGTCCGAAACTGTGCATAATCCTTTCCTAGACCATTCAAGGTCACAGAAACTAAATCATCATCTTCCACTGGCGACCCAATGGAAGCAAGTGCATCTGCAATCTTCTTCACCTTCATGTGGTAGTCATTGATGCTCATATTTTCTCTTTGCACATTGTGCAACTCTTGCTTGAGCTGCATTTTCCTGGCTTGCGTATTTGTGCTATACATCTTTGACAGAGTATCCCATGCCTCCTTTGGCGTACTTGCATCATGAATATGCACAATCATAGAGTCTGAAATGCTGATAGACAGCCAGTACATAACTTTCCTGGCTCTCTCATGCCATGCTTTGAATGCCTGCATTTGCTGTTGATTGGGAACATCAGGAAGAACTGGTTCTTCTTCATTTCCTGCAACAAATTCCCAATATCCTTTTCCCATAAGGAAATTCGTCATTCTAAACTTCCATGCCTGGAAGTTGTTCTTGTCAAGCTTTTCAGTGACAATCTGTGAAAGAGAATCAGACGCCATTACAGAATACTGCAAGAAATTCTGTCACTGCAAAAACACAGCTTCACCCTCACAAGGGCAAATCTGCAAAACTGGCGAAAGTGGTATTTGACCACACAGTCACTTCCTAGTGACGATTTTGCATCAACAGGCAACAGGGATGATTCTGTAACTCCCAATGTCTCTGCACACAAGCATACGATGCAATCTCTATGGTAACTTTTCACCGACCTGTAGAACGGTGGTCGCACAGCATAAAACAGGGCCTTTTCCTGAGTGCATGCAGAAAACTTCCGCCTTCAAAACAGGGCCCGAAATGGCCTCAAATCAAAAAAATAGGGTCGCCGAGAGCTAAAGCTCTCGCCCGCAGCATATACTGCCCTCTTGCTTCACCGCGAAGGGCGTCTCAACCTGAGACAATGCACTCCTGCAATTTCCGGCTGTGCTACCTGCAGAGATCTGCTCCCAAAACAGAAAATGAAAGCAACACTGCTCCTCTTACCAGAACACCGCGAGCTTGGCTTGCTTTCTTGAGCTCCTTACCACGAACAAGGCTCTGATACCATGTCAAGATTGTGGGAGAGAAGGAAGGAGTCTCGCTTGAAGCTTTCTTGCTTGCACAATGGGGAAAGACACACAAGGTGGAGGCTGAAAACAGTTTTCCTCTTCTTAGTTGTGTAAGCCAAAAGAACTCAAGTACAAAGAAATAGAAGAACCCTATATATGGGTCTCAAACCAAACTCAACTAACTAAGGTGGCATACTAACTGAGCCACGAACTAGAGTAGATAAGGATAGCTATCATGTAGCTATTATTCATGGGCGGTGTACCAACCGCGTCTGCAACTGACAAGTCGGTGACATAAATACACAACGGTCACCCTGGCGTATCACGAGTGGAGCTCGATATCTCAACATCTCCTACATCTCAGGGATTGGCCCTTTGATGCGCTGCTAAACATATAATACAAACGAACACAAACTTATCTCTTTTATATTTCTCGTATTTCCAGGAGATATACCATGCTTCCTCACTTCACAGTCCCTTAGGAAACTGACCCTCTACGCTACGGCAAGGGATAACCTCACACTCTCAATCGTGGGTCAAACTCCTAAGAAAACAATTGCTATGCAGTCCAGGAGATGTTCCTTCGATACCATGAACCATGCATAGTGCATAATGTGAATGGTTTAGTGCACAACCAATAGAAAATCAGCATTGTGCATCGTGTGCAACCAATCTTTTCATGATTTCCATGCTAACATTTATGTATTGAAACCAGAAGAGACACCGAGCCTTACACTCATGCTGCCTTTTCCTTTATTTTAAAACAATGTCCTATAGCCATGATGCAACACATAAATTAGATTTCATATTGTCCTTTGACGCTCAAACTCCCCTCTCACCCTACCGTTTAATGTTTTGCAATCGTTGATAGGTGTAAGAGTCATTTTATGTGTATTTCTTTGTAGAGAAAGCAATAAATACGGACACAACATAGAAATGAGGGTAAACCGAGGCTAACCTCGTACTCTACCTTCATTATACATTGCACAAACACTTATGTAATTTTTTGGAATTTTCCTTTTATCGTTTCCTAATTTTCTCCCATTTAAAACTCATTTTTCACCATTTTTTAGTATTTTTTCTCTATTATTTTCAATAAAAAATAACTAGAAATTGAGATTCATTATGGGCTGTGGCCTTTAGGTTCTTTGACATAAAAATTTTAGGTTTTATTGATGTTATATCTCATGTTTCCCCTTTATTTTGCAAAAAAACCCCATTTTGCCTCTTAAACGCGTGTTTTACGGGTTTTATTCCATTAATTTCAGTCACTTATGATTTTTTGATTTTCTAAGAATAAACTGATCAAACTCATAGCAAACAACAACATAATGCATAATCAGCCATGGGAACAAATATTCATAAAGCAAATTGCATAAAACATCAATTCCCCTTGTAAAAATGAAATTACCATTCTTTGCGGGTTGCGGGTTTTTATTTGCCATGTTTTGGGACTGATTTCTAGCATGCATTTAATGCTCGGAATCTTCAAGAACAGCACTCTTCATGTCTTCATCCATCCGGAAGCAATCCGGTCTCATCCGGACAAGCTTTCCTCCACCATTCTTCATTGTCTTCTTCCACACAAGAACAACCCCTTAAGGGAGAGAGAGGGAGGAGAGAAAAATACTAGGTTTCCATCTCTTCATTCCCATAGCCATTTCATGGGCGAAGAGAGGCGATAAGACCAGCAAGAAAGGAGAAGATCAGCCCCATGATCGCTTGTATGGGTTGCTTTCAGCCTGCATACTCCATCTCCATCATGAGAGGGCGCAAAAAATGGCCGCCATGTTGCTCCACGTTTTTTCTTTATCCCTCATTCTCTCTCCACTTTTTTTGCTTCACAAGGTGCATAAAATTTTAGGAGGGGGGTCCAAACTCAAAAGGCATGCCCAATTTTGGCCTCCCAAGTGTCCACCTTTTTATACCTTGCCCATTTTGTGGCCATTTCCCTGTCCTGGCTCCGATTCGAGCTCTGAAAAATCCTGGGCATCCGGCTTGACATCCCGCATTGGCTGGAAACTCCTGACAACCCGTACGGAAGTCTAAAAAATTATCAAAAATTAACAAGTGTCACTCGGGTGCCTTTTAAGAGTCATATTTCACTTGGTGCTTAAAATCGTCCTAGCTGGAGCCGCCACCTTCGACGTTGGATATTTTTCCCTTGATGTTCGTAATTTTTAGCTATTTTTAAGCACTTCTCGGCACCATAATTCCGCTCTCATTGGGCATATTAGAAATCAACTAGACCTACATGGAGAAATTGACCCTTGCAATGGTATTTGTGACTGAGAAATTAAGGCACTACATTCTCTATGAGAAGGTTGTATTTTATACAAAGGTGGAAAGGCTTATATTGCTAATGAACAAGTTACAGCCGCCCTATCATTAAGCAAAGTGGTTAATCACTTTGCGTGAATTTGACTATGAGATTAGAAGTAAGCCATTGAGGTTGCAGGGCATTATGGAATGCCTTATGGACTTTGGGGAGCCAAAATAGACTTTGGTAGAAGGAAGTGATATCGAGGAAATGTTTAAAATTGATACGGTGTTTGTTTCCTCGTGGTGTGCTACTATAACACATTACCTCTCGATAGGAGAGGCTGGAGCCGCGGATTATCAAAATAGAAAAAGAGAAAAATTAGACAATATGCTACTATAACACATTACCTCTCGATAGGAGAGGCTGGAGCCACTGATGGCCTAAAAATATTTAAAAGCTAGATATTGGGGGCCATCCATTTTCCAATATGCATTCAAGTATGTTAAGAGATGCGATACTTGTCAATGGCATGACAGTAGGGAGAATAGGAATTGACCATTTACTCTAATTATGGCCATACTTCCATTTGAAAAGTGGGGCATCAACTTTGTGGATCCTATTAATCCATCGTCCATTGTGCAAAAGCAATATATTATCGTAGCAAGTGACTACTTTACAAAGTGGTTAGAAGCACAAGTGACGAGGAAGGACAATGCAAAAGAGACTGCTAGTTTCCTATTAGAGCAAATCATATGCCGATTTGGTCCGCCAAGAGAATTAATATCAGATTGTGGAACCCATTTCTTAAGCAAGGTGATTAAAAGCTTGACTCAGGCAAGGAAAATTAAGCATAACAAGATGACTCCTTATAACCCGCATGCAAATGGGCAAGTTGAAAGTACTAACAAGCAACTTGTGAGTATTCTATCAAAAATAGTGTCTGAGAAGAAACGTGACTGGGGTAAAAAACGGTATGTGGCGGTGTGGGCGTATAATAGGATGTTTAAACGAGCCATTGGCCACACCCCAGTCAAGCTAGTCTATGGGGAGGAGTTTGTTTTTCCCTTAGAGATTTAGTTGCCGACTATAAGATTCACAATCAATCATTCTTTGGGTGATGAGGATGCCCTCTTCGAGTGCTTTACGACGTTGGCCCACTTGGATGAGCTCAAATTGCAGAGTTTGTTGCACCAAGAAGTGGCTAAGTATTGGATGAAGTAGCTGCATGATTTAAAAGCAAAGAAATATACCTTTAAGAAGGGGCAGTTAGTTCTTTGTTATGATGCATGGAGAGAACTGTTTCCAAGAAAACTTGAGCCCAAATGGGACGGTCCCTACGAGCTCGTAAGAATAGGGAAGAATAAATCCACAGCATTACTGTTTGATCTTGAGGAAGTGGAGTTCAAAAATAAGGTTAACCTTAATAAGATTTAACCTTATTATCTTTAAATGCACTAACAAAATAAATGCCTTTCATGTCAATATTGGGCTGATCAAGAACGTGCAAGAGACAGAAGTGGTTGATGGGGCCGCTAATTCCTTATTTGGAGCACCCATAATGAGAGCAGAGATATCATCAGGGGAAGCTTATCTCGTGGAGTAAAGGATATAAAGTGATTGAGCAAGAGGACGGATCATTCGTTTGGGAAATCAAAGTCTTTTGTCATCACTACTTACAAATTCTTACAAGCATCCCTATTACATTCAATAAAGAGGGTGGGATGGAGCCTTCAATACATCCTCTGAACGTGCTAAATTTTGATTATCATAATTACGACTAGCATTGACGATGGCTAGATGTGTGAACCCATTGTGGACATACACAATGTACTTTGATGGAGTGTCCAGGGGTCCCAACAAGAAAGGGAGTATAGGGGTAGTTATTAAAGACCCACGACATAGAGTTGTAATGAAATTAGTAGTTTATCTCGGGGTTGGATTTACCAATAACATGGAGGAATACAAAGCTTTAATCATGGGATTAAATATTTCTAAGAAAGGTAGTATCCATCAGTTGTTAGTAAAGGGGGATTCCCTGTTGGTATTGAACCAACTAAATGGGACATAAACAATTCAAAATCCTATTCTTTTTATGTATTATCTCATTGCTATGACCTGCTCAATGATTAGTGTCTCTTCAATTGGTTCCTTGTTATTGAAATCCGTTTGTGGACTCCTTAGCAAATTTTGCTTATGAAGAATACATTTTCTTTAACTGTGGTCCTAGTTTGGATATCTCTATGAATGATGAGATAGGATCCGTTCGATTATGGGGACTTTTATATCTAAACATGCCCTATATGGTAGGTGATGGTTCATATGGGTGATGCAAAGGGTGGCCAAGACCTATTTTCCTTTGTTATCTCGGACCCATACATTGGTTAGATGACATGTTATGTGTACACCTCTTGCTATTGATCTAGGAGGTATGGGTCACAATTTGATTCATTTAGTTCAAGGGACAGGATACCTATTTCCTCCTTGGGAGCATCTTGTTGTATATTAATAAGAGTTTACCAAGGGGGAATATATATGAGCTATTTTGTTTGATACCCTTGGGCCAAGAGGGCTGGTTACTTTTGGGTTTAAATTTCGTATTTCTTTAGGCCAAGAGGGCCGATTTTTTGAGTTTAAATTTTTTATTTCTTTAGGCCAAGAGGGCCAATTTTTTTAGTTTAAATGTTTGATTTCTTTAGGCCAAGAGGACCATATGACTATTTGGTGCATGTACATTTAATGGTTTTCTGTTTTAGTGATTGCATCATACAGGTTGATGAAGTCACTAGAGGGAGCCTTGCTGCGGAGGAGCTTCTTGTGACCTTTCCAAGTGGTTTCGTCCCCTTTCTGAGTCTTTTTCCCTTAAGGAGATTATGATATATGTGTATGTAGGGGTTACTTTCTTTTTGTTTGTTGGGGACTGGCAATCAAGGCATGAAATCCCATGTTTAGGTTAGGCATGTCTGTGGGAGGTCTGAGCAGTTGTTGCCTCCTACAAAGTCATTGTCCAACACTAAAAGATTTGTTTTAGAAAGCAGTCCTAGTGACCCTGTTCTGCTGACCTGCTAGGTGGTTGTTCTAGGAGATTTTATTAGTTGTGAGGCAATTAGAAAAGCCTGCTAGAATAAATATATGCAAAGAAGTAAAATCCTGAATAGTTGAAGGATTAAAATATACAGAGGTGTGCAAAAAAATCCTGAATAGTTGAAGGATTAAAATATACAGAGTTGTTCATCACCTTGTGAAGGCCTAGTAGGTTCCTAGGGATGAGATAAGACTCGGGGCCGAAGCCTTGTCTTCCTAGGGGTGGAATCTAGTTGGAAAAATAAGAATAAGAGAAGGTTGGAGGGAAAATAAAAGTGAGCGTAAGAAAAGGACTCAGTGTTACCTTGCGAGGGCTTGGTAGGTTCTTGGGTACCAAATTAGGACCTAAGGCCGATGCCTTGTTCTCGTTGGGTCACTACGCTCAGGTCCCTCCTTTTTACACGCCCGAGTATGAAAGAATTAAAGCTAAAGACAAATGTGCTAAAAAGAAAATATTTTTTTATCACGCTATATGAGTCCTCGCGTAGGAGGAGCTTGTGGTTGAGTTGTCCTTAGTTAGGTAGGTAGTTTAAACTACCACTTAGGACAACCTCTCTGATAGTTCTTTTTTAGCTTGGTCATTTTCAAGCAATCAGTTAGTGACTAGCTTTGGGTTTTCCATCAACTTATGCTAGGCCTACTCCTCATGGACTTTGTGCCTTGGTTTTAATAGGGGATACGGTGAGTGCTGTAATGTGGTTTGTTGTGTCTTTTATGTATCAGCTTGATGCTCTTTGTGGTCGTGTTGATGTGTAGATTTGTTCATGGGATTGGATGGGCTGAGTCGCCCTATCCTGTGGGTGCCAATGAGCAGTGGATTTTTGCCCTAGAAAAGTGCTCAATATTTTCCCAAAAATCTGAATTTCAGGGAAATTTTGAATCCCATCGAAGGTGGCAGAGGCAGTTGGGTCGATTTTAAGCACAGACGGGTTTCAAAAGTGCTTTAAAGACCCACCAAGCAATGGTTGCAAAATTTTCATAATTTTTATGAGTGTGAGATTAGACTCCTAGAAGTGGCCATAGTGGGGGACCCCGAGATGGTCACGTAGAAATTTTTGGCTCATCGATCGGAGGAAGAGGCAGTGCCCAAGGTGGAGGAAAAAAAGGGAGCAATGTAAGTGATCTTAATAGGAGAGGGGTGTGACCCTTGGGGCCTCCCCCAAAGTTAAAATGTGACTTGGGGGGGAAGGGGCGGGGTTTTTTTGCAAAAAAAAAAACTAAGGGAGGGGGAGGTGCAGGCGACGTGTGGAGAAGGAGAGGCAATGGGGGGCCAATAAACAATTGCCCAATCTGATTACATCAATGATCTTGTGTGTTTCTTCACTCTCCAACACTTGGCTTCGGGTGAGAATTGGTTGTGTAGATGGTGTGATTCAAGTTCAGTATTTCTCTCTCCTCGCTCTCTCTCTCTCTTTTAAATGGTAGTTCATGCAGAGGAAATCAAGAAGAAGAGGGGCTAAAGGATGCTTGTCCGATGGTGATCGGATCGTTCCAAGATCAAGAGGTGACTAAGAAAAGGTGTTCATCACTGAAGAATGATCATTGGTTGGTCCATTGGCAATCCGTATTGATTATCAAAAAACCTGCAACACGCAAATAAGTGGTATGCCTCATTTTTATAAAGATAATTTGCTTCTTTTTTATGATTGATGGTCTAAATGAAATTCATATGGAACGAAAGTTTGTTTCAATCTTATTTGCATCATTATTGAGGGCTGCACATAAAAGAAATGTAGAACTGTAATGATACATAGTTGTAATAATTAATTTACAATCAAAAAGTGCCTTTTTTGGAAAAAAATGAAGATTTTGCTGGTTTCGAGTGGGAAAAAGAGATTCACATGGGATAAATTTTTGATAAAGATCATCTTTCAGTTGTCATAATCAATCATTAATCATAGATTAAAAATACCCTATTTTTATGAATAAATAAATAGAGAAAAATAGGGAAAATGAGATAAAAATGAGTTTTCATGCTTTAAAAATTAGAGAAAAATATGATTCATGTTGATGAATGTTTAGCAAGGTTGAGGAATGAGGATTAAGCCTTAGCTCATCCTTATTTGTATGTTTTAGTGCATTTATATTGCTTTATACATTGAAAATTACAAAAAAACCAAAACCCTACACCTATGCAATGATGCAACACATAAACGGTAAGGGGGAAAAGAGGGGCTATGGAAGCATTTAAGTATTAAAAATGATGCAAAGTCTGATATTTTATTTATGCACATCATATAGGACGATAAAAACTTAAGTCTAAAGAGACTAGTAGCACGAGGAAACTCAGTGCTATCCTCTAGCAATGTAGCAGCAATGCATAGATTGGAAATCATTGAAGGGATGATTTTACACTCCACTTTGCTGATTTGTTTTAGAATAAAACGTTTGTGCACAATAGGCATCCACATTTGCATTTTGCATGCCACATTGTATAAAACCTAGATGCATAGCACTTGTTTGCTAAATACAAGACCAAGGTGGAGTCTGTGAGGATTCCTAGGCTATAGGATAGACGAGCAGTTCCTTAGGGAAATTCTAGTGAGGAAGTATCAACTCCTGGATTGTTCGATATAAAAAGAGTGGAGCTTGTACATTTGTTCTTTATGTTTGGAGTAGTGCATCAAGGGGCCAATCCCTAAGATGTAGGAGAGCTGCAGTGAGGCCGTAGTGTTTCAGCTGAGAGATTACCTCCTACGTATGTGATACGTGGTATATTATACCAATTTGTATGGGATCTCCTTCTGAGGAGTAGGGGAAGGCAAGTGTTGGACTGTGTCCTATTACAAATGCAATATCAATATTAGAGCTTAGTATAGCGTGTCCCTTAGATGCTACTAGCTACGAGGCCGTGTAGGATGTCTTGGGTATCTTAGAGGTCTAGCTAGTGCTAGAGAGCCAATGTCAGGCATGTATTAGGTCTTGACAGTTGGCAAGGTTTCGATATAGATGGATTTGAGCAAGGGTAGTGCATCTCCATGGAAGCTTGTAGTGCCACTCGTAATGAACCTAGTGCAAGGTCTAAGGAGGGGGTCATGACTTGTCCCACCCTACCAAGACAAACCCATCACAATCCAAATGAGACACACCCAAGACCACTAAGTAGTACCTCAAATAGGTGCCTAAACAACAACTACAAGTGACTAGAAGTCAAATGGCATGAACTTGTAACTACTGAACCTCAGACCCTAGGCCTAGGAGACAAAGTTGGCCCTACAAAAGTAGATGAATGGTCAAGCCATGATCGGTGCCCAAAGACTTGTTGCATACTCAAGGCTACTATGAAGGCAACAATTGGATTTGGTCGCTCAAGACTATGAGTAGTAGCGTGCCCCTTAATCTCGGTCCTCTAGGCTATCTCTACAAAATGGTAAGCTAGCTAGGAATGAGAAACCAATTGACTCAAAGAGCACCAAACCCATAGAACCTCAATGAGTCCATTGAGAAAAACAACAACTTGTTGCCCCTATACCAACTCAACCTAACACTTCTAGTGTCCCAACTCCACAAGAAGAAAGCAATGCATCACTTGAGTCCCAAGACCAACCCATCACACAAGTGACCTCTAAACACCCTACTACCCAATCCATGAAGTAGGCATCAGTCCCTTAAGGTATCTAGTTCAACCAACCTCTAACATCCTATAGGTCTCAGACCCTCCTTTGAGTATGGATCTATCCTTACCTTGCCCTTGGACCTAGCCACAAATATGAGGGACAACTTAGTCACCTACATTAGATGGTTGAATGACCACCTTCACCATGCGAGCTAGGAGCTATGGATGTGAGAGCAGGATTTTAAGTTGGAAAAAGAGTCAATGGCGTACCAAAGTTCGTCATTTCAAGGTGGAATTTTAAGATTGACGGAAGTGAAAGATGTAGATCCGACAATTTTAAGTGGCCGTGGAAGATAGAAATTCAATTTAGTTCAAAAGATCAACCTCTGTAGTGGTTACAGATTTTTTCATAATTTTTTCAAGTGTTGGATCAAAGTAGGACAAGTTCTTGACAGTTCAAGACTTCAAGATGAACATGAGAAATTTTTCAGATGTAGAATCGAGTACCAAACACGAGAGGAATTGGAGGCTAGACTTTGTGGGGATCGAACAGTGGCAAAGATTGAAAAAGTCATGGCCCTTGGGGCCCAACATTTCATGTGATGGGGGGAGAGGGTTGCTCTTTTTGGGTGTGATTAGAAAATTCCATGCTATGGTGATGTTTTGAAGAGAGGGGAGTTTGAGGCTAAAAAATAATCCATAGATCTAAAGACCCATTCAATTTCCATAACCTGAAACACGCAATTTAGCGGTATGTCCATTTTATGAAGAAAATTTACTTAGTTTTGATAGTTTATGGTCCAAATGAAGTGCATATGGTATGAAAATTTGTATGAACCTTGTTTGACATGTCTTTGAGGGCTGTGAATGATAACATGCAAAGCTTGTAGTTAAATGTGATCATTATTAATAAATTTATGTCTAAAATACGGTATTTAAGTGAAAAAATAAAGGTTTTTTCCATTTCGAGTAGGAAAATTAGGTTCTTATGGAATGAGTGAAGATAATGGTGTACTTTAGTATTCCTAATCAGATTGAATCAAATAATCAGATAATAACATTAATTTATTAATAAATAAATCAAGAAAAATAGGTTTTAAATGGAGAAAACTAGTTTTTATGTGTAAAAAATTTACACAAAATTATACATGTGTGTGTGGATGTATGCTAAGCTTAAAGAATGAGGTTTAGTCTCATCTTAGCCCCATTTTTATGTTATAGTGCATGATTTATTGCTTTTTAGATGAGAAAAACACATGACAAACACTCTCTACACCTACCACTGCAAGCATAACATTAAATGATAGGGAGGGTAGGGGTCATGGGCACTGAATATAGGCTGAAAAATATTTTTTATCATGTAATTTATATTTAGGATGCATTTATCTTAAAATTTACAAGATTCAGAAGCACGAATATGCTCAGTGTTTTCCCATGCGAAATAAAGTAAATTCACTCGTAGTATGAAAATCATGAAAAGGATTGGTTATGCACATTCATGTTGCTAATTTGATAAAATAAATTGTTTGTGCATTAGTGGGAATTCACCTTTGCATTGCATTCCATATACATGGTGTTAAACGGGTATCAGCTTCCTAGATTGCATATCACTTGATTTCATAAACACTGACCCATGTTCAGAGCGTGAGAAGTTGTAGGTTTAGTACGTTCATTTCTTTGGGGATTGATTCAGTGAGGATTATATATCATCTCGTGGAATGATTTTTATAAAGAGAGGATTAAGTGTCTTATGTGCTTTATGTTTGGACGGCGCATCTTGGGGCTAGTCCCCGAGATGTAGGAGAGCCATAGTGCGGCCACGACACTCAATTGAGGGGTCCTCTCTATGTATGTGCTATGAGGTGGTAGGCACCATTATTTTTGGGTACTCTCTACTATGAGCAGTTGGGAAGGGATCTATTGGACCATAAACATTACAAATGTGTGTTTAAGTTAGATTAGTGTGGGTAGCCTCCAAATGCTCCTTGTTGCGAGGCTGTGGGATGTTTTAGTTGAGTATAGAGGCCTAGCTAGAGTCTTAGAGCCAGTGTTGGGTCCATTTTTGGTCTTGACATGTGGTGCGTTTGATGGAAGCTACCAATAAGTGGCATTTTTTGAATCTTGGCTATAAGGGACCGATTATTTATTTAGTTTCTAACTAGGAGCCATCTTGAAGTAGTGGATATTCAATTTGGGCTCATTAAATCCTTGATCATCAACATGATGATTAGTCTAGGAAATCCCCATAATCAAAAAGATAATCTATTGATCCTAAATAGTTTAGTGGTATCCTTCACTGGTCATGTGGTTGGCTATTTTAGCATCTACCCCGAAGTGAAACCATCCTCATGTTTGGGCTACTTTGTGGGGAAGTACCCATGAAGCAACTTTTGAGATTAACAAGCCATGGGAGTTAGAGAAAACATTAGAAAGAAAATCTGAGGCTAAGAGGTCACAATCATCCACTAATGATGATGACTTTTTAGATAAAAATATTGTGATGAAAAATGGTTAATTTGCACACGATAATACATGACTACGACTTGATAATACATATAATGCTAGTGCTTGACATAGTTGGGTACCATAGTGCAATTCCTAAGTTCCATAAAGCATTGGATGATATCTATATGTGTGGAAAACCATTGTTAGCAAGGAAGGTTCTGTTTGGACCTTTCCTAGGTTCTAACAAAGTCATGGTAGATGAGAGTAAACTTCCTAAAGTACCACTAGTTACTGATGGGGCAGAGGGGCAGATTCCCTATTGCATAGTGTTGGACTCCCTAAACCACTTTGTGAGTTGGAAAAAAGGGAAGTTTAGGGAACTATTGACTGTTCCACACCATTAGAGGTGGAAATGGAAGAGATTAGAGATCTTGACATGGTAGTATTTAAGTCAAGAGGAATACAAGGATCTTGATGACCCAATTTTGATCTCAAAGAAGAGGACTAAATGCCCTCCTCCTTATAGGGATTTGGGAGTGTTTTATGGGCTTTTGGATGTGGATCCGATGCTACACTTGAAAGAATATAGCCTAGCTTGTCTTGCAAGTCAGTTTGATGATCTACATCGAAAGCTTGTGTTCTCAAGCACTCTAAAGAGAGAGGCTAGATATGGTATTGGAGCCTCCAAAGAGGGTCAATCAAAGCATTTGAGGAATTATGTGATAGATTTTTAGATGAATATGAGAAGAAGGTTCCCATGATTCAAGTCTTGGGACAACTTATGCAGATTAGACAAGAGTCATATACCTCCATTAAAGAGTACACACAAGAGCCTTTGATGACATTGTGAAGCTTTGGTGGCCAAGGAAAGTCAAAAAATTACCAGAAGATGTTCTTGGTGAACTCTTTGTCAATAGCTTGGAACTACACACACAGTTCCAAGTTAGGACGAGAAACCCTAAGTCACTAAAGGAGAAAAGGTTCAAGTAGAAGATTATGAGAGATATATCCAGAGGTGTTGGGAGAGCTATTGGAGTTTTTCATATACCCTTGAATTTCATAAAGATTGGCAACATTTGCTTAATGTTATTCATGCCGAAGATGCAAATGACAAGTATACTAGGGAGCCTGGCATTAACTATAAAGATCCCAAGGCCAAGGAACCATGTCATCCTAGTGCAACCAATCCTATGTTCTAAAGCCATGAGCTAGATGGAAATTGGTGTAGACCTAATGATGGAAGAGGAGTAGTTAAGCAACCCCTGAATGGTCTAAAATTGGAACAAAATTATGTGGAGGAGATGACCTCCTGAAACATAGCTGATGCATGCTATCATGTGGAGGCCATCTCAAGTATTGAGTGTCTAGATGATAGGAAACATAGGGTTCATAATGGTAAAGATCCACCTAGAGTTGGATTTAGTAAAAGGATCAAATTTAGAGAAAGTCTTAGGTAGTGAGTGAGCCAATATAGGTCAGTTATCATGAAATAATATAAAAATAGGAGGAGTGGTGGTATCCAATCAAGCCATGCAATGATTAAAACAATATGGGTTTGGAGGACCAAAATCTCTAAAAGTGTGGTTGGTATGCTAGATGAGAGGCCAAGAAATCCACGTTGATATACCATGGTCAATTCCCAAGTGGATTGGGCTAGACACCATAGTGATACATCTAACGATGTGCATCACTCTAGGATGCATCTGGGTGATGGGCCTAGGATTGAAGCCCTATCTAGTTAGGGTTGTGACAATGACACTATCAAAAATCCAAATAGAAAAGGTTTCAATGAGCATAAATCTATGATTCTCCCTATAAGATGGGGGACTCTAGAAAGGTTGGATGATCAATATGTTGAAATGACAATCAAGGTTGAATATATGAGCCCAAGGAGGTCATTTGTTTAGCTAGTAGCACACAAAAAGGAATAGCTCATATTGATGTTTGTTAATTCTAGTGCAAGAAAGACAAAAAATAAAAAAGAAGGAAGAAAAAGAAATTTTTAAAATAGAAGGCAAAGCCCAAAAAGGGCCCGACAATAGAAATAAGAGAGAAAAAGGAGCCAAAAGCCCAAAGACACCTTAAAAACCCAAGACGAGTGTGGAAGAGGAATATTTTTTAATGCAAAGGCATCCCTAAATATTTGTAAAAGAGCGAGAGGCTCCCTCCTGTGCAAAATTTGTAAAAAGTAGACGGGCATGGGTGAAGCCACAATGTAAATAGAAGGGAGCAAGAAAAGAGGACGTAGGCTAAACAATTGCTCATGTAAAAACGGAGTGGGTGCCCAAAAGGGATTAGGGCATGTATCAAAGCCAAAAAGTAAATAGAGAAGCTCATTATTGTGTGTGGCCAAAACTAACTCTTCTATTCTCTTCTTCTTCTACTACTTTCTTGCATGCGCTTGTGCTTGAGAAAGGGAGTGTGAGGGAGTGAGTGTGTGAGTGTGTGAGGGTGAGGGACTAGGATGGAGAAGTTCTCCATCTTCTTCTCTCTTCTTCTTCTTCTTTTCTCTTCTCTTGTCTTGTAGCACACAACAATGGAGCATGGATCTTGGAGCTTGAGGATTGAGCTTGCTTGAGTTTCCACCTTGGATCATCGAGCTACTAGAGTGCGTGAGGGAGAAGGAACTTGATTGAGCATGGAGGTAAGCTCATTATACTCGTAGGTGTGTGAGAGGTAGCCATTGCACTTGGCTTTAAACGCTTGAAGCAATAAGCAATCAGTGGGTCTTGGTAGTCGAGCATGAGCTCCCACATTCTAATTCCATTGTCAAGACCAATGGATTCAAGATTTGAGTGCTTGCACACTCTAAATCAAGCATTAAAGTAGGGTTTTCACTGAACTGGTGCTTGACGTAGATAGGTAGGAATTGAGGGAGTTTGAAGAGGTATTTGATCTCCTTGCCAAGTAAGTTTTGTGATTTTTCAGATCTAGATGAGTAGGTCGAGATTCGTGTAGGCATTTGGTTGTGATTTGAATGCATTAGGATAATGAAAAAATAGGAAAAAGAAGGTTATACACAATAGGGTTTCTACTTTGATAGGGAAAAAGGGAGAGAAAATCTTTAATGTGTAATGCATCAAAATGAAGAAAGGGGAAAGATTAGAATTGAGCAGAAAAGGGCTTTAATATGCTAGGTTTAGATGGGAGATCTCATTTTCTCATCTGAGAGAGAGAGAGCTACAGGCAAAGAGAAGAGATTATGCATGGTGATCTTCTCATCACAATGTATTTTGGCCCTCTAGCTATGTTCTCGATGTTGTTTGGTGCTTATTGATCAGTATTAGCACCCTGGGTGCAATCATTAGTAAGGCGCAATCAGGCTTTTTAAAGATCTTTTGTCATTCGATAACTAGTGCCATAATCGGACACTCAAATTAGGGCTTGATTGCCGTAATTGGACTATCAAATTTTTTTCCATTTGAACACACCTTTCCTCATCCTCTGAGTCACTAGACTCAAACACTTGGAGCACTTGTCCATTTGGACACATCTCATCCATCCGAGTCTCTGGACTCAAACCACCCTATTCTTCAAACTATCCTAATTGGACTTGAACTTGGACTCAAAATAGTCAGATGCCCAAAATCAAGCTCTTACGCTCAGACAAGTTGACTCCATCCCTTGAACCTTGGACCATCCAAGTTGACCACTCGGATGGACCAAAATTGGAGAGTCCCATTCTGGGAATTGAATGATCGATACTCGAGCACTGAAAACACAATCTGAAAGCTAACAAAACCTACATGTTGCCCTAGACTAGACAAAGCCCCAACCCAAAGTTGAGTAACACCCTTGTAGGCCTCTAGACACATGGATGTCTCATAGAGCCTCCATACTCCAAACTCGTGATTTAGCAACCTAGGAAGCGGATGTGAACACAACTTCTCAGATCACCCATCCGAAACATCTCAAAGGACCCAAATGAACCTGTTAGAGCAACCACCACCTATAGGAGTGAACTAGAAAAGTGTGTGTGTTGTACCTCATTGTTTTCATCATAGTCACACATTGCGTAAATAATCATTTGAAGCGTACCTAGAAAGCTAAAAGCTTGATTTTGCACCACACATAAAGGGAAGCATGCCACAAGCACCTAAGTGCACTTAAAATTGAGAATTGTTTGAAATAGAAAGGAACACACATGTAAGATAAGAAAATTTGGAGAAAACCCCCCCAGATCTTGAACACGTGATTGAGGACAGAGCCTCAATGCAAGTCTCTTGAAGATAGAAATACAAGAGGTCTAGTGAGAGTTTTAGTGCTTCGCAATAGAAGCAAAATAGGAACCACTGCAGAGAGGGAAAGAGCACTTGAAGCTGACCTTACATTGAGTGAGCTTCTCACAAAGCGACTCATAGATAACCTAGTTGTGGAGAAAAGTGGAGCAGCCCTAGCAAGTTCATTTGCTAACAAGACTAGGTATTACTTCGAATTCAAAAAGCTAAATGAAGGTATCTGTAGTTGCTAAGAAACTCGACAAGTATTAGCATGATAACAACCCATATAGTTTTGTAGAGTTGTTTGAGCATGTACGCAAGGTGAATAACCTAACAAACCCTACTCAACGCACACAGGCTTCGGTCTTTACCTTGGGGATAAAGGATGGACATGGTACACTATTCTAGACAATATCGAACATAATAATTTCAACAATCTCAAGAGTCTCTTCATCAAGAGATTCTCTGAGAGGTAGGATACTTAGATAACACTACTATTAGAGTGATGAATGTTAGTCAAAAGGATAAGGAGGATATTAGAGACTACGTCACCCATGTGCAGAGTCTCTTCTTAAAGAGAATTCTAGTCACAAGAATGACCTAGCGAATGAGTGGTCTCCACTGTGTTCATAAGCATAATTAGGACTAAAGAACTTTACAAGGCCTTGGTGAGCATCTCAAGCCTACAAAGGAACATGCTAGCGGGGGACATTTGAAGAAGCCATACAAGTGGACAACTTGCTCAAAGAGAGAAGATCAAAGACCACAAGCCGAGATAGTGCAACCTCTAGAACCTCAGAGAGAGCCATGATCGCTAGTGAGAGATCAAGCCAAAGTGCCCAAGAGAAAGAAAAGAATGTCGATTAGAGCCAGGCATTGGTGGACATGAAGGTGGATTTAGGTAATCTTGAAGAGATGATGATAAGGCATGCAAGAGCTCACGTGCAATGCATGCACTATAGACAAAACCACCTTCTAGCCAAGTGCAAGGATCCTAGATCCAAACCCTGTGCCAATTACAATAGGTTTTGCCATGATGCAATGCATTGCCAATTGCTGAGGCGGTTGCCATACCCACAGCCATACAATCAACCTTACTACTTAGGGAATAGACTACTGCCTTATAGAAGGGGAGCTCTATTAACTCTTCTAGCACCCAATGATTTGAGGCCAACTATCCCTAGGATGGATATTAATCCCACTGGGATACCTAGACCCTTCATGACCCATCCACTAAGCAATGCTCTAATGCATTATATCGAGGAGCCAAATGAGGAAGAGGCATACATAAGCCCTTACATTCCCTAGGACAAAGAGGGAAACCTCATTCTAATGGATTTTAGACCAATTTTACTAGTGATGGCCTTAGGTCAGGTAAGGGGTAGAGGCCCATTTTTACTAGTGATGGCCTTAGGTCGGCGGGTAAGGGGTAGAGGCCTAGGAGGTCAAAACCAAGAACATATCCCATGCTAGAGTTGTGGCCATCTAAGGCACATCTCATCTTGTTGCCCTCAATGAGAGCAAGCTAATCAAGAAAAGGCAGACTTGAGATTCCCTGAGTGTGTAATCACTCATTTGTATGCCGAGTCTCCTAGGCAAAAACCATCCACTAGTTTAACTATCGTGTCATTCATACCTTTAGGGCTATTTGGAGTCAAGACACTTGATGATGAGGCCACTCCCATCTTGTTGAATGTCATGACTATGGTGCAAAACGAGGCAAGTCGATATCTCCTTACTTGGACCTAGTAACCTTATTGCAACCTCTATAGGGAGGAGGAGTCAAAGGAGGAGAAGAAAGAGAGTTGAGACACAAATCGCATTCAAAACTCATAATCCACTACACTACCAAAGGGTAAGAAAGTTACAGAAGGCAAAAGTGGAAACATCTACTCCTAAGACACCAATAAGGGGAGCACCAAGGTTGGGGAATATCCTGATTTGAGGCACCAATTGGAAGTCGTTGACAAGGTCAAGGAGTGGATGAAAGAGGCCCAAGAGAACCTAAAGGATACAGATCCCACCCTAAAAGATGAGGTCAACAAGTTCTCCAATGTAAGCATGCCCATCTTGCCTACTCACATAGAATCTAGAGGAGCATCTGCACCCCATATAGCACCACAAAGATAAAGCCTAGGCACCACAGGCAGGTAGAATACTACCCAAGAGTAGTGGAAAAAGAGTGCAAAGCATAATGAAAGGCAAGTAATTAGTAGCCTGCTTACAACATTGATGTCGGCCCTTGTGACTCTACCAATGGGGGATCTTCCTAGGAAAAGTTCCTCATTATAGCGAGAGTTAAAGTAGTGGGTAGAGGGATCTAATGAGCCAAGAGAAACTGATTTGCATGACCCTGACAAAGCCACACAAATACCAAGCCTAACACTAAATTCAATGCCTAATTCCTTGCATGTAAATGCTTTCTAGGAGGGCACAAAGATGCATACAGTCTTACCAATTGTAGCAATAGGAGACATCACAAGAAAGGGGATTGTAGACATAGGAGCGGGAGTTACCGTGCCTAGTGATACAGTCCTACAGGCATGGGGTAACCCACTAGTGGGGACCGCAAGGTTTAATGTCACAATGGCTAATGGTATGAAAGTTAGACTATTTGGAGTGATGAAGGATAGTCCCTTGAAAAAAGTGGGTGTCTAGTTCTCAATGAACTTCGTAGTTATGAAGGGAGTAGACTATGGCATTCTACTAGGCTGACCTTGGATGCAGAATGCATGAGTGATACAAGATTGGGGTAATGGAATTATATTCCTAAGTAATAGGTCAAAGACAGTAAGAGTCAAGATGGATGCCTAGAAGACCATGCTGGTTGGCTTGGATGCCATCTCCTCTATCTTGAAGGAGGACTTACAATCCACGAAATGGTATGGGCCATTAACAAATTATATTTCCTGTTCTGAAGAGGAGTGAGATTGGATGCATGTGCTAGCCACCATTGACATGCTATTTTTGGATAAAGAAAAGGATTATGATCAAGCAACAAGGACTAGATGTGAGTCCTATAAAGCCATCACATCCTAGCTACTACTAAAGAGTGAAACCCCCACCTTTAGCATCACTTTTCATGATGGCTTGAAGCCCTAGCAGACAACAAACTCCTCCCCCTTTCCATATTCCTTCTAATAGACTTGAGCCTCAAGGGATTCTTGAGTATGTCTTGATGAGGGAACTAGCTGGTAACCCAAATGCCAATCTCAAGCCACTCGATGAGCCAAAATGGAAATGGACCAAGGTGCACAACCTAAACCTTATGTACAATTATACACTGATCACACCACAGACAAAAAAAGAATTGATAATAGAGAGCTAGACAATGACGAGTAGTTAGAATGTAGTGACTTAAACAATGAGTATGAGAAGTGCTACTCCACAAATGAGAAAAGTGAAGAAGAGGTCAAGATGATAGAGTATTACACAGATGGCTGATTGATCGAACAAATAAGAGTAGACTCCAAGCCGCAAAGAGCCAATTCTTTTAGAATTGAAAGAGGAGTCTTTAGAATTGAATGTGATCGCACTTGGTTGGATCACTTAAGCATGACAGGTAGGGCTAGTCCAGCTTAGTGTCACGCCTCTCTTGAGAATAGAATCATCCTCAGAGCTACGACTTCCACAAGAGAAGCAAAGGGACTAGAGGCCGAACAACAAAGGAAGCCTTAGGACCTACCAAAGAGCTTCACTGGGTTCAAGAAGGGAGATAGGGTAGTAATCTTGTTGGTAGAGAAGAGGCAAGGAATGGCAAGAAATTTGATAAAAGGGCCTACCAAAGTTAAGAAAGTCAACTTCATAGGGGAAGGGGAGAAGCCTTGAGTCGTGTTTATAGTTGAAAACCTGACCAAGGTTGAGGAGGTTGATCTCATTGCTCTCTTGCAAGAGTACATAGACATGCTTGCATAGTCCTAAGGTGAACTCAAAGGATTTGATCCAAGATTCGTAACTTATAACATTCCAATGACTCTAGGTGCAACACTAGTTAAGCAATGACCTTACTTGATGAATTCAAAACATGCTCACACTATCAAGAAAGAGATTGATAAACTATTGAAGGTTGGATTCATCTATGAGATTGAGCACATGGATAGGGTATCACCCATCATGATTGTCCTAAGAAATAATGGAGAAATCTGACTGTGCGTAAACTACAAACAATTCAATGCCACAACTAAGAGAAACAATTATCCATTGTCCTACACGGAGCACATGCTCGAGAGAGTAGCCGAAAAAGAAGCCTACAGTTTCCTGGACGGCTTCTTGGGCTATAACCAAGTTTAGGTGCACCCTAATGATAGACACAAGATGGCGTTTCCTACCAAATAGGGTGTATTTGCTTACATAGTCATGCCATTTGGGCTAACCAATGCACCTGCCACCTTTCAATGTCAAATATGTGTCATCTTCAAGGACATGCTTAGATGAGAACTAGAAGTATTCGTTGATGGCCTATGCATAAACTCTAGTTGGGAAAAACATCTAAATAAGCTCATGCAGTCTTTGAATGATGTAGATTGTATAGTCTCTCTTTAATCCCCTTAAAGTGACAGGTTCTAGGTAAAACATTGATGTATCCTAGTGCACGTGGTGTCCAAAAATGGCATTTCCACTGACTTCTTCAAAATCATGGTTACTATTGACTTTCCACCACCAAAAAACTATAAAGAAGCTCAGTGCTTCCTGAGACACACAGAGTACTATCCAACACTTCATCTTGAGCTATGCATTGATTGCTAAACCACTCCACTTTACAAGCTGTTGATTGTATTTGAGTGGACCAAGGAGCGCCAATGTGCTTATGAGGAATTGAAAAAGGATCTCACTACCGCTCCAATTCTATGAGCCCCTAATTGAAGCATGACATTCCACAAATTTTGTGGTGGGAGCTATTTTGTGCCAGCCTAGTGAACACAATCTTGACTATCTGGTGAGATTTGCTAGCAGACAACTCATAGATAAAAAGATGAACTACTCCACAAGAGAGAGAGAGAAGGCCTAGCCATAGTATTTGCTAGAAAGAAGTTTTAGCATTATCTTTTGGCTACACCTTTCAACTTCTTTTGTGGACCATCAAGCCTTCTTTATCTTGTAAATAAACCTTTCTCTACAGGATGCATAGCTAGATGGTTGCTTCTACTTAAGATGAACTATTCCACAAGAGAGAGAGAGAAGGACTAGCCAAAGTATTCACTATAAAGAAATTTTTTGCATTATCTTTTGGCTATGCCTTTCACCTTCTTTTGTGGACCATCAAGCCTTGCTTTATCTTGTAAATAAACCTTTGTCTACAGGATGCATAGCTAGATGGTTGCTTCTACTTTTAGAGTTTGACTTTTCTGTGGTTGCACACAAGGATAAGTAACATCACATGTCCCGCATACCCACAGGAGAAGCTTGTTGGATAGGGGATTGCAGATGACCTACCCAATGCACACCTATTTAGCATGTCCAATGAAAAAGACTTGTTCATGGCAGACTTAATGCCATATTGGGTAGATGGCATAGTCCAGATCTTAGAGCATGATTTGCCTAAGAGACTTATCAAAAAGGCTAGGCTAAATCTGTTAGGAATCGCGTGGTGGGGGGACTTACTCAAGATGCTGCACTGAGCACACACAGAATGCACAAGGAGAAGCTCACTCAAGAGACAAGAAGAGAGATGGAGGCCAAAACGTTTTCTTTCTAGTTTCTTCTTCTTCTTCCACACACTTTTCAATATACACAAAGTATAGATAAGATACAACATAAAGGAAAGTGGCCTACTAAGTCAAATAATGCATAACCGACCACACTAGTCGACTGGCACTATAACTATGCCAGCTGTAAATAGGTGTAACAACCTGAATATAATAAGTAATGAGTCAATAGCCATGTGAGAGTCATAATGACCACTGACGTGCTAAGTGTAGACATGTGGACCCATCTAACCAGGTGGTCCATCATTAATGTCCGTATGTGTTGAGCTTGTCATCTCAACACTCCCCCTCAAGCTCAACTGCATCTCTGTAACTCCAAGTAAGCTTCGAAACTTTTGAAGCTTCTCTGTACCCAATGCCTTCGTGAAGATGTCAGCTATCTAATCCTATGTGCTGACATACACCAAATCAATCTCACCTACTAGTACCTTCTCTCTTACAAAGTGGTAGTGCACCTCAATGTGTTTTGTCCTAGCATGGAACACTAGATTCCTAGCTACTTGTATGCTGCTCATGTTGTCACAATGAATGACAATTGGACCATCTCCCTACACGTCCAAATCATCTAATAACTTTTGCAGCCATACCACCTCACATGCTGCCATAGCAGCACCTCTATACTCCGCCTCTGTATTCGATAAAGTAACTGTAGGTTGCTTTTTGCTGCTCCATGTAACTCATTAGGGCCAAAAACGTTTCAAAAATGGCACTTGTAAGAAAATGATTAAGTTACTAATTAGTTGAGGTTTTAAAATAATAAACCCTCCAAATTTGGCCATTCAGACGTGATTAATGAGAGAATTTATTATTCATTTAAGAGGTTAGCCATTAAATGCCTAAGGATGTTAACTCATGTCAGAGGTCACTTTTCGGCCATTATTCTTTCATTTTGAATATTTTACTATCACGTTTCCCACCAAAATCACACTTCTTTTTTCGTCTGCATTCATTTGAATCATCGTTCTCTCCTCTTCACTTTGTTTCTTAGTTCTTAAAGTAGATTTTACTCTGTCGTAAAATTTCTCACCAAAATCACGTCCAGTTCTTACCAGCAACGTGCATTGGTCTCCCTTCGTCTCCTTTCACAAAATCTTGAGAAGGTGATCAACAATCAAAAGAGTCTCTACACAGAGGATCAATACCACTTACTTGCCGATTGAGCTATAGAGATATGGTCCTCCATGGACCTGAGACGAGATCATCTTGTTAGTTTTCAGCAGACCCAACTAGGTTGGGACATCCAAGCCGCATCTTTACTTCAACCCCTAAGATATCCATTCTGTAAGATTTTGTTTCAACTAAATCCAAGCTTTTTCTTCAATCTCTTCAATTTGATTCATAAGAAAATGGGTAAAAGAGTCCCATGGTGTTGATGCAAATTGGTAGGGATAGATATACTAAGGATAATCCTTAAGCTAATAGAATAGAAAGTGAAAATTTTCACTTTGATCTTGACACTTGAAAATAGAGTATCTTCATTATACAGTGTTGTAATATCAACTTTTTAGCAAGGACTAATTGATAAGACAAGGATAATATATTATAATTAGAAGAAAGGAAGTACTTTGATTTCTGGGAGATAAAAATATTTACCTAGTAATATATTAAAAATGTTTATTATTCAATTTTGTCTCTCAAAATATAAAAAAATTAAACAAGTAATAGATAGAAGTATTAGTGATATTGTGTATCATATCAACTTTAGGACTAAGATGATTTTATGTGTGCAGGATGCTTCGAAGAATATGAAGGATACAACTTCTTACTTGATATTAGCTCTTGGGAGTATTTTTCTCATCATATCCTCAACTATGATTAGCACTATGGGGTTTCAAGTTTCAATATCTTCAATTGTGATTCTTATTAGCACTATCAGATTTCAATACCTAAATGGTGGCTTGATGTCATGGGATGATACTACTCATGATATCATATCCTAGCAAATCTCTTAAGATCTCTTCCCTTGATTTGTAAGAAGAAATAGAAAGGACTTGAATCTATTTCTTTCTCTCAGAACTCTGATTCTAATGCAGACTGATTTTATAATTGAAAGCATCACTACATTATTGATGCTTTATCCTTGTATATCTTTTTTCAAATGTAATATATCTCAATTTCAAAAAAAAAAACCATCAAAATAATCAGTCTGCATTTCACAAAAAAAATTTACATAACTTTATTAGGCTTTGAAAAAATGTTAGAAATTTTTGAAGATTTTTTTGAGCTCATTTGCTATTTTAAAAATATTTTTAAGCAAAAAATGGCCTAAAAGAGATCCAAAAAATCACAAAAAAACCACCCAAAAATAGCATAGCCGATACGGCGCGAAAATGGGTATCCAGCTCGGATACCCATTTTCGCGCCGTATCGGCTATGCTATTTTTAAAAAAAATTAAGCAAAAAAGGGCCTAAAAGAGACCCAAAAAATCACAAAAAACACCCAAAAATAGCATAGCCGATACGGCGCGAAAATGGATATCGCTGTATCGGCTATGCTATTTTAAAAATTTTTAAAGCAAAAAAGGGCCTAAAAAAGACCCAAAAAAAGACGCTCGGATACCCATTTTTGCGCCGTATCGGCAATGCTATTTTTGGGTGGTTTTTTTGTGATTTTTGGGTCTTTTTAAGGCCCTTTTTTTCTTAAAATATTTTTAAAAATCGCAAATGAGCTAAAAAAATCTTAAAATTTTTCTAAAATTTTTTCAAAGCCTAATAAACTTATGCATTTTTTTTTTGAATTTTTTTGATAGGTTTAAGATCTCACAAAAAATAAGTCATTATAAGGGGGGTGTACTTTGCACGCGCATGTTTACTCCTTCACGATACTAAGGAAGGAGGACCCCTATGGAGATTTTGTTGTGCCACTCTCTCACCATATCAAGTCATCCATGATATGGAGCGAAAAGTATAGTACCAAACATTATGCTTTTTGCCACGCTCACGCCGTATGAGCTGCTCCACGATATGGTGTGAATATGACCCTGCGAAAATTTGGCTTTGCTGCTCTCGCGTCATATCAACTTATCCTCACATGGTTGACTTTATGAATTTATGAATTATCCTTACATTGTTGCTGCTCATGCTCATAAGATCACCCTAATGAATAAAGATTTTAATATGATTAGCAGAATAAGGTACCGAGGATGATGTTTGCAAGAGAAAAATTGATGTACTTGGACCTGTTAATTATAAGAGAATGGGTGAGGTGTATGGGCAAATGGTTATTAATGTTTCTTGCACTTCTGAGGAAGAGGACTATCTTAGCATATCTCATGAGGATAAGTCCATGCAAGTTGTAAAAAGGATATTTAATTGTTAGATTCTGTAGTTTATTATTGCATAAGGTAAGGCATTTTGACTCTAAAAAATTTTAGTATATAGAATAATTGTTCTATTGATTGCAAATAACACTCCTTTATTTTTGCTATTAGCTTTAGGACATTGGTTGCATCTCTTAGCCAATAAATCTCTAAAATTATGTGTATTGTTGATCCACTGTTATCAATGGAATTTTTTTCGAGATTTGGTTCAAATATAACAATGTCTTTCAAAGCTTTTGATTCCATCACAACTACCATAAATTTTTTTATTACATCGGATATACTCACCATAGAAATTATCCTTATGAACTCTCTAAGTGGTATCCATGGCCAAGGAAGAATGTGGGTTGAATGGAATACTGCTTGCTTTTTGGTTAATTATTTATTTTATTTGATAATCTATTTTAGTTACATGTTTCCATTTGCAGTGCTGGCACGCTCCTGACTACCTTCTTGGACACCACATATGAGGATATTGTTGATCCTAGAAAACCATATAACTCTCTCTAACAAGAAGTACCATTGCAAAGTCACAAAGTCATACATATACTTGTGGAAAAAGAGTGCTTTTCAAATGTTTGCAGGACAATAGATTCAAAGATACTCAAGATAGATGGAGTGAATGTAAGTCTCTTTCATATTGTTGGTTTTTTTAGGGACCCTTTTTTACCAACTTGTTACATTTTTTCTCGTAGTGCTAAGATTACCCTAACTCATATATGCGATGGATAAGGGAGCAATGTATTGAGTTGATTTTGAATAGGGTAATCACACTAATTGATTCTGATTCCCCTCCACAAAGCCGCGAAACATGCATAATAAAAGAACCCACAATCTAATCAGCATAGATAATGTCTGTGAACACCTTATGAATCGCATGGAAGGTTCCACTTAAGCTTTCCATAGGTTGCCATTCCATACTTGCTGATAGAAATATATCTACAACCAAGAATTCGTTATTAGTACTTGCTTAAATGAAAAAAAAAACGTTATCAACTCAAGTCGTACAATGTGTTTGCTGCGACACATACTCGTTTGGAGGCAAGTGGATATCCTTCGCCATGTAAACATGTTGCAGTTTGATAAACCACCCTTCATGCATAATTTTGAAAGAAATTATACGTCCCTTCCAGTGATGTTTAATATCCTCTCTTTTTTTCTTTTCACCTTGTGAGAGTCCTTGCAAGAGGGCAGCATGGCAACCTAATCGTTTATACTAAAGATCTTTGGCTCCCAATTTTCATCAACTCTGTGGCTATAGACAGTGCAAGAGTTTACTAAACGAGAAGAGCGCCTTCTGGATGCCATACTTAAATTAAATTCGCAGAGAAAGAAGCTCATCGAGAAAGATGAATGAACTAAAAAGTAGAAAAAGAAGCTCACTGAGAAATGTGAATGAACTAAAAAGGAATATTAAGAAGACTAATGAAAATATATTGGGTGCCAAAAAGTTTTCGACTTTCAAAAAAATCATCATTAACTTCACAGCAACTTTATTATGTCATTTGTCAGATTTTATGAGTAAATAAGGACTTTGGGACTACCAAAACATGTCAGACATTGGAGATTTTGGCTAAAAAGGAGGAGAGAATCACGAAGTGGACTCTACTATCTCCAAAAAAGAGGAGACAACAATACCATATTCTTGCACACGTGGCAAACTCTCTTTGGTTCTTTTCTTAATCCCGTGATTAACAAAAGTGTATTTTTTGAAGCGTTTTCGGCCCTAATGTGCTACACTACCAAGGGAAAACATGAATCCACTTGTAGATCTTCTGTCTGACATGCTACTAGCCCAATCTGCATCTATGTATCGAAAGACCTGTACGTGCTTACCTGCCTCATAAAAAAGTTCATAATGTAAAGTGGACTTCACATACCTCAATATACATCTAACTACATCCAAATGAGGTTTTCTAGGTATCTACATAAACTAACTAAAAAGGCCAACAGCATAGCTCAACTCTGGCCTTGTGATAATCATGTAAATCAAACTCCCTACTATCCTCCGAAACATAGTAGGGTCTTCTATCTCATCCCCAACATCAACACTCAATTTCACATTTTGTTCCAATGGTACTAAAAGAGGCTTACATGCTGTCATACCATAATTGGATAGCATATCCAAGCCATACTGCGTTTGGGATAGCCATATACCATCATCATATCTGATCACCTCAATACCAAGAAAGTATCTCAGCTCACCCAAATCTTTCATCTCAAACTTCTTCTTCAAGAAGTCCTTAACTTCAGCAATCCCATTATCACTGTCACCTGTAATAATCAAGTCATCCACATAGATGATTATGATGACCAACCTTGCATCTCCCTTTCTCACATAAAATGAGTGATCAGCATCAAAAATACAAAATCCAATATTGACAAGATACTCTCCAATATTGTAAGACCATGCTCTAAGTGCTTGCTTGAGCCCATAGAGCGCCTTCTTTAACCTGCACACATATGTAGGATGCTCTAAATCCTCATAACCTGCTGGTTGCTCCATATACACTTATTCTTGCAATTCACTATGCAAGAAGGCATTCTTAATATCCATTTGCTACAACCTCCAATCTTTGGCTACTGCCAAAGCAATCACACATCTGATAGTTGCCATCCTAGCAACTGGACTGAAGGTTTCTTCATAATAAATGCCACATGTCTGGGCATAGCCTTTTGCAACCATCCTAGCTTTGTACCTACTAATAGAACCATCTGCATTGTGCTTAATCTTATAAATCCACTTACATCCAATAGCTTTCTTGCCCTTCAGAAATTATACTAGATCCCAAGTCTTATTGGCCTCTAATGCAGCCATCTCCTCATCCATTGCTGCATCCCAATGAGCATGACCAACAGCCTCCTCAAAACATGTGGGCTCAACATCCTCAATCACTTTCACTATATAAGCATAATGGTGAGCTACATAACCTTCAAAACCAAATCTGTTAACAGGGTATCTCACCCTGCTAGACCTGCTTACCAATGGATCACTCAATGGATCTTTGAATTGACGTGTGCTCTCTGCAACCTGGAGTAATCATTGAAGGAATGCCAAGCTCATCATCCAAGCTCTCTGAGCCACTGGATTCTCCATCAAGAATTGCATCAATGCCATTTGATACTTTATTCTTTCCTTTTTCTTTACCTATAGTGCTACTAGATGCACCTGAAGATGTAGAGCTACTCCTTAGTCTCGCAAACCAAGGACTACCAGATGATTTCTCTGGTCCACCAACATTCCATGATTCTTTCTTTTCAACCTGCACATGAGTGTCATGATCATCATCATCATCCAATGCATCACCACTAGATGCATACCAACTACTCATTTCATCAAAGATGATATCCCTGCTCACTCTGAACTTACATGTGGCAAGGTTATAACAATGATACCCTTTTTGCTCTAAAGATTATCCAACAAAGACACACTTTTCAGCCTTTGGATCTAGTTTCTTCCGCAACTCATCTAGCACATGAACATATGCAATACAGCCAAACACTTTCAAGTGTGAGACATCAGGATTCTTACCTGTAAAACATTCTTCGGGGGTCATACCATGAACTACAGCTGTGGGAGTTCTGTTCATAATATAAACAACAGTATTGTTACAATGTTTCCCACAATAGAAAGGAGCAGAAAATGGAAAAAATGGAAAGAGCAAAAAAGGCACAGGATAAAAGTAGAAAAAGGCACCTTGACCGGTAACCAGTCCCTGAAAAATTTAAATGTTCGGGCACGACCCTCAAGAAGCCTCGGTGTTGGCCTGAGACAACAAAAGAGAAAAAGAGCACACCATTAAAATGTCAGAGTGCCCCCGAATCTTTGTAAAAGAGTGCCAAGCTCGCTCCTATGCAAAGTGTACGCTGTCGTATTGCTGCGCATTCGAGGTGTGAAAACCACCTAAAAGTCGTGTGTGTGATTTGATACTTTGTACATATTTAGTTGTTATGTTTGCTCTTTCATTCTATGCCGAAGACGGAGAAGAATAAGGAATTTTGGTAGACTGGTAACTTGAGATGCAATCACATGGACCACTTTGATTGTGACCAAGGGTTCGTTTGAAAGCTGTGGCAGCATAGGAGCATTCCCAATGGGCCAAGAGATACATGCTGAGATCATCCTAAGGGGCCTAGAAAGAGACTCTGTTGTTGGTGACATGCTTGTGGACATGTATGAATTATGTGACAACTCGTGAATGGCAGCTGATAGAACAAAACTACCAATTTCTATTCTCTACAGGAAGGATCTTGTGAAACTAGATGGTACAGATTCCATGCTGTTGTATGGATATGGATCATATGAGTATCCAATTGAGCCAGAATTTCGATCAAATAGATTAGCGCTGATTGATAGAGGATTTGTGTATGATGTTGCACACATACGCGGAGGGGGAGAGATGGGAAGAAAATGGTATGAAGACGGGAAGCTATTGAAAAAGAAGAACACGTTTACTGACTTTATTGCCTCAGCAGAACACCTATTGGCCCACAATTTTGGTGCTAAGGACAAGTTATGTATCCATGGGAGAAGTGCAGGTGGTCTGTTGATTGGTGCTGTGCTAAATATGAGGCATGTGGAACAAAAAGGAAAAAAAAAAGAGGTTTTTTTAAGGGGAAAAAAGGAAGAGCTTTTTTTGAATCGGGAGAGAGGGAAAATAGACGAATGAGGAAGAAATAGGGGGAATGAAAGAAAATAGAGAGGATACGCTGCGCTGGAGGAAGTGGGAAAATGGAGGGCACTCTGCAACTTCGAGGGGACTGAAACAGAAGAGGAAGAGAGATGGTACTCTACTGGAGGACAGGGGAGAACAGAGGAGCTTTTGTTTTTGAATCGAGCTTGGGGAATTTTTCCAGGATTATTGATCTTGCATACGACATTTTGAAGGTGAATCAGAAGGCGGAAGGAGATGATTATGGCCGCATATTGTAGGTACTCGGCGACGGCTGAATTTGTTTTCTCTGTGACTGCTGGACTGGTTTTCTAGGACTTCGAGGAGACAGTTGAAGCATAAAAAATCGAAGCTCTGTGATCGACCTTACCGAGCACAGCTACTTTGTCACTGAAATTTGCGGATATTTTCTTGTGCTCCATCCGGATGGCTGTCGTTGAGATGACAATTGACGTTTCAATGCTGGAGGGCGTTTCGGTGATTGAACAGCTTTTCGGATAATGCCTGGAGCGATGGGAAAGACGGCACAGATCGAAGCGGAAGGAGACAAGATGATGAAGAGAATGAAAGAAGGTAGTGGAAGGAGACGGGAGCAATCAATAAACAGTCCTGGAAACTTCCAGAGCAACCCTGTCATCGAAGCACAAGCTATCTCGAGAAGCAGGATGCATGTGTTTGGCTACGGCAGATTACGTCAGAGATCCTCCCTCCCTTCAGAAATACCTGGAAGAGTCCTGTTGCACTTGATAAAGAAGCACTTCACAACTTCCCAGGCATGGCCAGGTGTTGCATAGGTTGCCGAAGTAAGAAGGAATATCTTCAAGCTTCCTGCGGGTTGAGGGAGCAGCCTGATAATGGTGTCGCAGTGATGATTATGATGCAGCATTATAGATCCACTGCTTAGAGTCGAACTAATAATAGATCCTGAGTGTGGATGCTAAGCTCTAATATGCAGGATTGCAAGACTTGCTCTAAGCTTCCGTGTTTACGCCAATTCACATTCCAGCTTCATCCATTGTTGCTATACAGAACAGTGTGATAGTACATTAATCATGGAGTAAAAAGAATGGAAGATAGAAAAGAATGAATCAGGTTGTCATTCTCATCAAGGACATGTATTATGCACCAATAATTGTGGGATTTTTTTTAATGGAATGCTAGCACTATGAACCTTTGCTCACAGTGTTATTGAGCAGCTGAACTGAAGCGAGATAAGTCATCAGAAGCTACAACAACCATTGCAGTGGCTCATTCAAGCAATTTACCCCACAGGTGTCAAGTAAGCTTCGAATAGAGACTGTTTCTCTTGGGCAGAAGTATTAACTCAATCTGAGAAGAAAGAGAACTTGGATAGAACCCAAACTCCTAGTCTGATGCCATCACAACCAAACAAGTGCTTGCATGCAAGAGCTTGCTGGAGACAAAAATAGCCTGAAATTATCAAGAACTTCTGAAGTTGCGACATTGCTTTCGAAACCCTTCGACAACGCATTAGTTGGAAATAGGATAAATTAGAATGGTGGGAAATGGGAAAAATGGCCTAGACTACGACCGGCCATGTAAAAGAGGGAAAAGGGGATGACCGCCCAAAAAGGATTTAGGGCTTTGTATATAAAGTTGAAAAGTGAATGAGAAGGTCATTCTTTGGTGTGTGGCAAAAAGAGTCTTCTCCTTCCTCTCTTCTTCTCTCCTTCTTGCTTGTGTGTGCTCTTGAGAGAGGGAGTGTGAGAGTGTGAGGGAGTGAGTGTGTGTGAGAGTGAGGGATCAAGAGGGTGAAGCTCTTCACCATCTCCTCTCCTCTTCTTCTCTTCTCTTCTCTTCTCTTCTCTTCTCTTGCGCGTGCGGCTATGGAGGATGGAGCTTGGAGATGGAGGAGGCTTGAGGATGCTTGAGCTAGCATCAAGAATCGTGGAGCTACTGGAGTGTAAGAGAGAGAAGGGTACTCGATCAAGCATCAAGGTAAGCTCACTACACTCGTAGGATCGACGGCACGTCGACTAGGTGAGAGATAGCCATTAGAGCTCGCTTGGAACGCTTGAAACAATAAGCGGTCCGTGGGTCTTGGCGGTTGAGTGAAAGCTCCCACATTTTGGTTCCGTTGCCGGGACCAACCGATTCAAGCTTGAGCACTTGCGCACCTCATATCGAGCATCGAAGTAGGGTATTCATCCCCAAAACGGAGCTTGAGATAGGTAGGAAGTTGGGTGTTTTTTATCTTCAAAATAGGTAAGCATTTTGGGATATTCTGGTTGTTTGATGATTGAAAAACATGAAGAAATTAGTTTAGTGTTTTTCTTTCGATTTATGTTGTGTTTAGAGTAGGTTAACAGTAGGAAATCACACCTGAGAGACAGAGGGTTTGCTGCTGTAAAACAGGGAGAAAATCGAAAAAAACAGGGGAAAAATGGAGGAAATGCGCATTTGAATGTGTAGGAATCGCTAGGAGAGTGATCTGTAGCATCCAAGGAATGACCAGCAGGGTTATAAGTTCTGGAAGGGCAAGGGAATCCTCATTTGCAACCAGCTGAGAGTGAGAGAGAGAGAGTGAGAGAGAGAGAGAGAGCTTGGGCAACCATTCGATCGATCAGGGCATGGAGTGACGTTGCATTCGGCGATCCCCAGGTACATAGATCTCTCCCCCACCCCTCCAACATCATTAGTGGTGAATTTTGTGGAATCCGTGCTCGAAAGTTCATCAGGCCGGCGGAATCGGACACCCGACTCAGTGTCCGATTCCCAGAATCGGACGTCCGATTTTGAGAATCGGATGCTCGGCGAACAACCGTCCGATCGGACCAATCCGTCCCACTCGGACACTCAGACTCAGACACTCGAACTCGGACACTGAGACTCGGACTACTCAAACTCGGACCCACCTGGTCCGATTCCTAAAATCAGACCACTGGTAAATCGGACGTCCGATTCCCAGAGTCGAACACACAAAAAAAAAAGGGGGAAAAACATCAAAACTTGACCCCCATGAGCGACTGGAAGCGCAACCCGCTCTAGGACGACATCGCGAACACCTTGTAGGCAGTTCCCGACATAGGAGTCAACACCAAGGGACAGTGCTGGAGCACTCCCCAGCGACCTACCCCCTAGTGAATGGTAAGAAGTAGCGCAGATCCTAGAACCCACTAGAATGGCCAGGATTTGAGCAACAAAGCCTATCAGGCCCGAAACGAGCAAGAGTGAGTAAGACGCCGAGGAATTGCTTGCGGCACTCACATTGAATTTCTGCACTTGAAGCACACTTAAAAAAAGCTGAAAGCCTGATTGGGCACAAGTGCACGAGAAACGACACTCTCACCGAGTGACCATAACTTGAGTTTTGTGTTCAATAATCAAAGGAACTCACTCAGATAAATCACTCAAGGAACCCACCAATAGGAGAGGACCCAAGACAGACAAACAAGTGAAGCACAGGGTAGAACCAAGCAAGGAGCGCCAATGACAAGGATCTGTCAACAACTATTCAACTTGATCGACAGCACAGCGGGGCGCTAGAATTTGACCATGATGGAAGAAAGCTCTGACCATCAGTCTAATGAGGAGCTTGATTTGAGTGTATTACCAGATGCTATACAGCAGATGGTGAGCAGTTACGACGCACATGCCCGGTAGGAGCACCGCGGCAGGATGACAGACGCAATCATTGCAGACCTAGAGGAGGAGAGAAGGCTAGTCCGCAAGGAATTGTAGGGCATAGCTAATTATAATAGGGATCAACAGGCTAGGAGCCAAAGGCAAAGCATGGAGCTGCATGAGGTGCAGCGAGTGCTGAACTTGGCTGGCTGAAACCGAACAGACCATGAGAGAGCGCTAGAAGGAGACCTGACATTGAGCGAGCTCCTCATGAAACAACTGCTTTATAACACCGTAGTAGAGCAAAGTGGCACCGCACTAGTGACATCTCTGCTTGCAGGATTAGGGGAAAACCAGGGCTCAAAGAGCGAGGCCAAAATACCAATTGTTGCCAAGCAACTTGACAAGTACCAACTGCATGACGATCCATACAGCTTTGTTGAGAAGTTTGAGCAAGTTTGCGAAGCCAACGGCCTCAATGACCAGACTCAACGTTTGCAAGCATTCAGACTTTGCTTAGGCGACAAGGGTAGGACGTGGTATACAAGCCTGGATGTCGTGGAATGAGCCAACTTCAATAATCTCAAGGATCTCCTCGTCAAGAGGTTCGCCGAGCCTGGATACTCCGATAACCTGCTAGTACGCTTGATGAATGTCAAGCAGAAAGAGAAGGAGGACATCCATGACTACGTGACCCATGTGAGAAGCCTCTTTAAGAGAATCCCTCTAGGCGAGCGAGCGACTGGACAGAGTAGTTTCAATTGTATTCATCAGCAAAATTAGAGATGAGGAGTTATATAAGGCATTGGCAGGCAATTCAAGCTTGTAGCGGGATGTGGTGGCTACAGTTTTTGAGGAAGCCATCAGAGTCGATGACCAGCTGAAAGAGCGGAGCTCTAGGAGCTCAAATCTAGAAGAGACCAACCTGCGAAGCTTAGAGAGAACGTCGGCCTCTAGTGAGCGGTCAAACCCATCATCCCAAGATAAGGGGAAGGCCACCGAGACAGACCAAGGCTTGGCTGAGGTCAAGATGGAATTAGCCAAGATACAAGACATGTTGAGATGACCAACGCGCCCGCCCATCCAGTGCGTGTACTGTGGCGGAAACCACTTGCCGGCCGAATGTCAAGACCCTAGGTCGAGACCTTGCGCTAACTACGGTAGGTTTGGCTATGATATCGCACATTGCAAACTACCACGAAGACTTCCATACTCACAACCCTATGGCTAGCCTTATCTAGCTAATAGGCCGCAGCCATTCTTCGGAAGGGGAGCCCCATTGGCTCTACCCGCGCCTAACGATATGAAACCAGTTGTCCATAGAATGGACATAAATCCTACAGGCATTCCTAGACCGCCTGGTCCTTATGTGACCCACCCACCGAGCGACGCTCCAGTACACTACGTGGAGGAGCCGAATGATGAAGAGACCTACATATACCATTACATCTTGCATGACCACGAGGGCAACATGGATTATCAACCTATTCCGGTGATGGCTTTAGGACGAGGACGGGGTAGAGGCCTAGGAGGGCAGTTCCAGTCACTTATTGGACTTGCAGACACCTTGATCATGTCTCATCACGCTGCCCTGAAAGAGAGCAGCAAAACAGGGACAAGGCTGACCAAAGGTGCGCAGAGTGCGGAATCACCCATCTTTTCATAGACTACCCAAAGCGGAAGTCGTCCTCTAGCTTAGCTAACTTTCCATCCGTCCCATTAGGGCTGTTTGGTGTCGAAAACCCCGATGGGGAGGCCACACCTATTCCCTTGCGAGTTATGACCCGAGCCCAAACGAAGCAGGCCAGAATCTCTCTGCCAGGACCTAGCAATCTTTACGCAACCTCAATAGGAAAGAAAAGCCACAGGCGGAAAAAGAAGAGATCAGAAGCTAAGGTCGCATTAAAGACCAAGAGTGCTACGACTTTACCTACTGGGAAGAAAGTCTCAGTCGCGGAGGCAAAGACTTCAGCCCCTAAGACAGCCGAAAAGGGAAGCGCTAAGATAGGAGAATACCCGCATCCAAAGTGACAATTAGAGGCCATAGAAAAGGTGAAGGAATGGGTGAGGGAGGCTTCAACAGCATCTCAAAGATACTGAACCCATCGTAGAGGACGAGATCGATTATCTCTCTAGCATAAGCATGCCAATGTCACCGCCTCACCAAAGCCAGTGTGCCACAAGCAGTGTCGCTGAGACCAAGCCTAGATGCAACAGAGTCGCAGATTAGCCACCGCAGCCATTGGCCCAGACAGTCTAGGCTAAAGGAAGGATGAGTATCTAATGATCTCTTGACCACGCTAGTGACCACCCCTGTAACACTTAGCCTGGGAGATTTGCTTAAGCAGCACCCTGCCCTATGGCAAGACCTTACGCAGTGGGTCGAGGGATCACAAGAGCAGGTCACGGCAGACCCTCGAGACCAAGATGCAGAAACACAATTGCCAAGTCTGACGCTGCACTCTGTGCCTAAATCTTTGCATGTCAACGCCTTTTGGGAAGTCTCTGAGATGCACATAGTCCTGTCGGTCCTAGCCCTGGGTGACACAACAAGGAAGGGAATCATAGACACGGGAGCCGGGGTCAGTGTGCTTAGCCATGCAATGCTACAGACTTGGGGAAACCCGCCTGTCGAAGCTGCTGGGTTTAACGTCACGCTAGCAAACGGTATGAGAGTGAAGCCATTCGGGGTCTTGAAGAATTGGCCAATGAAGATCGCAGGTGTCCAATTCTCTATCAACTTTATGGTCATGAAGGGAGTGGACTACGATGTCCTATTAGGCCGACCCTGGATGCGCAACGCTAGAGTCATCGAAGATTGGGGTAACGGCTTGATCTTCCTTGGCAATAGAACTGGCGCCGTAAGAATAGAGATGGTCACTTGGAAGACCTCACCAATCGACCTAGATGCCATCTCTGCTATGCTCAAAGGGAACACTCAGGTCAGGGAGCCCTATGAGTACTTGACCAAGTATATCCCATGCCTAGAGGATGAGCAGGATTGGATGCACATTCTCGCTACAATTGACCTGCCATTCTCAGACCATGAGGCATATGAGCAGGCCATCAAGACGATCGGCAAGACAAACGAAGCACTCTCTACACTAGTCTACATGATGGCAGCAAGCCTCCATGGAAGGCCTAAGCCTGTTACCTTCCAAGTGCCATCCAACAAAAGGGAACTCCAGGGGGTACTAGAATACCTAACGGCTTAGCTAGCTGGCAACCCAGGTGCCAACTTCAAATTGCTCTAGGATCTCTTAGAGGATTCCAAGTGGCAATGGACCAGGGTGCACGAGCAGAACCTCATGTATAACTGGGCCCTGGTTCCATACCAACGACATGGGGCATACAAAGCCCTAGGAGACGATGGGCAGTCGAATGACAAAGATTCCTGCGATGAATACGAAGACTGTCAATCCTTCAGTGATGAGAGCAAGGGTGAAGTGGATACCATAGAGTACGACACTGAAGGACGAGAAATTGAGCAGGCACGAGCAGACGCCAAGCCGCAGAAAAGGTAGGCCCTTAGACTGGAGCAAGGAGTCATGCGCATGAAATGTGATCGTGTGTGGTTGGAATGTATAGGAGCCATAGACCTTGAGCAAGCAGGCCTAGCCCAATCAGGAACGACATCAATACTTAGAACCGAATCGCCATCCAAATTGCGGCCACCAGGGGAGACCACCTCTTCTAGCAAAGATGGAGGGTTTGACTCTGAATTGGAAGTTACTTCGGATAGCGAACGAGAGATCCCTAGGCCGCCCATGACCAAACGCACCAAGGGGGACTTACCCGTCCACCTGAGGCACAGACGGTCAAGGCAGGATAGGGCAAAGAACCCTAGGGATGCACGATCAGAAGAACAACGAAAGCCGTAGGACCTCCCTAAACGCTTCACTAAATTCAAAAAAGGGGATAGGGTAGTGGTTCTGCTAGGTTCCAAGCGTCAAGGGTAGACGAGCGAACCAATCGAAGGACCAGCCAAGGTCAAGGAGGTAAACCTAGCCCTGGAAGGGGAGATACCCCGACCAGTGTTCATTACCGATGACTTGACTGGTGAAGAAGAGTTGAGTCTTGTCGCTCTCTTGCGGGAGTACATAGATGTATTTGCATGGTCGTTAGAAAAGCTACGGGGGGTAGATCCAAGTGTTATGACTCACAACATACCCATGACGTCGGATGCAATGCCGATCAAGCAGCGACCGTACCCCATGAATCAAAACACGCTCATGTTGTCAAAGAGGAAATTGACAAGCTGATGAGAGCTGGTTTCATTTACGAAATTGAGCACACAGACTGGGTATCACCCATAGTCATTGTGATGAAGAAGAACGGCAAAATTCGAGTGTGCGTCAATTACAAGAAGGTGAACGCTGTTACAAAGAGAGACAACTATCCCTTTCCATACACGGAGCACATACTTGAGAGGGTGGAAGGCAAGGAAGCCTACAGTTTTTTGGATGGCTTCTCAGGGTACAATCAGGTGCAAGTGCATCCTGTAGACAAGCACAAGACCGCCTTTGCCACTGAGTGGGGCATCTTTGCATACATAGTCATGCCCTTCGGGTTGACCAATGCCTCTACCACCTTCCAACGCCTCATGTGCACCATCTTCAAAGACATACTTCGCAAGGAGTTAGAGGTCTTTGTCGATGATCTATGTGTCCATTCGACCTGGATCAAACACCTAGACAAACTCCGCACAGTCTTTGAAAGGTGCTGCTTATATCATCTCTCCTTGAACCCCTTGAAATGTCAGTTTTGAGTGAAGCACGGATGTATCTTAGGACACGTGGTGTCAAAGAACGGCATTGCCACTGGCTTCTCGAAGGTCAGGGTTATCGTTGACCTTCCACCCCCAATTAATTACAAGGGAGTTCAATGCTTCTTAGGTCACACAGGATACTATCGGCGGTTTGTGCTGAACTACGCGTTGATCGCCAAACCATTGTACAAGCTGTTGATTGTCTTCGAGTGGACCGAGGCATGCCAACGGGCATACGAAGAATTGAAAAAGGCTCTAACAATAGCACCAATTCTGCGAGCCCCAGACTGGACCATTACCTTCCACGTACACATGGATGCTTCTAAGTTTGCCATGGAGGCAGTGTTGTGCCAACTTGGTGAGCATAACCTAGATTACCTAGTGAGCTTTGCTAGCAGGCAACTCACTAAGATGGAGATGAATTATTCGACAACAGAAAGAGAGGGATTAGCCATGGTGTTCGCTGTGAAGAAGTTCCGACATTACCTATTGGCCACCCCTTTCATCTTCTTCGTGGACCATCAAGCCCTGCTCTATTTAGTGAACAAACCTTGTGCTACAGGAAGCATAGCTTGATGGCTCCTCCTGCTCCTAGAGTTCGATTTCTCCGTGGTGGTACGAAAGGGAAAACAGCATTACATGGCTGATCACAGTCCCGTATACCCACAGGAGAAGCCGTTGGACAGGACATCATTGATGAGTTACCTGACGCCCACTTATTCCACCTGTCTAGCGAGAGAGATCTATTTAAGGCTGATTTGACGCCATACTAGACAGATGATATAGTCCAAGTGCTTGAGCACGGACTACCTGAGCGACCAATAGAAAAGGCACGACTTAGGCGCTTGATCCTGAAGATCCAGCCCTACCAGTTGATTGCATGCCAACTCTATAGGCTGGGGCAAGACAGATTGCTATGTAGGTGTGTATGTGAGCATGAGATGCACGATGTGCTCTCAGAGGCGCACAACGGCATTGCACGAGGACAATTTAGCGGAGACACAACAGCATGGAAGGTGCTGCAATCCCAACTATGGTGGCCCACACTTTTTCGCGACGCTAAGCGATTTTTCAAGCATTGTGACGAGTGCCAACGGACAAAAGTCCCGATTCGTAAGTGATGGGACCTAAAACAATCCGCCACTAGCTCATGCACTAGCCAAACCTCTATCATGTGCTCAACAACCCCACGGCCTCGCGGCCAGGAGCGTGGATGACACATACATCATCTTCCTAAACATCTTGCATTTGTATCACGTCTCGTAGTCCAACTCTAACCCAATTAACACTCCTCAGAGGGAGTCCAAGCACATTGCCAAATAGCACAAAGCACAAACATAGGAGGTCCTCCCACGACTGATTGCCGCTACCTCACTGCGACTCTCCTACACCTTGGGGATTGGCCCCTCGATGCGTCGCTAAACATATATAACACAATATCGCACATATTTCCACTCAAGGTACCAATTGATCGTATCTAGGAATGTACCATACCTCACTTTCTTTCCCCTAGACCCAACGCCTAGCCTACAGCTTGGACAACCTCACTCACTCAATGTTAGTCACGATCCTCTAGAAAACAAGTGCCATGCATCCAGAAGATATTGTCTGATACCTTTAAATTTCATGCTTCATGCAAATTGTGAATGTCCATGTGCTCAAACAATTAAGAAAATCAGCATTGGTGCACATGTGGAAAACATTTCTTTCAATGATTTTGACTATTGCTCGTATGCGGCGTTGCATGAACCTAGCATCGAGAAACCCTCGTGCTACTAGGTTCTTAATTTTTAATTATCGACCAACCTAAATGGTATGCATAAAAACCAGTAAGCTTTTCATCATTTCGTTCAGCATTTAAATACTTTTCATACACTCTATCCCCCTCACCCGTTTAGGTTGTGCATCGTTGATCGGTTTAGGGTTCATTTTTCACATTTTTATTATATAAAAAGCCATAAAAACTCACTAAAATATAAAGGTAGGGCTGAACTGAGGCTAAACCTCATACTTCATACCCCCCATACATCCACAAACATGAATATTATTTTTCCTTAATTTTCGGCACTCAAAATCCATTTTTCCCCTACTTTTCTCCATTTTTCCTATTTTTCTTGTATTTTTTGTAATATTAAATGACTGAAAATTCAAAATGAGTTATGGGCTGTGGCCCTTAGGTTCATTTTGAAAAAAAACACAAGTTTAGTTGGTGTGTCTTATTATATTTTCCATTGATATCTCAAACACACCCAATTTTTCCATATTTTGTGTATTTTACGGGTTTTACACTACTAATTTCATCCACAACACTTATGATTTTCTGATTTCTTGAGCATAAACTGATTAAACTCATAGCAAACAACAACGTAATGCATAATCATCCCATGGGAACAAGTATTCATGAAGCAAATTGCATAAAAACACCATTTCCTTTGTAAAAATGAGATTACCCTTCTTTGTGGGTTGCGGGTTTTTATTTGCCATATCTCGGGACTGATTTCCAACCACCATTAATGCTCATGATAGTCCATAATCAGCAATCTTCCTTCCTCTTGCACCACGGAGCAATCCGGTCTTCATTGGACAAGCATCCCTCATCCATTCCTCTTCTTCTTCACCACATGAATCTGCCTTTAGGGGAGAGAGAGGGAGGAGAGAGAAATACTGAAATCAGAATTCTTCACAGAGACCGCCATTGGAGGAGCGAAGCACGGCGATAGAGTCAGCATCCAGGAGGGTTTCAAGCCCCATAATCGATTGGGGGGGTTATTCATAGCCAGCCATCACCCTCTCCATGCCATGAAGCGCAAATTTCGGGCGCCATCTTCCTCCACGTTTTTTCATCCCTCATTCTCTCTCCACGTTTTTTCATCCCTCATTCTCTCTCTACGTTTTTTGCTTCATAAGGTGCATAAATTTTTTTTTTTGGGGGGGGGAGGTCTCCAAACTCAAAAGGCATGCTCAATTTTGGCCTTCCAAGTGTCCACCTTTTCATATCTTGACCATTTTGTGGCCATTTTCCCGTCCGGACTTCGAATTGAGCTCGGAAAAATCCTTGGCGTCCGGCTTGGCATCCCGCATTGGATAGTAACTCTTATCAACCCGCAGGACAGTCTAAAAAATTATGAAAAATCAAAAAGTGTCCCTTGGGCGCCTTCAAAGCACTTTGGTACTTAAAATCGTCCTAGATCGAGCCGCCGCCTTCGATGTTGAATATTTTTTCCTTGATATTCATAATTTTTAGCTATTTTTAAGCACTTCTCGGCACCAAAATTTCACTCTCATTGGCGACCATGGGATAGGGCGACTCAGCCCGTCGAATCCCACACCATATCTGCACATAAACAACCAAAGGAAGCATCAAGCTGATACAAAACAAATATGCAATAAGACACAGCACAATGCTCACTCTACCTCCTGACAAAACCAAGGCATGACATCCACAAGGAGAAGGCCTAGCATCATCTGATAGAAGATCCGAAGCTAGTCACTAACCAACCACTCCAACACAGCCAAACGAAAAAGAACTGTCAAAGATGTTACCCTACGTGGTGGTCTGAACTATCTACCTAACTAAGTACAACACAACTAGGAGTTCCAACTAGATGAGGACTCCTATAGCTTGATCAAGAAGTATTTTCTTATAACACATTTCTTCTGTTAGGGTTTTATTTTATTGACATACTTGGGCATGTAAAAAGGAGGGAGCTGAGCGTAGTGACCCAAGGAGAACAGGGCATCGGCCTCAGGAGCTGTCTCGGTACCCAAGAACCTACCAAGCCCTCGCAAGGCAATACTTAATCCTTTTCTGACGCTCACTTTTATTTTCGCTCCAACCTTCCTTCATTTTTTCATTTTTTTTAAAATTCCAGCAAGACGCCACCCCTAAGAAGACAAGGCATCGGCCCTGGGTCTAACTCGTCCCCAGGAACCTACCAGGCCTTCGCAAGGCAATGATCAACTACTTATATATTTTTCTTTCTTTTTTTTCTTTGATAGGGGTTAGAACCCCTTTTTGCACACCTTCGTATTTATTTATTTTCTTGAAGATATTCAGGGTTTTATTTCCCTTTATCATCATTATTTTTCTTCTGGCTGGCTTCTCTAACTGCCTCACAACTAGCAAGAACTCCTAGAATAGCTGCCTAGCAGGCTAGCAGAACAGGGTCACTAGAACTCCCTTCTAACACAGGTCTCTCAATGCTTGGCAATGTCTTCACAGGAGGCAACGACTATGCAGACCTCCCTCAAACATACTTAACCTAAACCTCGAGACTTCATGCCTTGGTCGTCGATCCCCAATAAGAAACAAAAAACCCCTTAACAAGTACACAAACATGTATAGTATAAAAACCACAGTACTCATAAAGGAGGGATATCACCTGGAGAGGGCCACGAGAAGCTTCCACGCAATAAAAAGGCTCCTTCCAAGCTCTTCTTCAAACCTGTCTAGCACAGAACTAAAACAAGAAACCATTAACCGCACCTGCACTAAACAGAAAACTAGCCCTCTTGGCCTAATGAGATCTGGACATAATCTCCAAAGCAACTAGCATTCCTAGCTTAAAACTAGATAGGTCATTTTAGTCCACGTAATACTGATGTCCTTGGCATATACATCACACCCTCTCAGACTACCCAGGGTGCTAAAGATAGCATATCATAGGTCGACTAGCCCTATGCTACTCATGCGAGTTAGCTAAAAGCTTGATCTTGTATGGTTTTTTTTTCTTATAATCTCCGAGTTTTGTAGAGCTACAAGTCCAAGCCTTTCCACAAATAACTCATCAATAAGACCGATCCCTTCTTGGGCACTATGAGCTAAATGAACGGCCTCAGTGGGCTCGCATGTCCTACATTTATTGTAATCCGAATAAACTGGTAGTTCAAGCGGCTGAGTGGCCCCTTTGGGAGAAATAATCATAGCTTTGTGCTCATTCGAACCTCCTCTATTTGGGTTTTCACATAAATCAGTGCTACAACCCAAACTAGGTAGAGCTTCAAGCCTAGGCACATCACATGGGTGTATCCCAAGGTAGTGTATATTGTCAGATGTATATCCAGTCTTATCCTCTTGGAGGTTCAACAGAATATATCCAAATGGGATCCTTGGCCTTGCATTCGACATTCCTGCCACACTTTTGGAGATTTTGGGTCTCCAAACCCATCTCACATTTCCCTTAATATTCTTGCACTCCTTCAATTTGCTGCACTGGTCTAACAAACTCAATGCAAATTTATCCCTATGGCCAAATGGCCTCACATCCTTATGAACTTTGTGAAGCACAGGTGGACTTTTAGCACTTTGCATCCGCTTTACAAAATATGTCTTTACTTGTTTATGTCCATACTGCAAATTTTCTTCCATAATAACCATGCTTCCACTGGAGGGAACAACATCCACCCAAAAGCATGATTCCAACACCAAAGGTCTCGCAAGAGCCTTACTAGCAACAAAATTAGAACCACACACAGAATTCTTATCAACACTCATAGGCCCATTGGTGCGATCCATATTTCCATCACAACTATCTCTCGTGGAAGTGTTGCAAGCCCTAATGGGACTTACATGGCTTGGAACCTGTTCACTGAGAGGCATGTCATTACTACTCATAGGATGGCCATATTCTACTTTGAGATTTTGGCCACCAAGGTTCCCCTCATAGGCTGCCTTGGTATCAACAAGTGAGTTGTCTCCTTGCAGAAATGATTGGAAGCTGGGATGCACCTGTACTGAGCGGGGAAAACTCCAAAAGTTTTCCCAACATCTCTGAATATGACCCTCATAATCGATGGCATGCATTTTTGCTTCCCTTAACGACTTAGGGTTCTGCAGTCCCACTTGGATTTGCGTATTAATCTCTAAGCCATTCAAAAAGAGCTCACATAGCACATCATTTCGTAGTGCACTGGCTCTTCTTGGCCAAAGCCTAAGAGTACTATCAAAGGCTCTAGCATACTCTTTAACAGAAAGATAAGACTCATTTCTAAACTGCATAAGCTGCCCTAAGACCTGAATCATAGGGGGCTTCTTTTCATACTCATCTAGAAATCTATCACAAGACTCCTCAAATGATTTGATCGACCCTCTTGGGAGGCTCCAGTACCATTTCCTTGCCTCTCCCTTTAGGGTACTTGGGAATACGAGCATCCGATGTATATCGTCGAACCCACTTGCAATGCAAGTTAGGTCATATTCTCTTAAATGAATCATTGGATCCTCATCTGGCAACCCATAAAACACTGGGAGATCCCTATAAAGAGGAGGACATTTAGTCCTCCCTTTTGGGATCAACATCGGGTCATTAAAATCTTCATATTCATCATGATCTAGGTCTAGCCTCTTAGGATCTTTAACCTCTTCCATCCCCACCCTTTTCGGTGTAGGGGGGTTAATATCCTCATTGACATCCCTTTCTGCCAACTCACTGAGTGGTCTAGGGAGTCCTATAAATTTCAACATGTCCTTTTGATTCCCTCTTAGAGGGTCTTCCATACCTTTCCCTTTAAAAGGAAAGTCCATAACGGTTTTATATAAGAGCTTTTGGTCCTTATCTAAAGCAGATTTATCATTACCACTTCTTAAAACTTCGGAACCATGCCTTTTAAGCAACGGTTTTCCCTTGACAGCTAGGGCTTCTAACATCCTTGTGATGCCTACTATGTCGTCATGGTGGCCCATTACAAGGGATGTTTCAACCACAAGCATATTCCATCGTATATCAGCACTTTCCCATGGCATCATGGCTTTAGCATGATAACTTGTTGATGCCATAACTACCCTAGTTTCCAACATGCTTGTTTCATGCTCTCTAGGTTGATGGATGGTTAAACATGATTTCTCTTGGGTCGAGACCACACCAAGGTGAACCTCGGCCCATGCCATCGTTTTAGAAGATGGGGTAACCACTACTGGGCTACTATTTTCATCACATAAATTATCTTCTGCAGAGGACTCATGCTCTACATAACTAACTAAGTCCATTACTAAGTTTTGTATGGGGAAAGCCAAATTTTTCCATCCTTGAACAAACCCCATTTTATGGATAATTTAGGGTCCCTTGAAACCCTAGATTCGAAAACCGCCACTTATAGGCAACTTTCGGCAGACGCACCACTGATGGGACCTAAAACGGGCCGGCACTAGCTCATGCACTAGCCGAACCTCTATCATGCACTCAACAACCCCACGGCCTCGCGGCCAGAAGCGTGGATGACACATGCATCATCTTCCTAAACATCTTGCATTTGTATCACGTCTCGTAGTCCAACTCTAACCCAATTAACACTCCTCAGAGGGAGTCCCAGCACATTGCCAAATAGCACAAAGCACAAACATAGGAGGTCCTCCCACGGCTGACTGCCGCTACCTCACTGCGACTCTCCTACACCTTGGGGATTGGCCCCTCAATGCATCGCTAAACATATATATACTACAATATCGCACATATTTCCACTCAAGGTACCAATTGATCATATCTAGGAATGTACCATACCTCACTTTCTTTCCCGTAGACCCAATGCCTAGCCTACAGCTTGGACAACCTCACTCACTCAACGTTGGCCACGATCCTCTAGAAAGCAAGTGCCATGCATCCAGGAGATCTTGTCTGATACCTTTAAATTTCATGCTTCATGCAAATTGTGAATGTCCATGTGCTCAAACAAATAAGAAAATCAGCATTGGTGCACATGTGGAAAACATTTCTTTCAATGATTTTGACTATTGCTCGTATGCGGCGTTGCATGAACCTAGCACCGAGAAACCCTCGTGCTACTAGGTTCTTAATTTTTAATTATTGACCAACCTAAATGGTATGCATAAAAACCAGCAAGTTTTTCATCATTCCATTCAGCATTTAAACACTTTTCATACACTCTACCCCCCTCACCCGTTTAGGTTGTGCATCGTTGATCGGTTTAGGGTTCATTTTTCACATTTTTATTATATAAAAAGCCATAAAAACTCACTAAAACATAAAGGTAGGGCTGAACTGAGGCTAAACCTCATACTTCAGACCCCCCATACATCCACAAACATGAATCTTATTTTTCCTTAATTTTCGGCACTCAAAATCTATTTTTTCCCTATTTTTCTCAAATTTCCCTATTTTTCTTGTATTTTTTGCAATATTAAATGACCAAAAATTCAAAATGAGTTATGGGCTGTGGCCCTTAGGTTCATTTTGAAAAAAAACACAAGTTTAGTTGGTGTGTCTTATTATATTTTCCATTGATATCTCAAACACACCCAATTTTTCCATATTTTGTGTATTTTACGGGTTTTACACTACTAATTTCATCCACAACACTTATGATTTTCTGATTTCTTGAGCATAAACTGATTAAACTCATAGCAAACAACAACGTAATGCATAATCATCCCATGGGAACAAGTATTCATGAAGCAAATTGCATAAAAACACCATTTCCTTTGTAAAAATGAGATTACCCTTCTTTGTGGGTTGCGGGTTTTTATTTGCCATATCTCGGGACTGATTTCCAACCACCATTAATGCTCATGACAGTCCATAATCAGCAATCTTCCTTCCTCTTGCACCACGGAGCAATCCGGTCTTCATTGGACAAGCATCCCTCATCCATTCCTCTTCTTCTTCACCACATGAATCTGCCTTTAGGGGAGAGAGAGGGAGGAGAGAGAAATACTGAAATCAGAATTCTTCACAGAGACCGCCATTGGAGGAGCGAAGCACGGCGATAGAGTCAGCATCCAGGAGGGTTTCAAGCCCCATAATCGATTGGGGGGTTTATTCATAGCCAGCCATCACCCTCTCCATGCCATGAAGCGCAAATTTCGGGCGCCATCTTCCTCCACGTTTTTTCATCCCTCATTCTCTCTCCACATTTTTTCATCCCTCATTCTCTCCACGTTTTTTGCTTCAGAAGGTGCATAAAATTTTTGGGGGAGAAGTCCAAACTCAAAAGGCATGCTCAATTTTGGCCTCCCAAGTGTCCACCTTTTCATATCTTGACCATTTTGTGGCCATTTTCCCGTCCGGACTCCGAATTGAGCTCTAAAAAATCTTGGGCATCCGGCTTGGTATCCCGCATTGGCCAGTAACTGTTTTCAACCCACATGACAGTCTGAAAAATTATGAAAAATCAACAAGTGTCGCTCAGGCATCTTTAAAGCACTTTGGAGCTTAAAATCATCCTAGATCAAGCCGCCGCCTTCGATGTTGAATATTTTTCCCTTGATATTCATAATTCTTAGCTATTTTTAAGCACTTCTTGGCACCAAAATTCCACTCTCAGTAAGGATCAAATGGAGTTAACCCCAGTTATTGCTCGCCAACCCTTCAAAAAATGGGGAATTGATTTCATAGGACCCATTAGCCCCGCAACGCAATACTTACAAGCCAAGTACATCGTAGTGGCCACGGATTACCTCACGAAATGGGTAGAGGCGAGAGACACACGAAAAAACAACACTAGGATGACTGCCAAGTTCTTATGGGAGCAAGTGATCTCACGCTTCAGTTGCCCCATCGAACTAGTTAGCGACCAAGGCACACACTTCATCAACGAAGTGATAGCATATCTCCTATCCACCTTTCTTGTCATCCATCGCAAATCCTCACCATACTACCCTCAGGCTAATGGCCAGGAAAAATCAACTAACAAAATTCTCATCAACGTCCTGACTAAAGTAGTCTCAGCCTCAGGAAGCGACTGGGACAACAAGTTGATGGCAGCCTTGTGGGCTTACCGCACAGCTTATAAAACGACTGTCGGCCAAACCCCCTTTAGGCTGACCTATGGGACTGAAGCAATTCTACCATTAGAATTCTTTGTTCCTAGCCTGAGAATAGCACTCCAAGAACGATGGGAAGAGAAGGAAGCATGGACGCAACGCTTGGTCGAGCTGGAACACATATCAAAAACTCGTCTTCTAGCCACCCACGCACTTATCTGTGAGAAATCCCAACGCAAGAGCTCGTTTGACAAGCATGTCAAGCAGCGCGATTTTGAGCAGGCTGACTTAGTGCTCCTCTACTCAGTTAAAGGACATAAGCAAAAGATGAAATTCAGAGGTCTCGGACCCTTCAAGGTTCGGGCAATCAGTCGAACCGGTAATGTCGAGCTTGAGACCCTGGGCGGTGAAGGAATAGGCTTCTTCAATGGCAGTTGTGTCAAGAAGTACTATCCTGCTACTCATCCTTTGTATGAGCCACCAATGTTAGAACCGTTGGCCAAAATACGAGCAGCCACAATCACTGAAATCTACGAGAATGAGGAACAAGCTGTAGAACCCGCCTACCTCCGTGTCACGGTCACTGCCAAGCAAACATGCTCCTTCAACGCCTTGATTGATGAGGGAGCAGATTTCAATGTCTTAATGCACAAGCATTGAATCCAGCTTGGCAAACCACTACTTCAATCCACAACTGCCAAATTAAGCCCATATGGGGCTCAATCTTATGCACTTCTCGGCAAGTGCAGAGTCGCCGTTTCTATCGAGTCTAAGACTATTCCAATGCTGTTTTATGTGCTGCCGAGTGCTACGGACGCAGGCATGGAGTCATTGCTTGGGCGAACCTTCAAAAAGCAGACTCACTGCAATGTTGATTATGAGTCGCAGCGCATCCACCTAGCAATCGGCAACGTGCGCATTGTCACAACCTTCAGCAAGGGCTGCGTAAAACCGTCACCGTCTGTAGGACCACCGATAGAAACATCCGTAGGCAAGACTAAGGAGAGGGGTAGTGCGCGTCTGCCGCTCCTCGATTCCCATAAACCGGAGACCGCAGCAACCAAAGTAAGGGCCCAATAGCCTCGCTTCCAATGGGTGCCTAAACAGCCTCGAGAACCGCCTGGGACTAGACGCGCCTGTCTGCATAAGACCTACAACTCTAAATCTAGGAAACCAAGATGCAATCACCGGAAGCGCCGCATGATTAAGAAAATATGGGTCCCTAAAACCCTCTTACGTGCGCAAGGCTACTATGAGGAAAATGCCTCATTGTGGATCCCTAAGGCCCCTACGGCCAAAGGCACTAGTCCTACGCCACCCTCAAGCCTGATCAGCCCACGTCCCCCAACACCTCAAGACCGTAGGCTGCAGTGCTCTCCAAAGCCCCAGCCATCTGACTCCTCTACGCTTCGGCCCAAGAGAGTCGCACAAACCTATCGGCCCAAGCAATGGCCACCGCCATAGGTGGCATTATCCGACCAAGTCAACCCGACTCTCCGCAGCAAAGCTGACTGCAGCAGCCCAGCTGCTGGGACTGACCCTAACCCACCCCCCTTGCAAATAGCCCGGTTGCAGGCTCAAGGGGACTCCCAACCGCAACTCTGTACTGTCAGGAACTCTAGTTCTAGCAAACCTCAACCACCTTTCGGCCTTACGCCCTTCTATGAACGGAAGTCATTTCTGGCATTGGCCGCTGACCTTGCAGAGGACACCAGAGATGATGTGGTGGATTGCATCAAACGACTCAATGCTACCTTTGTGTCGCTGGCCCTCAGCCATGAACGCTTGGACTTGGGTCTATTAGCGGAACCCTTTGCAACAGAAGTGCGCAATATGCCTTGCTCTTGGGAGGCTTTTGAATTCGCCTTTGCACAGGCTTCTCACTCTGCTGCTGATTTGCTCGCTAGCGAGGTCTCCAAAGAGCAAGCCATTAAGCAATGCCTCATTACGTCATATGATCCACGGACAACATCTGCTATCATTAACCAAGAGATCACAAGGTTATCCCACCTTGCAGATACTGGATTACCCTTCTTAAGGCAGTGGTATGCTCTTAGGTTGCAATGGGAGGTTGACAGATGTCGCAAAATGACCAATGCCGAACAATGCCGAGCCATCAAAACGGTAGAGTATGATCCCACCTACGTCGCACCTACCTCATATAGAGTGTTAACCACTCTTCGGGGTTGACCCATGGACGAGCATATCACGGGGCATCCCTATCTTGACCGCCTCTTAACAGAGGAAGAGCTCCACATCGCAAGTCGAGTCGACTCTGGTGACTTCCTCACAGATGTCCTCACATACATCACACACGTAGGGATTCGACCCTTTGATCTGGACCACACCACTCAATTGGAATATAACCCCAACTTCTATGCTTGTCTCCTGCACAAATAGAGCGACGACCTTTCTGTTGAAAGCCTTGGCCTCGCAACCTCCAATTCTGGGACGGATTCTTCTTTTCCAAAGGGGGAAGGGGTAGTAAGGTGGAATGTAGTGGAAGGTGGAATGTAGTGGAATGTAAAATATAAACAAAATAGAATCTAAAAAGTAAACCAAGTGTGAAACGTCTGTTAAATTTGAAATGCAAGGGTAAGAGGTGGTGGTAAAAGTCTGAAAGGCAAAGTTAAGGCTATATTCAATAAAATCTGCTATGCTTTTATTCTTCCAACAAATTTGTTCTCAAAAGCACTAAAAGTGGAAATGGCTGAACATGCAGGTGGCAATCATGGCAAGCGAGGACAAAGCGGGCAAGCTCCCCTTCTCGGAGGAGGAACAAGTAAATTACGGCCTCACGGTGGAAACAAGATCTTTCAACCAGTTAAAGTTTCACCACGTCTTCAACCTTGAAGACGTGGCCATCGAAGAGCCGGCGGTACGCCAAATCATAGAGCAGTGCCACCTGCAGAAGTACCTGGATGTAGTGGGCCGGAGGGTGGATTTGTAATATTCCCGCATATGAATCTCCTCTTAAGTTAGATAATAGCAATTTTTTTTAAAATTATCCCCTCCCTTCCCCAGCCGACGGTCGTGCTGGAGGAGAGGAAGGGGAGGCACGATGACTGTGCACCATGCTGGAACTCATGGAAGGCTTGATGCTCATGCATTAGGCCGCGTGGAGGGAGGGAGGTACCTCTCCCTCTACCTATAAAAATCATGGCTATTTCAGGGAGAAGGGAGGGGCTGGACGAGAGGACGGGACGCTGCCAGGCTTGGGAAGAGAGAGATTTAGAAGGTCGAAGCTGTCGTCGAGAGCCGCGCCACTCTGCTGGCCGAGAGAGAGGGTGAAGTCTGACAGAAAGGAGGGGAGTTAAGGGTCGTGATGCTGCCGTATGAGGGAGGGAGTAAAGCTATGCCGCCTGCAGCCTGAGCCACCACCGGAAGTCGACGCCGCTGCTGCCATGAGTTCGCCAGCTGTTGCGGAAGGAGGAGTCGTAAGGAATAGTCGAGAGGAGGAGTCGTGGAGTCTGCTCCAGCTCCTGCCTTCATTCTTCTTCCACGTGGCCATCACACATCCAAGAAGCTTCTTTTGGAAGCTTCTAAGGGGGCTTCCCTAAGCCCCCTTCCCTTGGATTCCCCACCCAAGTCCCCATAAAGTCCCCCCTTCCCGTGGATTCCCCACCCAAGTCCCCATAAAGTCCCCCCCTTCCCCTGGATTCCCCACCCAAGTCCCCATAAAGTCCCCCCTTCCCGTGGATTCCCCACCCAAGTCCCCATAAAGTCCCCCCCTTCCCATGGATTCCCCACCCAAGTCCCCATAAAATCCCCCTTCCCGTGGATTCCCCACCCAAGTCCCCATAAAGTCCCCCTTCCCATGGATTTCCCACCCAAGTCCCCATAAAGTCCCCCTTTCTGTGGATTCCCCACCCAAGTCCCCATAAAGTCCCCCCTTCCCGTGGATTCCCCACCCAAGTCCCCATAAAGTCCCCCCCTTCTCGTGGATTCCCCACACAAGTCCATATTACCCCCCACGGGTTCCTTTTAAACCCCCTTTTCCATTGCAACTCCCACAAGCCTTTTTACCCTAAGTTTTCTTTTAAAGGCCCTACTCGTGGAGACCCTATAAAGTCTGTTATAACCCAAGATTTTAAAGGCCCTTCCCTTTTGAACCCTCCGAGAGCCCAAATCTTTTTCCCCTCTTAAGCTTTGAAGTGGAAGCCTATAAGGTCTTCCCAATAGTTCCCTAATACACCCTAGCCCGGGCTTTGAAGAGAAGAAGGGGAAGCCTACAAGCCCCTTCCCACCAATCACCCACAAGGCCGGCCCTAGGATTTTAGGGAAGGAGAAGAAGAACTCTCAAGCCTCCATTTCCGCAAGGCCCATTCACAAGAACCCTTTTGCGAACCCCCTCTTTTTCGAAATAAAGAAGGCCCAAGCCTAAAACTCTAAGGCCTTCCATAAGCCAAAATTCGTAACTCGGTACTTCTGTCATGGATCTGTACTTCCAAGGGGATCTCACCGAGCCCACAAGTCTAGGTTTTCTTCCTATTTTTTATTTACGTAGAAGTATTGTAATTATGCATGGTTATTTCATGGAACTAGGATGCACTTACGCTTGTCAAATCCACCTAGCTAAATGCGATATAAATAAATTGGCTATTTGAAATTTACTTGAAGTAACTCACGATACAAAGTTGGTCATTTGTACTTTCAAGGGAATGAACGAAAAAGAACATAAGGTGTCTATGCATTTTTAGCAAGCTGCCTTTGTGCATTGCAAAGTGACGAGTCTAGAACAACTAATGACTATCATTACAAAGTCGAAATTATTATTGTACACTTTGATTATGCATGGAAAGAATAAATCGCATGTCACATTATTAGGCATCTTTCCTTCGAAATGATTCATTAAAAGAAGGTTGCTAATAATCTGTAGGAATTTGCAAGACATGGAAATGGTTCTTAAAACTGCGTAAAGTAAATTAATATCTAGTCAATTGGCTTAAATCTCAATCAACTACGTAAATAGTTACGAATGGTTGTGATCCGAGAAAATCACAAAAAATATTTGTCTAACATTTTGTTGATTTTTTGTACATTTGGAGCTTTGAAATAAAGAAGAGGGTGGGAACAACCTCTTGGGAAATCCAAGAAATCACTGGATGAAAATATTTCATGGACCGGTTTACCAAGGGGGGGTGAAGAGTAAAGATCAATGGAGGAAGGTGAAGGGAAAATGTATAATGTGAAAAGGGAAGATATGAAATGGATTTGGATCCATCCAAAGGGCATGTGAGGCTCATAATGTCATGACTTTGCAGCCTTATGACAATTCAACCAAATGGGACCCTTCTTGGAAGCATTAGTGGAAGAAAAATCAGGCACATGATTTTGTAAGATTTTTTAAAAATACTTCCACTCCGATCCAAAAAAACTTGTCAACATGAAAGTTGTAGCGCGTGAGCTGAAGTTTTGGCTGGTATTTTTTTATAATTTTTTGGAGCTACGAGTCGGGAGATATGGCCAAAATGGTGGATGCCAACTTTTTCCAACTGCAGTGGAGACCACCTCCCAATTTAATACACATCCATACTTTCTTCCCCACACTTAACACTTCCATAAAACATCATTCATTAGACCCCCAACCCTTTCCCCTCTCTTATCCTCTCTCTCAAGCTAATAAACCATTAGATCTCCCCTCCTAAATCACCCTCAAATCATCCTTAGTTATAGTAGTAATGTATGAACTCTCATTACTCTCTCTCTATTATTGCTAGATATGATCTTATTTTATGAAGATTCTCTATATTTTTTTATAGGAGAGCTCTTGGACTCAAGCTATGGGGGGGAGAATAGAGACAACTCACCTATGATGGAGCTTGATTAAGTACAAATTGGTCAACAAAACATCTAGATGGAGCTTCCATATTGGTGGAACCGCCTTAATGCAGCTTTGGTGGTGTTAATTCCTATTACATCTTAACCTCCTCCCTAAACACCCTCAAGGCCTATATAAAGAGGCCTTCTCCTTTGTAATTTGTAAGAGGAGAGAGAGCAAAGAGGCCTCCTTCAGCCCTATTGAGCCTTCCCCATTCTCCTTCATGAGCTTATGGAATTCCTTCTCTTACTATAGCTTATGTATGCTCTACAATGTAATAAGCCCAGGATATTGGTGTCCATATTGTGTATATTGGTTATGTCCCGAGGGTTCTCCATCTCTTAAGTTTATTGATTCATCTATTTTTTCGTAGTTCTCTCATTCTCACTCACTCACTCTCTCTCTTCCTCTCTTAGTTTTCATCTCTTCTCCCTTACAATCTCCTCTCCCTCTTGCATAGCGTCCTAGTCCGCTCTTCCATGACTAGGTGGTGCCCTTATCTCATTCACTTTGTGGCAGAAGGGAGTTTGGCATAGTATAGAGGCTGCCATACCAAATTTCCTTCGTCATAAATTGGTGCCCCCGCTGAGGAACTTCTCATCCATGCGGGACGATACAACACATGGTGGTGCATCCTCTAAAACAAGTACTCCAAGTGGCTCTTCTCCAACGCCTTCACCAACTCTTTTTGAAGCTGATCGAAGTCCACGACTCCCACAATGGTCTCCCAAGGAATCCCAAGAAAGGAAGTATGCCTATCGGATGACGGCACGTATGCGGGTAAAAGGTGTTCACCTTAGAAATTCCATTCTCTCACAATGGAAAAAATCATGTTGCCATCAATTGCTAGGTTCTCATAATTGTGGTGAGTGTTTTGCAAACAAAGTAAAGGCTCTTCCGGAAGGTCCTCGTCTCCAAATCATCAAATCCCTCTCTCTCTCTGGCCTAATCCACATCAAAGGAGGACAATTATGCATGAACGGTGTGGAGTTTTGTAGAAGTGCAAAGTATGAAGACTACCTTCAACTGTTGTTAGCTCGAAGGTTGGGTGTGGTTGAAAAGGTGGCTATCACACCTTATGAAATATATGTCGCTGAGGATGGACACACTAAGGCAAGAACAATCACTGGTGAGCAAATTCTCCGTATAGCAAAGTTGGTGGGATCCAAAAAGAAACATTCTGGGAAAAATCCTTCATAATTCAAGAAAGTGCATTCCCTCTACTCCCTTAAGTAGTTTCTACTCATGAATAATAATAATGGCCCGAATTTCTACACCTTCCACTCTGTACAAAACATCCAAGTTAATGTATGCATCAGTAGGAAGATTTTCTTCCAACAGCGTCTTGTCATGTACTTTGGAGCTGAAAGATTAAGGGAGATTCTTGTATCACCAGAACCTATAATCTTCCCAATGCTAGACTACAATGCATCCTTCAATGTACATGTCTTTATCCTATTATAATAGTTTCTCATGAATCACAACGAGTTGTATGGACCTATCCGTCCACTTGCTATGCAAACTGTGCATATTGTAGCTAGCACAAAGCTTAGATTCCAAGGCATTATTAGAAGCATATTGGGGCCTAGACGTCTTGCTGAAATCAATGCATCTGTAAACCCATTCATCCTTCCCCTCATAAAATACAACTTAAGTCTAGACGTGTTCATCTTTGTACTCTACTAAGGCAACATGGCATTTCCAAGCTTCTTTGGGCGCAATGGAGAAAATGCATTGGATTTTTTGGACAACCTCGAGATGGCCTTCCTTGTCTCTGGGAGGGATGATGAAGCATTAAAGTTGAGGGCTTTTCCTTTGGTGCTCAAGGAAGAAGCTAGAATGTGGTTCCAAACTCTAAATCCGGCCCAAAGAGCTGAATGGGAAGGATTGAAGGCGGCTTTTTTGCGGAGATTTCAACAAACCAATTCAGCTGAAGAGTTATGGCAACGGCTTTTGGCCCTCCATCAAAGTGATCCTTATGGTTATGCAACTTATGAGGAAGGGTTTTTGAAGCTTTGGGGGCAGTGGTCAGACTCACTAAACCCTGGAGAGAGAGCTCCAAACTGCCTTCAAAAGGATCGATTTATTTCAGGTTTGTATCCCTTGCTTAGGGAGAAGGTAAAGGTGAAATTTCCAAACACTTTTGAAGATGCTTTGAGAATCACTAGGGAAAAGAATCGAAAGATTCTGTACCAAGCCCAAGCTAGCCAAACAGGTTTGGGAAACAACATCACAACTATGGAGGCCTCTCAAGTTTCCCCAAATGTATCTAATGCACCAGGCCTTGTTAGAGGTCAAGAAGACATGATCCAACAAATAAACAATCTTACTAATCAACTAGAGGGTTTGAGAGTGAATCTTGTGCAAGGTGCAAGAAGACCCATCGAGGGGAATGGTGGGAATCGACCACAAATGCGGTGACAAGCAAGGGAGATGTTGTGTTACAACTGTGGAGAAAATGGACATGGCATGTACAATTGTCCTCACCCTAGAAGATATGATCACCCTGCCAGAGGTCCTCGACAACAAGTAAGCCCTCCTCGTGCTAGGACTCAAGAGCAAGAGCAGTCACGACCTGCAATTTTACAACCACCTTATGTTCAAGCTGAAACCCTTGTTGTTCAACCAAATGTTAATGTCATAAAAATAGAGGAGGTGGTCAGGGATAGAAGGCTCCAAGAAGAAATAGCAAGAGGTAAGATGAAGGTAGATGTAGTAGAGACCATGCCTATCAAGCGGGTACGTGTCCAGACTGAGGCAAGTAAGGAAGCAACCAATGAGGCAAGTACATCACGGGCACCTGGAGATGAAGGGAAGAAGAGAAAGACTCGAACTAGGTCTAAAATTGATATCTCTGACTTCCCTTTGGGTTCTCGGACACAACCTTATGATCTGGTAGCAGACGTGAGCTCTCAAGGGCCAAAAATTACTTGGCCACAACTACTTCATGCCTCTCCAAAGCTACGACGACAATGGTAAAAAATGGTAAGCACAAGGGCAAGGCAAGGTAAAATGGTTAGTGCAATCAAGGCATATGGACTCAAAGATATAGTGCCTATAGTGGAGGCTCAAATTAAAGGTCAACGGATTCGAAAAACATACATTGATAGTGGAGCAGAGGTTTGTGTCATGACAGAAAAACTTATGCATCAATTAGGTTTAGAAGTAATGGAATCCTCAACCTTCAGGGCAAAGATGGCCAACAATGATGCGGTCACATGTGTGGGTGTAGTGAAAGCTTTGAGAGTATCTGTTTTTGGAATCACTGCAGCAGTGGATGTTTATGTGATGCCAGTAAAGGGGGAAGGATATCCCCTCATCCTAGGGAGACCTTGGCTTATGGGCATCGGAGCTAGGCAAGATTGGGCAACAGGAGATCTGGAGTTGAGGCCACGTAAGGTGGGTGGCCACGATCAAAAGGTGGTTTACAACTTGAAGAGTGGGCGTCAAGAGAACCTTGAACTAGAAACGTCTGCCGATGAGTGGAGCTCAAGTGGATGTTCCTCATCAGTAGAAGAGGAAGAGAGTTCAAGTGGAGAGAGTGATAGCACTCTCGAAGTTATGGGCGTCACCTTAAAGGAACCTACCTTATCAGAAGACAACCCAAGAATCCAAGGAGAAGATGTGTGGGATGCTAGCCTAGAGAAGATGATATCCAAGGATATAAAGGATGAAGAAAGGGAGGGTTATGTGAATGTTATCAAGAAGCATGCATCATTGTTTATTTCTGATTATACTCACATTACAGGTATCACTGCAGTGAAGCATCACATCCAACTCAAAGAAGGAAGCAAACCTATAGTACAAAGATTGAGAAGACTGGGAGTTGTGCAACAGGATGCACTGTTGATGGAGGTGAAGAGACTCTTGAATGCAGGATTCATATACCCAGTGGAAGATTCAGAATGGGTCTCCCCAGTAGTAGTGAGGCCAAAGAAAAATGGTAAGTGGCGAGTATGCATAGATTACAAGCCACTAAATGCTGCAACAAAGAGGGACCACTTCCCTCTCCCATTTCAGGATGAAATCTTGAATGAAGTAGCGGGACATGAGCGGTATACGGTGTGTGATGGCTACTCTGGCTACTTCCAGATTCGCATTGTAGAGGAGGATCAAAAGAAGACAACTTTCATCACACCATGGGGCTGTTTTGCCTTTCGGGTCATGCCCTTTGGTCTCACAAATGCCCCAGCAACCTTTCAACGATTCATGAATATGGTTTTCCAACCTTACTTTGGTAAGTCCATAAGGGTTTTCATAGATGACTTTTGTATTTACAGCTCAAGGAACATACATCTACGCAAGGTTGATGAAGGATTTACTCGCTTAGCTAGGTTGGGTGGACAACTAAATAAGGATAAATGTCACATTGGGGAAAGCAAGGTTACACTACTAGGGCATGTAGTGTCAATTGAAGGAATTGAGGTAGATCCAAATAAGGTAGAAACATTGCTAGCTCTACCTTCCCCAACCTCCATCAAACAATTGGTCTCCTTCTTACAAAAGCTAAGATATTTGGGTAGATTTATACACTTACTCTCTCAGGCCATATACCCCCTGCAGCAACTGACACACCAAGAAACACTTGTATGGAGTGAACAAAGTGAAGGACATTTTAAGGAGATAAAGAAAATGTTGGGGTCACTTCCTATAATCCTCCAAGCTTGTTGGGAAGAAACATTCTTTGTAAACCCTAGTGTGGGAGAAGAGGTCATTGGTGCTGCTCTCCTACAAAAAGATCCAAAAACATCCTTCATGAGGCCTGTGTATTTTGCCAGCCGCCTCATGAAAGCCTCAGAGAAGGCTTACACCTCCATGGAACAACTAGTGTTGGCCCTCATGTTTGCAGTAACCAAATTTCGGCCATATTTACTTCCAAAGAGGTTTGTGATCATCACTGTGGAGGATATGTTTCCCTATGCACTACAACATATGGAAATCTCTGACAAAATAGCAAAGTGGGTGGTCCGACTTCAAGAGTTTGACTATACAGTGCAGGTTGAAAAAACAACTCGGGCATGCTTGGCTGATATTTTGACAAATAGGTGCTATGAGAAAAATCTCGTGGTGAAAAGAAAGAACCTTCCACCACCCCCATCCATAAAAACTCTTGTAGATGCTTATAGCCTCTACTTTGATGGTGCATACAAGAGAACTAAGGATAAGGCAGCCGCATGCATCGTTGTTTTCTCTCCTTTAGGAGAGAAAATCTATTGTGAAGGAATCATCTTGGAAGGTGTCCACTCTAACAATGAGGCAGAATATCAAGCTTTAATTCATGGTCTTTGTTGGTGTCTTAGTAATTCAATCGAGAGATTGAATGCTTTTGGAGACTCCATGCTATTGGTAAGGCAGATGCAAGGTACATGGGCATGCAAAAATACAAACCTCTCTAGTAAAATGAGAGAGGCCAAATCTCTTATGAGAAGATTTAGGGAGGCACAAGTACATCATGTGCCAAGAGACCAGAACAAAGATGCCGACCATCTAGCATCATCAAAGCTGAATGAGTCAATGGTGGGAGCAGTGGCTATCAAACCCCCACTTCGACAAGGCAAGGAAGACTTAGAAGATATTCTACATCTCTTAGAACAAGGAGAAGCTCCCAAACACCTGACTAAGGGAGAAAGACAGTGGCTAGCTCGGAAGGCTACAAGATATCGCATAGTAAATGACAGTTTGTATTGTCTTGGTAAGGATGGTGTGCTTAGGAAAGTGCCATCAAAATGGGAAATTGAAGAAATTTTAAAAGCTTGCCATGATGATGTGTGTGGAGGCCACTTTGCACACGACATCACAAGTAGGAAGGTTCTACAAGCCGGCTTTACTTGGCCCAGTCTACACCGAGATGTCAAATATTGGTGTCAAACATGTGAAGAATGTCAGAAATCAGGACCACGACGGCTCATAGCAGAACCCCAAACCCCAATCAAGGTCTATGGACCCTTTGAGAAGTGGGGAATTGATGCCATAGGGCCTCTAGCACGCACTCCATCAGGAAAAGAGTATATTATCATGGGGGTAGATTACATGACTAGATGGGCCGAGGCTATGCCAACTAGAAGAATCACTGCTAAGGAAGTGAGTAAATTCATCTTTGATCACATTTGTTGTAGGTTTGGTACCCCTCTTGAGATACTATCAGATAGAGGACCAGGGTTTAGAGCTAATGTGGTGGGTGAACTGTTGAGATGACAAGCTCAACACATGCGGACATTGATGATGGACCGCCTGGTTAGATGGGTCCACACGTCTACACCTAGCACGTCGGTGGTCATTATGCATCTCACATGGCCATTGACTCATTACTTATTATATTCAGGTCGTTACACCTATTTACAGCTGGCATAGTTATAGCGCCAGTCGACTAGTGTAGTCGGTTATGCATTGTTTGACTTAGTAGGCCACTTTCCTTTTATGTTGTATCTTATCTATACTTTGTGTACATTGAAAAGTGTGTGGAAGAAGAAGAAGAAATCAGCAAGAAAACGTTTTGGCCTCCATCTCTCTTCTTGTCTCTTGAGTGAGCTTCTCCTTGTGCATTCTGTGTGTGTTCGGCGTAGCATCTTGAGCAACCCCCTCCACCACGCGATTCTTGACATGGTATCAGAGCCGCACCACTGAGAGAGGCTGATTTCGAAGGTTGAAGCAAAGGAGAAGAAGCAAGGTTCGAGCAAGCAAGCCACGGGTAAGAAGCTCTCCCATCCTTCCACTCTTTCTCTTGGATAGTGCCTGTGGAGGCACCGGAAGCAGTGCAGAGCAAAAATCTCAGATTGCAGTGAGATTTGGTGTGCGCGAAGAGCGCTGTATATTCTGCAGATAAGCCCTTTAGGGCTTTCCCGCAGAGATTTTGGGCATTTGAGGCCGTTTCAGGGCCCGTTTTAGAGCCGCAAGGTTGCGGACAGTAGTTTCGGGGTACACTGTGACTTCGACTGTATTGACCGAACGTGGGTGCGCAGGTTACAGATTTCAGATCTGTAAGTTCAAAGGTGTTTACCAGTGAGTAAACACAAGGTTTATCTGCAAAAAGGTTGCAGATTGCATGTATTGTTGAGCAGACAGTTAAAAAGGCTGTCTGGTGTATTGCTGTGCACTACAGGTCCAGGGTTGCAGAAGATTTACTTGCTGTTGGTATTAATTTTGTGATAATGGCAGAGAACAGTGGAAGCCCTATCATTGAGAAGCTCGACAAGAACAACTACCCTTCATGGAAGTTCCGTGTCACGAACTTCCTTATTGGAAAAGGCCTCTACGAGTTTGTTTCAGGTGAAGAAAAGGAACCGGAGATGAGTGATCCTCCAACTGCAGAAGAGACAAAGGCACGGAAGGAATGGAATGCAAAGGATAAAAAGGTCATGTATTGGTTGTCTGCAGTAATTGACAATAATATGCTGGGACACATTAGAAATGCAGAGAATTCATATGCAGCTTGGACCATACTTGAAAGTATGTTTTCTGTAAATACAAAGGCACGAAAGATTCAACTCAAGCAAGAGTTGAATACATTGAAGAAAGGGAAGATGTCTATCAATGAGTATGCACTGAAGGTAAGAAGCATTGCAGATGCATTGGCAGCGATTGATGCAATGCCCGATGATGATGATTTGGTGTCGTCTACCTTGGGTGGACTTAACAATGAAAAGGCTTGGAAGTCTTTTGTAACTTCTGTATATGTCAGAAAGCCATTTCCAGATTTCGATGAGTTGGTCTCTCTTATGATCACTGAAGAGATCAACATGCAGAGTGAAACATCTGAAAGAAGTGGTGAACAGGTCCAAGCTTTCTACTCCAGTTCAGGAAGGGGACGTGGCAGGTTCTCTTCAAGAGGCCGTGGTACAGGACGTGGTAGTGACAACCAGCAAAACAGATTGAATCAGCAATTTGGCGATATGCAGGTTTCAGGAGGTCGTGGTAACTTTAGAGGCAGGGGGAGCTTTAGAGGAAGAGGTGGATGGCAGAACAGAGGTTCTAACAACTCTGGTATTGTGTGCCACTACTGTGGCAAAACAGGTCATATTGCAGCCCAATGTTATGCTAAGAGAGATGATATCCGCAGTGGTAAGTTGCAGCAAGGAAACTATGCATCGTCTTCACGACAGAATGAAGACAAAAATGAACGTTTGTTCGTTATGCAGCATATGCTGAATGCTGTTACAGGAAAGGGAACACATGAAGATGTTTGGTATGTTGATTCAGGTGCATCCAATCATATGACCAGCCATGCAGAATGGTTCGGAGAGATGCAAGATTTGCAGAATGCAGGTTATGTGCAGACGGGTGATGACTCATGCCACCCAATTTCACACATTGGAAAAGTTCCCTTGTCCTTGCATGATGGTAATACAAAGAGTCTTTCAGATGTATTACATGTGCCATCTATTACAAAGAACTTGGTGTCAGTCGGTCAAATGGTAGAGCAAGGGCTGCAAGTCAGATTTAATGCAAAGGGCTGCTTTGTAGAAGACTTCAATGACAAGTGCAGGTTGGTAGCAAAGGGAAGTAGAGTTGGACGTATGTTCACTCTAGATGCTGGAATTCCTACTATGAATGCTGCTATGTATGCCAAAGGAAAAGGTGTTGTTGCAGACATTGAAATTTGGCACAAACGCATTGGACATGCAAATGTACAAAGGCTGAAACTAATGCAGTCTAAAGGGTTGGTTACAGGTTTGCCTACATTTAGAGTTGCAGAATTTCAGAAGGTATGTGAAGCATGTCAGTTTGGTAAGCAGGCAAGGCAACCTTTTTCACATGATAGAGATGTAAGCAGAAATATTCTTGATGTTGTACATACAGACATTTGGGGGCCTACACAAAATGTATCTCTTGGAGGCAGTTCATACTTTGTCACATTCATTGATGATTGTTCTAGAAAGCTGTGGGTATATTTTATGAAGGAAAAGAGTGAAGCGTTTGAGCACTTTAGAACCTTCAAGGCTGCAGTTGAAAGAGAAACAGGCTTGAAAGTAAAGTGCCTGAGGTCAGATGGAGGGGGAGAGTACCTCTCAAATGAGTTCAGTGATTTTCTGAGGTCTCATGGGATAAAGAGACAGTTCACATGCAGGTATACCCCACAGCAAAATGGGGTTGCAGAAAGGAAAAACAGGCATATTGCAGAAGTTGCACGAGCCTTGATGGCTGAAAAGAATATGCCTAAGCATTTTTGGTCTGAGGCTGTTCATACTGCTGTTTATATTATGAACAGAACTCCCACAGCTGCAGTTCATGGTATGACCCCCGAAGAATGTTTTACAGGTAAGAAGCCTGATGTTTCACACTTGAAAGTATTTGGCTGCATTGCGTATGTTCATGTGCCAGATGAGTTGCGGAAGAAACTGGATCCAAAGGCTGAAAAATGTATCTTTATTGGATATTCTTTAGAGCAAAAAGGGTATCGCTGTTACAACCCTGTCACATGTAAGTTCAGAGTGAGCAGGGATGTCATCTTTGATGAAATGAGCAGTTGGTATGCATCTAGTGGTGATGCATTGGATGTTGATGATGATCATGACACTCATGTGCAGGCTGAAAGGCAAGAATCACGGACTCTTAGTGGACCAGAGACATCATCTGGTAGTCCTTGGTCTGGGAGACTAAGGAGTAGCTCTACATCTTCAGGTGCATCTAGTAGCACTACAGGTAAAGACAAAGGAAAGAGTAAAGTGTCAGAAGGCATTGATGCAGTTCTTGATGGAGACTCCAGTGGCTCAGAGAGCTTGGATGATGAGCTTGGCATTCCTTCAGTGAGGACTCCAGGTGTGCAGAGAGCACGTGTTAATGCAAAGACTCCATTGAGTGATCCAGTGGTACGCAAGTCTAGCAGGGTGAGATACCCTGTTAAAAGATTTGGTTTTGAGGGTTATGCAGCTCACCATTATGCTTATATGGTGAAACTAGTTGAGGATGTTGAGCCCACATGTTTTGAGGAGGCTGTTGGTCATGCTCATTGGGATGCAGCAATGGATGAGGAGATGGCTGCATTAGAGGCCAATAAGACTTGGGATCTAGTATCATTGCCAAAGGGAAAGAAAGCTATTGGATGTAAGTGGGTTTATAAGATTAAGCACAATGCAGATGATTCTATTAGCAGGTACAAAGCTAGGCTGGTTGCAAAAGGCTATGCCCAGACATATGGCATAGTTTATGATGAAACCTTCAGTCCAGTTGCTAGGATGGCAACTGTCAGATGTGTGATTGCTTTGGCAGCAGCCAAAGGTTGGAGGTTGCAGCAAATGGATGTAAAGAATGCCTTCTTGCATGGTGATTTGCAGGAAGAAGTGTATATGGATCAGCCAGCAGGTTATGAAGATTTAGAGCATCCCACGTATGTGTGCAGGTTGAAGAAGGCACTCTATGGGCTCAAGCAAGCACCTAGAGCATGGTCTGACAAGATCAGAGAGTATCTTGTCAATATTGGATTTTATGTTTCTGATGCTGATCACTCACTTTATGTGAGAAAGGGAGATGCAGGTTTGGTCATCATAGTCATCTATGTGGATGACTTGATTATTACAGGTGATAGTGATAGTGGGATTGCTGAAGTCAAGGGATGTTTGAAGATGAACTTTGAGATGAAGGATTTAGGTGAGCTAAGGTACTTCCTTGGCATTGAGGTGATCAGATGTGATGATGGTATATGGCTGTTCCAAAGACAGTATGGCTTGGATATGTTGTCCAAGTATGGTATGACCGCATGCAAACCACTTTCAGTCCCGTTGGAGCAGAATGTAAAGCTGAGTGCTGATGTTGGGGATGAGATAGAAGACCCTACTATGTTCAGGAGGATAGTGGGGAGTTTGATTTACATGACCATTACAAGGCCAGACTTGAGCTATGCTGTTGGTCTTGTGAGTCAGTTTATGCAAGTACCTAGAAAGCCACATTTGGATGCAGTGAGACGCATATTGAGATATGTGAAGTCCACATTACATTATGGGCTTTTCTATGAGGCAGGTACAGACGTACAGGTGTTTGGATACACAGATGCAGATTGGGCTGGTAGTATGTCTGATAGACGATCTACCAGCGGATACATGTTCTCTCTTGGTAGTGCAGCAGTTGCTTGGAGCAGCAAAAAGCAATCTACAGTTGCTTTGTCGAGTACAGAGGCTGAGTATAGAGGTGCTGCTGTTGCAGCATGTGAGGTAGTATGGCTGCAAAAGTTACTGGCTGATTTGGATGTGCAGGTGGAAGGTCCAGTTGTCATTTATTGTGACAACATGAGCAGTATACAGTTGGCTAGGAACCCTGTGTTCCATGCCAGGACAAAACATATTGAGGTACACTACCACTTTGTGAGAGAGAAGGTACTAGCAGGTGAGATTGACTTGGTGTATGTCAGCACACAGGACCAGATAGCTGACATCTTCACGAAGGCATTGGGTATAGAGAAGCTTCAAAAGTTTCGAAGCTTACTTGGAGTTGCAGAGATGCAGTTGAGCTTGAGGGGGAGTGTTGAGATGACAAGCTCAACACATGCGGACATTGATGATGGACCGCCTGGTTAGATGGGTCCACACGTCTACACCTAGCACGTCGGTGGTCATTATGCATCTCACATGGCCATTGACTCATTACTTATTATATTCAGGTCGTTACACCTATTTACAGCTGGCATAGTTATAGCGCCAGTCGACTAGTGTAGTCGGTTATGCATTGTTTGACTTAGTAGGCCACTTTCCTTTTATGTTGTATCTTATCTATACTTTGTGTACATTGAAAAGTGTGTGGAAGAAGAAGAAGAAATCAGCAAGAAAACGTTTTGGCCTCCATCTCTCTTCTTGTCTCTTGAGTGAGCTTCTCCTTGTGCATTCTGTGTGTGTTCGGCGTAGCATCTTGAGCAACCCCCTCCACCACGCGATTCTTGACATGAACTCATGCAAAAGCTAAATATTCAACGACGACACTCTACCCCTTACTACCCTCAATGCAATGGATTGGTCGAAAAGGTAAATGGAATGATTTGTAAAATCATCAGCAAACAGGTACATTCAAGGCCCCGGGATTGGGACAAGTACCTTAGTGGAGCTCTATGGGCTTACAGAACCTCCTTCAAAACCATGTTAGGGTTCACACCTTTTCATCTAGTTTATGGACAAGAGGCTCTTTTGCCTATTGAGGTAAAATTAGCTAGCCTTCGAGTATTAGGTGGCACAGTAGGCTCTCAAAAGGAGAAGTTACATCAAAGATTACTGGACCTAGAGAGGCTACAATTGGATCGTGAAGAAGCCATCAACCACTACTCCCAGGAAGCTGAGAAGCGTAGAAAAAATTTCAACAAGAAGCTAACAGATAAAAACATCAAGGAGGGATCTTTAGTGCTTCGATATGACAATCGCTTTGATAAAAGAAAGGATGGCAAGTTTCTCTACCGGTGGGAGGGACCGTTTTGGGTCACAAAAAAATTCAACAATGGCTCCTACAAACTTCAAGACATTGAGGGAAAAGTTCACAAGACCAGTGTAAATGGATGGCGCTTAAAACCCTATCACATCAGGGTGGGGTTAGCTCAAGATACCAAAGAGTGTCTAGAGGCATAAATACCTCTAGCCAGGTTGGGGGGGGGCTATATGATCCGAGAAAATCACAAAAAATATTTGTCTAACATTTTGTTGATTTTTTGTACATTTGGAGCTTTGAAATAAAGAAGAGGGTGGGAACAACCTCTTGGGAAATCCAAGAAATCACTGGATGAAAATATTTCATGGACCGGTTTACCAAGGGGGGGTGAAGAGTAAAGATCAATGGAGGAAGGTGAAGGGAAAATGTATAATGTGAAAAGGGAAGATATGAAATGGATTTGGATCCATCCAAAGGGCATGTGAGGCTCATAATGTCATGACTTTGCAGCCTTATGACAATTCAACCAAATGGGACCCTTCTTGGAAGCATTAGTGGAAGAAAAATCAGACACATGATTTTGTAAGATTTTTTTAAAAATACTTCCACTCCGATCCAAAAAAACTTTTCAACATGAAAGTTGTAGCGCGTGAGCTGAAGTTTCGGCTGGTATTTTTTTATAATTTTTTGGAGCTACGAGTCGGGAGATATGGCCAAAATGGTGGATGCCAACTTTTTCCAACTGCAGTGGAGACCACCTCCCAATTTAATACACATCCATACTTTCTTCCCCACACTTAACACTTCCATAAAACATCATTCATTAGACCCCCAACCCTTTTCCCTCTCTTATCCTCTCTCTCAAGCTAATAAACCATTAGATCTCCCCTCCTAAATCACCCTCAAATCATCCTTAGTTGTAGTAGTAATGTATGAACTCTCATTACTCTCTCTCTATTATTGCTAGATATGATCTTATTTTATGAAGATTCTCTATATTTTTTTATAGGAGAGCTCTTGGACTCAAGCTATGGGGGGGACAATAGAGACAACTCACCTATGATGGAGCTTGATTAACTACAAATTGGTCAACAAAACATCTAGATGGAGCTTCCATATTGGTGGAACCGCCTTAATGCAGCTTTGGTGGTGTTAATTCCTATTACATCTTAACCTCCTCCCTAAACACCCTCAAGGCCTATATAAAGAGGCATTCTCCTTTGTAATTTGTAAGAGGAGAGAGAGCAAAGAGGCCTCCTTCAGCCCTATTGAGCCTTCCCCATTCTCCTTCATGAGCTTATGGAATTCCTTCTCTTACTATAGCTTATGTATGCTCTACAATGTAATAAGCCCAGGATATTGGTGTCCATATTGTGTATATTGGTTATGTCCCGAGGGTTCTCCATCTCTTAAGTTTATTGATTCATCTATTTTTTCGTAGTTCTCTCATTCTCACTCACTCACTCTCTCTCTTCCTCTCTTAGTTTTCATCTCTTCTCCCTTACAATCTCCTCTCCCTCTTGCATAGCGTCCTAGTCCGCTCTTCCATGACTAGGTGGTGCCCTTATCTCATTCACTTTGTGGCAGAAGGGAGTTTGGCATAGTATAGAGGCTGCCATACCAAATTTCCTTCGTCAGTTGTACAATGCTTATTTAGCATACGAAAATCTCATTTAGAAAAGAAGTTAGAAAAAGGTTGCATGGTTCATATAAAACCCTATCGCTTAGTAGCATGAATCTTAAATGCATCAATAGAAGTTATGTCGTAACTTGGCATATGCTTTGGTTTTAACCATAAAAGTAGGATTTGTAAATATACTCATATGTAGGCAATGAATCATGTGATTATGAGAATGGTATCGTAAATATCCTCAAGAGTAGACAAGTAAATTGGTATTACCCTAAGCACCTAAACCCCGAGGGACACGCTTAGAAATGGTTAAATCTAAGAAACATATCCCAAGTGCTAACTAGGATTTAAAACGTTGAAGATGCAACCTAGTTGTTCTTATTTCCAAGTTGAAACTCTCATACCCTAAATACCTGCCCACATTGACGGGATGTAGCGAAAATAGGACATACTTGCGAGAACGATCTAGGGTTTGTTACCCTAAGGGTCGCTCGCTAAAAGGATGAAACTCGATTTTAATTGGAACCCTAGGACTGACAAGGTTGGCCTAGGGCAATCAGAAATGGATTAGATATGAGGACACCCTAACCCTATTTCCTATTAATCATGATTTCGTGATTAGAAGACGACATTCGATGGGAAAAATAGTCCCATAGATTAGATGCGACACTTGTGCAACAAATTATAGAGTTGCATGACCTTGTGGGTTGTCCACAAGGGAAAGGCCAATTCCTCGAAATGAGATTGGCAGATTCTTGCGCAAGTTTATCTTGCAAGAGGATGAGTGGTCATCCTGATATAACACCTTTCTTGGGAAAGGTGACCAAGATAAGTGGATTAGATAATTGCTTGGGAGCAAAAGACCAATCAGTAAATTGGAATAACATATTTACTGCCAATAGAACTTAAGGTATTCGTTTAAAGCTGGGTTGATAGGGTATGGCCCTAACCCAAGGACATAAGGGTTAATAAACAAACCCTTGGGAATCTTGCCAAGTCGCAATTAATCCCGGATCGAGTGCTGGATGCATTCGGAGAGAAAAGATTCACTCCTTAGAAATTGGCCAAATAAATGACCACTAGAATTGATTATGCTTGTAACAGTTTAGAAAGCACTTTTTGCATTGTTTGCTCAAGGAACTAAAGGATGAAAAGATATCTAATGCTTCAGGTTGAAGGCCTGAAGGGAGAGGCAGCTTCAGTTACCCCCTGCCTGCCTGACCCTAACCAAGGGGGTTGTTGACCGCACCGGGAATGTGGACCGAACCTGCCGTGAGAGGTCTCTCCGTTGAGTTCTACTTGGAGCAGGAGGACGCTTGGGTGCCAGGGGGGGCTCTCGCCTTCCGGGACCTGCACAAGAGGCTAACGTGACTCGGGATTGGATCTCGAGGCCCGCATACTAGTTTACGAGCAGAAGCTTGGAATAGTGATCCCTAGGGATTACTAGATAGCCTTCGGGCAGATTATGGACAAGCCTACGAGCAGAACTCCTTGTATTTCAAAGATAAAATGATGAAATGATAATAAAGAATTTGTTTGATATTGTTTTTCTATGTCACGTGATAAGATTACATGAAGGAACTAGTGCTTAACAGGATTAATTAAAGAAGCTGATTGTTATATGTCAAATTAATGTGTTAGATAATTACATAACTAAAACAAACCGAGGAAAGTGCGGAGGATGGACAATGGGTCCGTCCTACGGTTGGGTGGTCCCGATTAGCCGGGAACTTTTCTCAAAAATCTCGAAGAACAGCGGGATGATCATCATCATCAAAACGAATAACGAGAGCGATGACCTAGAGTTACGTCTTACCCGATTTATGCTGTTTTAGGGGAACGGAATGGGACTATGCCTTATGGCAGAGAGGTTGAGCTTTGCATCCCTCTCGTTTCCCATTCTCCTTGAACCAAGTGCAGCGTGATTCCGCTTCGGACCTGGCATTTCTGCGTAAAGTAGTTCGCTCGGGTCTGATGCTAGTGGCTGTTAGCTATTGACCAATCAGAAAAACCCTAATTCCGATCGATCCTAAGTGGGAACGGCCAGGATACTTCCGCTACGTGGCAGACGCGGGAAGACCTAGATCGCAAAACCCGTAACATTCCATGGGAGTGCCGGGCGGAGTTTTCTAGACATCCTTTCCGATGGACTGCTAAGACGTGTCCTGGATGATACTAGCGGACACGTTACAGGATTACACCCTGTGCGCTGATTTCTTGTGCACCTTCAATAGGAACAGGGGCACCATCATGGTGCACGACAATGAAGCCACCAGACAGGTGGAGATTGAGCTGACCCCCGAGTTGGTGGAAAGGGCACTAGGGCTGCTGAATAAGGTGGAAAGGAAGCCGAAAAGAGACATCTACACCATGTTGGGGATGGATAAAGTGAAGGTCCACACCAATGACGGAATTAGCTTGGCGGACATCCCCAACTAAGAAATTTAGTTGCAGGCAAAGATGGTGCATGCCTTGTTCTCAAGCTAGAGGTACAACAGCATAATGACCCGAATCAATGTACCTCTGCTCGACAGCATTGCGGCACAATCACTGGATGAGGTGAATCTTAATGGATTCGTGAGGAAGACAATAGAGGCTTCGGCTAAGGCCTTGGCAATAGGAGGAAGAGCCGTGGGAGGGGAGTCCCCGTCATCCCGATCGACCCGCAAGGCATCATCCTCCAAGGCCTCCACCATAGGGTTTGGAGGTGTCCTTACGGAAATCATCCAAGAAGCGCTAGGGCAGGGACAAGCAGGAGAAGACAAGAAGGGAGGCGACGAAGAAAGTGACGAGTCACCGTCATAGTCCCCGCCTCACACAGAAGAGCAGTAGAGGTCGTGATGAAATGGAGACGGACGCAGACGAAGAGGGAGAATCCCAGGCCACACTACAAAGGCATGCAGAACAACGAACCAAAGCCCTGCATGGAAAAAGAGAAGAGAAGCGAAAGAAGAAAGAGAAGGAAGATCCAAAAAGGGCTCAAAGGGAGTCAGTCTCAAGGATGAGGAGGAAAGAAAAAAGAAGACCGAGGAGGAGTTGAGAAGGAAGGAAGAGGAAGAAATAGAGCTGGCAACCCGTCGCTCCATCGAGGAGCAGCACAAAAGAGACGAGGAAGATGCAGAGGGCCCATACCGAATGGAGGCACTTGGTCCCAGTACCAGTGTGCCGGAAATTACACCCCTGCCCCTTGCAGAAGGAAAAGGAAAAGATCCGATGATGCCAACTCTCCCCCTCTTCATACCTTCCATGCCAGCCACTCCTATCATGATGACACCCCTTGCCACTGCCACCAAAGGTTCCACCCCAAAAGTCGACGAGAGCAATGTGGTCACTTGGCCACAATTCTTGGTGGAACGGGAACTGGCAAGAAAAACCGCCGTCGCCACCCCAGCATCAGGAGCCAAAAGGGCAGCCATGATTAAACTAGAGCCAAGGTCGGAGCTGAAAAGGCAGAAAATAGAAGATGTTGTCACCACTACCACCATGCCCCACCCCCACCTCTAGAAGGCCAATACAATGAATATGTTAAGGAGCTACTCTCGCAGTTGGAAAGGGCCAGGGAAGAAAGGAGGACAGTCATGGAGGAGCTGACAGTAGAACAAGAATCACAAGCCGCTCTCCAGTTGGAGAGAACAAAGCAGATAACAGAATATCAAAGGGAGATTGCTGCACTCAGGGAGGAAGCTAGCACTAAGGAGGCAGAGGAATTAAAGGCCCTGAAGGAACATGACGCTGCTTGGGAAGGAAGGAGAAAAATCTTGATAGAGCATCTCAATGGGGAGAGGGAAACCAATGCCCACCTTCGGCGCAAGAATGATCAGCTATCTGCAGTCAACCTGGAAGAACAAAGCCAGCTTGACAAGATCAGACAGGAGGCTGCAGAGCTGGACCAGTTAAGGGAAGAACAGGTGCAAAGGATGCAGGTGAAGCTGGACCAGCTCAATGCACAGATCGCCGATGAACGCCAGAAGCAGTCCCGCCTGCATCGTGAGCTCGAGGCCCAGCAGCAACAACTCATGCAATGACCCTCCATCAGGGGGAGAGCCTGGAAGATATGGAAAAAAGAGCAAAAGAATGGGCCGATCACAATGAGCAGAGAATACGGGACTTAGCACGCGGGCTAGCCAAAGCCGAAGGAGACAGGGGGCGGCCCAACTCTCCATGATAGTTCAGCAACACACCTTCCTCAATACACTGCTCCACTCCACCAGACTGGAAGGAAATGAAGCCAATGATCAGCTGCAAAAGAAACTAACCATTGTATACAGAGCGCTAACAGCAGGTCTGCACGTGCTGCTATAGCTAGGAGGCCCGCCGTAGAGCCTAGAGGAGCAGAGAAGATATCTTGCATAGGTAGACCTTACGGCGCAGGAAATAGATGACCTCGGTTTCACAGAGACAAAGGCACAAGAAGACGAGCAAGCAGAAGGGGGTGAACCGGAGTTTGATCTGGGACCTCAGGAGGAGGAATACGTTCCACCACCCCCTCAGCCCACAACAAGCGAAAGTGCAGCCCCCTGATACATCTGCTGAGAGAAGAGTAGCCTAGGACAACCGCATAAAAGAGATGGTAGAGAAGGCAAGGAAAAAGCTGAATGCTAGACCCGTTCCAAGACATCCTGCCCCTCTCCTACCGCGCACTCAAGATCCCCCTGCTGAATTCCGTGCCGAATTGATTATCTAGGAACAACATGAATATAACCGCGACCCCTTCGACTTGCGCTTTGAGTTTCCCACTACCTTGAATAGAGTACTGCCCATTCAACTTGTAGAGGACGTCATTGCTATGGGTGCAAGGCTCAAAGCCAAGTGGTGAGGCCCACCCAACTGCTTGGGGAGCCGAGGACCGCGAATTTCGGCAGGATAAAGTCCTCCACGTGCCTAGATCAGTGGAAGGCTATAATTGCCAACCCACCTGGAGGAGACGCATTTTTGATGTCAACCTTGATGTGTGGATGGCATTTTGCAACACCCTCCCTTCTGAGCGAAACGACCCTACTTTTATGCCGTATCCTCGAAGGGTAGGGGTAGACTTTAATCCGTCCATCCACGACAAGTTCGACTTCACCATTATCTATAATAGCAATAGCACCTCCCACAGGGACGCCCTTCTCTTCACCCTCCCTGATTTGTATAGCTCTATAGATAGATTTCTTAGCGAGTTTACCTCCTACCCTGACCCCGCATTCATTACCACTTGTAATTATCTTAGGCTAATTAGGATCCTAGTCCACCAAGAGCCCACACCCCAAGAACGCCACCTCCCACCCCTGTATTTCGACCCCAATGCCATAGATAGCAGCACCATGACTCGCCTCATGATGTGTGCTTCTCTTTTGCCATCTTTCTATGTTGCACTGCTCGAAGATATGAGCGATGACAAATTCACCTAGTGCAACCACCCCTTCCTTTCTACCACCACCCTCAAAACCCGCCCCAACCTCAAGGGCTACTTGTTGAGTCGAAGATTCCTTAACAAGCCCCCCCACCCTCCACCATCCCCTACCCACCATTCAGATGATGAGGAGTAAACTCCCGTCATGCCCTTGTATCGCTTGTCTCCATGTATACACCTCCTTATGCTATTATATTTTTTAAAAAAAAAAGAAGAAGAAGGAAAAGAAGAAAGAAGCACCACAATCACCGCACCTAGGGTTCTCCCTAGCCCCCTCCCCACTTCACACTTAGGGCACATCAAGGGCAGGACTTTGAGACCTGTCACCCTAGGACTTGCACCGCACCTCCAACAAAGCACGAACTGGGTCCTCAACTGTAAGACATTACCAAGGGCTTGCCGAAGGGTAGAGGTTAGACCCATCTCCCAGTTCCACTGCCACGGGCACCACACATTACACGACGAGATAGACACACCCCTTAGGGAGTGCATAACTTTTCTTGCGGGTTATGTTCGCACTTCAAGACATGGCTACCTGCAGAAGAGGATCAGCCACGTCATCCTTTAATGATCAAAACTTCTTTTCCTGTACCGACATCTGGTCATCTGCCTGCTGCTGTTGATGGCTACCCTGATTGAACCAAGTCAAGGTAGAACTGCCATTGGTATAGATCTTGGAACCTCATCTTCCAATGATCCATGCCCAACGCCTCAAGATCTACAGATTGCTTATTGACTCGACAAGCCTGAAGACCTTCAACTCAAAACTGAAGACCTTCTACTCAAAGATAAGGATCTTCAATCAAGGCCACGGGTTTTCAAGGCAAACAATGTTTGGGGGGTTTCTCTAGAATAAATCCACCCAATACCATCCTCCTAAGGGATTGCTTATTGCTTCAAGCATTTCGGATACTCAAAACACGACCAGCTACACAAGGGGCACCCCAACAGTGTGAAAGATGCCGAGTATCTTCATGGAGCCTAAAGCATGCCAGAATCTTTCCTAGTCATCGTCCTTAAACCCCATCACTTATCATTCACCCAACCACATTGGAAGCAGTGTCCGCCACCAACCTCTTCCACCTAGCAGCCGACCTAACTAGCCACTACATCCCACCGCAGTGCGATGGGACTAGCACTTGGCTAGGAGGGGGGTAATGTTACCGTGTTTCCCGCAGCACAGAGGAGCAGAAAATGGAAAAAATAGAAATAGCAAAAAAGGCGCAGGATAAAAACAAAAAAAGGTGCCTTGACCGGTAACCAGTCCCTGAAAAATTTAAATGTTCGGGCACGACCCTCAGGAAGCCTCGATGTTGGCCCAAGACAACAAAAGAGAAAAAGAGCGCACCATTAAAATGTGGGAGTGCCCCCGAATCTTTGTAAAAGAGTGCCAGGCTTGCTCCTGTGCAAAGTGTACGCACTAGTTGGGAATATGATAAATTAGAATGGTGGGAAATGGGAAAAAGGGCCTAGGCTACGGTTGGCCATGTAAAAGAGGGAAAAGGGGATGACCGCCCAAAAAGGATTTAGGGCTTTGTATATAAAGTTGAAAAGTGAATGAGAAGGTCATTCTTTGGTGTTTGGCAAAAAGAGTCTTCTTCTTCCTCTCTTCTTCTCTCCTTCTTGCTTGTGTGTGCTCTTGAGAGAGGGAGTGTGAGAGTGTGAGGGAGTGAGTGTGTGTGAGAGTGAGGGAGTGAGTGTGTGTGCTCTTGAGAGAGGGAGTGTGAGAGTGTGAGGGAGTGAGTGTGTGTGAGAGTGAGGGATCAATAGGGTGAAGTTCTTCACCATATCCTCTCCTCTTCTTCTCTTCTCTTCTCTTCTCTTGCGCGCTCGGCTATGGAGGATGGAGCTTGGAGATGGAGGAGGCTTGAGGATGCTTGAGCTAGCATCAAGAATCGTGGAGCTACCGGAGTGCAAGAGAGAGGAGGGTACTTGATCGAGCATCAAGGTAAGCTCACTACACTCGTAGGATCGACGGCGCGTCGGGTAGGTGAGAGATAGCCATTAGAGCTCGCTTGGAATGCTTGAAACAATAAGCATCCCGTGGGTCTTGGTGGTTGAGTGAAAGCTCCCACAAGTATGAACAGCCTCAGACCAAAAATTCTTAGACATATTCTCTTCAGCCATCAAGGTGCGTGCAACTTCTGCAATATACCTGTTTTTCCTTTCTGCAACCCCATTTTGCTGTGGGGTATACCTGCATGTGAACTATCTCTTTATCCCATGAGACCTCAGAAAATCATTGAACTCATTCGAGAGGTACTCTCCCCCTCCATCTGACCTCAAGCACTTTCCTTTTAAGCCTGTTTCTCTTTCAACTGTAGCCTTGAAAGTTCTAAAGTGCTCAAATGCTTCACTCTTTTCCTTTATACCCACAGCTTTCTAGAACAATCATCAATGAATGTGACAAAGTATGATCTGCCTCCAAGAGATACATTTTGTGTAGGCTCCCAAATATCTGTATGCACAACATCAAGGATATTTCTGCTTACATCTCTGTCATGTGAAAAGGGTTGTCTTGCATGCTTACCAAACTGACATGCTTCACATACCTTATGAAATTCTGCAATTCTAAATGTAGGCAAACTTGTAACCAACCGTTTGGACTGGATTAATTTTAGCCTTTGTACATTTGCATGTCTAATGCATTTGTGCCAAATTTCAATATTTGCAACAACACGTATTCCTTTAGCATACATAGCAGCATTCATAGTAGGAATTCCAGCATCCAGAGTAAACATACATCCAACTCTACTTCCCTTTGCAACCAACCTGCACTTGTCATTGAAGTCTTCTACAAAGTAGTCCTTTGCATTAAATCTGACTTGTAGCCCTTGCTCTACCATCTGACCGACTGACACCAAGTTCTTTGTAATAGATGGCACATGTAATACATCTGAAAGACTCTTTGTCTTACCATCATGCAAGGACAAGGGAACTTTTCCAATGTGTGAAATTCGGTGGCATGAATCATCACCCGTCTGCACATAACCTGTATTTTGCAAATCCTACATCTCTCTAAACCATTCTGCATGGCTGGTCATATGATTGGATGCACCTGAATCAACATACCAAACATCATCATGTGTTTCCTTTCCTATAACAACATTCAGCATATGCTGCATAACAAACAGACGTTCATTTTTTTCTTCATTCTGTCGTGAAGACGATGCTACACAATACCAGAGTTGTTAGAAACTTTGTTCAGCCATCCATCTCTTCCTCTAAAGCTCCCCCTACCTCTAAAGTTACCATGACCTCCTGAAACCTGCATATCGCCAAATTGCTTATTCAATCTGTTTTGCTGGTTGTCACTACCATGTCCTGTACCACGGCCTCTTGAAGAGGACCTGCCACATCCCCTTTCTGAACTGGATTAGAAAGCTTGGACATGTTCACCACTTTTTTCAGATGTCTCACTCTGCATGTTAATCTCTTCAGTGATCATAAGGGAGACCAACTCATCGAAATCTAGAAATGGCTTTCTAACATATATGGAAGTTACAAAAGACTTTCAAGACTTTTCATTGTTAAGTCCACCCAAGGTAGATGACACCAAATCATCATCATTGGGCATTGCATCAATTGCTACTAGGGCATCTACAATGCTCCTTACCTTCAGTGCATACTCATTGATAGACATCTTCCCTTTCTTCAATGTATTCAACTCTTGCTTGAGTTGAATCTTTCGTGCCTTTGTATTTACGGAAAACATAATTTCAAGTATGGTCCAAGATGCATATGAATTCTCTGTATTTCTAATATGTCTCAGCATATTGTAAAATATTACACGGTGCAACGAACAGAATCTGAGAAAGAGATAGAGAGTACACAACAGATAAGAGGAGAATCAATAAATTCTTTAACTCCAAACAACTGATACAAAGATGGCTCTGTCCACCCGTGCGCTTCCACTGTGTGAAGCTTAGATGGCAATCTAGACAGAAGATAGGTGAAGAGCTTAAGGCTAGCTGGAACAACAACTCTGACTAGGTGAAAGATGAGTGAGAGATGGATGCGAAGGGGTTTAGCTTTTATAGCCCGCGAAGGTTATTAGGTCGGCCTGCTGACCGACCTACCATATGAGCATCCACTAGTCGGCCAGGGAATATTCCAGGGAATATTCCCTTTACCATCGGGCCGAGAGCGTTGCCCCCGAACCCCACAATAGGGGCCCCTTTTAACTCCCTTATACCGCAACTCGATGCAATGCGCCTCGAGTTGCTACCAGCTTAACCACTCCGTCTAACCCAAAGGTTAGACCCACAACAGTCACCTTTTTGCCATCCAGTCACATAGACCTCATCTGATATACAAGTCAGGACTCAACCAATGTCCGGGCTCACATTTGGCTTCTTCTCATAATGGGGGCCTTACAACTTTGAGCACCATGGATCATTGGTAGCACCTAATGAGGGTGGGGCATTGATCATATCTAACACATATTATTGTCAATTACTGCAACACAATACATGACCTTTTTTTCTTTTGCATTTCATTCCTTCTGTGCCTTTGTCTCTTCTGCAATTGGAGAATCACTCACCTCCGGCTCCTTTTCTTCACCTGAAACAAACTTGTAGAGGCCTTTTCCAATAAGGAAGTTCGTGACACGAAAATTCCATGAAGGATAGTTGTTCTTGTTGAGCTTCTCAATGATGGGGTTTCCACTGTTCTCTACCATTATCACAAAACTAATACCAAAAAACAAGCAAATCTTCTGCAACCCTCAACCTGTAGTGCACAGCAATACATCAGGCAGCCTTTTTCACTGTCTGCTCAACAATACATGCAATCTGCAACCAATTTGCAGATAAACCTTGTGTTTATTTGCTGATAAACACCTTTGAACTTACAAATCTGAAATCTGTAACATGTGCACCTGTATACGACAGACATAGCTGAAATTGTAGGATACCTCAAACTGCTGTCCGCAACCTTACCAGTCTAAAACGGGGCCTGAAATGACCTCAGATGGCCAAAATAGCAGCGGATTAGCCCTAAAAGTCTGTTTCGTAAAATACATAGCGCTCTTTGTGCACACCAAATCTCACTGCAATCTGAGATTTTTGCTCTGCCCTGCTTCCAGTGCCTCCACAGGCACCGTCCAAGAGAAGAAGTAGAGAATGGAAGAGCTTCTTACCTGTTGCTTGCTTGCTCGAATCCTTGGCTCCTCTCCTTCTCTTTAGCCTTCAAAACCAGCCTCAATCAGTGGTGCAGCTCTGATACCATGTCAGGAATCGCGTGGTGGGGGGACTTCCTCAAGATGTTGCACTAAACACACACAGAATGCACAAGGAGAAGCTCACTCAAGAGACAAGAAGAGAGATGGAGGCCAAAACGTTTTCTTGCTGGTTTCTTCTTCTTCTTCCACACACTTTTTAATATACACAAAGTATAGATAAGATACAACATAAAGGAAAGTGGCCTACTAAGTCAAACAATGCATAACCGACTACACTAGTCGATTGACGCTATAACTATGCTAGTTGTAAATAGGTGTAACAACCTGAATATAATAAGTAATGAGTTAGAGACCATGTGAGAGTCATAATGACTATCGACGTGCTAAGTGTAGATGTGTGGACCCATCTATCAAGGTGGTCCATCATTAATGTCCGCATGTGTTGAGCTTGTCATCTCAACAAAATCACCTTACCCTCAAGACTCAACCCTATCAATTGATTACTGGTCAACACTATACACTAAGACATGATGAATTATTGTGAAGATGCATGTGTGAGTATGAAATGCATGATATTCTGACTAAAGCACATGCTAGAATTGTAGAGGGCACTTCACTGGAGACACCATGTCCTGCAAGGTACTATAATCCCAACTATGGTGGACCACCCTATTTTGTGAGACCACCAAATTTGTAAAGGATTGTGACAAGTGCCAAATGACAAAGGTCCATGTTTGTAAAGATAAGATGGAGTTGACCCCGATCATAGCACAACAACCCTTTGAAAAATGGGGAATCGAATTCATTGGGCCTATCATTGTGTCATGGCATAGTACTCCTAGGCCAAGTACATCATAGTAGCCACCACTAAATATCTCAAAAAATGGATCAAAGCTCAAGCCACCAGGAAGAATGACGCTAAGACTATGGCTAAGTTCCTTTGGGAGTATGTGATCACATGATTCAACTGCCGTATCAAGATAGCTAGCAACCAAGGCACACACTTCATTAATGAAGTAACAACTCATTTGCTATCCACATTCTTGATCATCCATAGGAAATTATCACCTTACTACCCTCAATCCAATGGTCAAGAAAAATCCATGAATAAAATCCTAGTGAATGTCGTGACTAAAGTAGTCTCTGCCTCGCATAATTGGGATAACAAGCTCATGGCAGTGCTAGCCTATAGGACAACCTATAAGATAGTAATGGGGCAAACACCCTTCAAGCTAATCTATGGGATCAAAGTGATCCTACGAGTAGAGTTTTTCGTTCCAAGCTTGAGAGTAGCAGTACAAGAGAAATGGGATAGAAAGGAGGCATGGACAGAACGCCTAATAGAGCTAGACATCTTTGTGAGATCTGACTCTTAGCTACCCTTGCTCTAATCTGTGAGAATCCATGACATAAGAGTTAGCTTAACAAGCATATCAAACATCATGATTTCAAGCAAGGTGACCTCATGTTAGAATACTATGTGAAGAGCCATAAGCAGAAAATGAAATTCAGAGGATTAGGGCCCTTCAAAGTCCACAACATTAGTCAAATCGGCAATGTCAAGCTTGAGACCTTAGAGGGAAAGTACATAGGCTTCTTCAATGGTAGTCACCTCAAGAAGTACTACCCTCCAACCCATCCATTGCATGAGCTGCCAATGCTACAACCCCTTGTAAATGTAAGAGTGTTCAATAGCACAAAGATTGAGGACACGAACGAGGAAATAGTAGCACATGCTTAATTGTGAATAATAGTCATTGCTAAAAAATACATGCTTTCAAAGATGCACTTATTGATGAGGGAGTCGACTTCAACACCTTTATCCATGAGCATGAGACTCTCATGGGTCAACCTTAATTGCATCCCACAAATGCTAAGCTCAACCCATTCATGATGCAGTCCTAGCCACTACTAGGAAAGTGCAAAATAGTAATCTCCATCGAGACTAAAACCCTCCTTATGATCTTATATGTGTTACTTAACACTATGGCTACTGGTAGGGAATAACTATTGGGCTACCCATTCAAGAAGCAAGCCTATTGAAATGTTGACTATGACTTGCAATGCATTCACCTTACTATTGGCAGTGTTTGTATAATGATGGCTTTCAGCAACGACAACGTAGCTCCATCTAATCCCGCAGAGCAACTGGAAGGGGAACCTAGTGGAAAGTCTAAGGAGGGGGGTCATGACTCGTTCCACCCCACCGGGACAAACTGATCACCACCCAAAGGAGACATGACCCAAACCACTAAGAAGTAGTTCAAGTGGGTACCTACATGACAATCATGCCACCTAAAAGCCAATCGGCACAGTCCCATAATTCCTAAACGTGATGCTGCCCCAAGCCTAGGAGACAGAGTTGGCACAATATACAACCAAACAAACAGCTAAGCTGCAATGGCTACCTAAATCCCTATTGTGTGCTCAAGGATATTATGAAGGAAAAAATTAGATTTGGTTGCCTAAGATCATGAGTGGCATGCACACCTTCTTCCAACCACTAACTACTAGTCTATCTCCAAAACATTCTAAGCTACCTAGAACTGCCAAGATCCTCCTAAACTAAAAGCCACCAACTCCATAGAGCCTAAACGGGTCTATCGACCAAAATTGTAGCCTCTTGTCCCCCAATCAACATAGCACAACACTCTTTGTGTCATTGCTATTCCATAAATAGGAAGCAACGCAATCTCAAAGCCCCAAGACAAGCCCCTCACACAAGTTGTTGATGAGCTCTCTACTAAGTAATCCATGTACTAGGCACCAATTGTAGAGTTATCTAGCCCACAATCAAATCCCAACCTCCTACCAAGCCTTAGAACCTCTTATGAGTGTCGATCTATTCTCACTTTAGCTGCATTTAGGTGAAAACAGAGGGGATGACTTGGTCACTTGCATTAGATGTTTGGATGCCACCTTCACTATGCTTGCTAAAAGCTACAAGTGGTTGGACTTAGGTCTCCTAGAAGAGCCTTTAGCATTGATGTACACATGTTTCCATGCACCTAGGAATATTTTGAATTCATGTTCATTAAAGTCCCCATGGTAGCTCAAGAAGTGATTGCCAATGAGATTTCTTGTGAGCAAGCTCATAAACAGAGGGTAATCACCTCCTATAGCAAGAGCAAAGTCTCTGCCACAAGCCAAGAGCTAGAAGAACTAGCCTAGGCTACGGCCAGCCATGTAAAAAATGGGAAAAGGGATGACTGCCCAAAAGGGATTTAGGGTTTTGTATATAAAGTTGAAAGGTGAATGAGAAGCTCATTCTTGTGTGTGGCCAAAAGTAGCTCTCCTCTTCTTCTTCTTCTTCTTCTTCTTCTTGCTTGCTTGAGCTTGTGCTTGAGAGAGGGAGTGTGAGGGAGTGAGTGTGTGAGGGTGAGCGACCGTGGGGTGGAGAAGCTCTCCATCTTCTCCTCTCTTCTTCTCTTCTCTTCTCTTCTCTTATCTTGCTCGCAGTGATGGAGCTTGGAGCTTGGAGCAGGAGGATTGAGCTTGCTTGAAGCTTGCTCTTGGATCGTGGAGCTACCGGAGTGTACGAGAGAGGAGGCAACTCTTATCGGCATCAAGGTAAGCTCACTACACTCATAGGATCGACGACGCATTGGCTAGGTGAGAGATAGCCATTAGAGCTTGCTTGAAACGCTTGAAGCAATAAGCGGTCCGTGGGTCTTGGCGGTTGAGCGAAAAGCTCCCACATTTTGGTTCCGTTTGCCGGGACCAAAAGATTCAAGCTCGAGCACTTGTGCGCCTCATATCAAGCATCGAAGTAAGGGATTTATCCCCGAAACAGAGCTTGAGATAGGTAGTAAGTTTGGGTGTTTTTGATCTTCAAAACAAGTAAGTATTTTGGGATATTTTGTTTGTTTGATGATTGGAAAACATGGAGAAATTATTTCAGTTTTTTGCTTTCGATTCTTGTTGCATTTAGTGTAGGTTAGGATGATTAGGAAATCACAATGGAAAAGTGTAGGGTTTACTGTTGCAAAACAGGGCAAAAATCATGCAAAAAATGGTAAAAAACTCGCTTGTGAGGCCTAAGATCGGCAAGTGAGTGATTGGGGGCATCAACACCATACCCAGGAAGGGGTATAAGAGCCAAGAGGCCAAGGGAGAGCTCATTTGTGACCATTTTAGTGAGAGAGAGAGAGAGAGAGAGAGAGAGAGCCATCGCACGATTCGATCCGATCTCACCATCGACGAGCCCATCCCTCTATTCAGGTATATGAATCCCTTCCTCTATCCCCCTAGATAGAATCTGGAGGTTTATGCTTGCTATGATTGATTAAATTGCAAGAATTGAGCAAAATCGACCTCTCGTTGTCGTCATCGCACCGCGTTCAGCCCGTCCGAGCGGTCGCTTTTGGGCCGAGTCCCAGAATCAGCCCTCGGCCCTCTTTCGTTCGGCTCACTCGGCCCGAAACCCTAATTTGGCTCTCGGTCATCTAAGCCAAACCGTCCAAGCCATAGGATTCGGTCCTCGGCCACGTGTCATATTCGGCCTTCGGCCCAAGTGCCTCGTCCGAATTGACTGTTCGCCCTATCCGAGCCAACTTGTCCGAGCGACTTTGTCCGAGTCTGCGCCTCGTCCTGTCCGAGTCTACCTTGTCCGAGTCACGAATTCGGCCCTCGGCCCATGTACCTCGGCTCGTCCGAGTGACCCACTCAGACCCTGCAATTCAGACCAGCTAGGCCGAGTGTAAATTTTTACCAAATTCTCAAAAATTTGACCTGACCCGGCTAGAGCTCTCAGCAACGCAAACTGTCAAAAGTCCTTCTGACTCTCAGAGCTTGATTCTGGCACACAGAATAGACGAAATCCTAGGGAGCAACCACTTAGCAGCTTGAAGTAGGCAGTAGCAAGACCCAGAGACCTAGATGCAAAGCGCTGAGCAGTTAAAACCTGATTGGCCAAAAAGAAACAAGGCAACATATTAGAAAAATCCTAAACCCCGTCAAGGTGGCTAGAAAATTGACCAACAAGCCTATCAGGCCCGAAACAAAGCGAGAGTGCGTAAGACGCTTCGAGATTGTTTACTGCACTCACCTTGAATTTCCGCACTCGAATGCACTTAAGGAAATTGAAAGCCTGATTGAGCACAAGTGCATGAGAAGTGACACGCACACTGAGTGACCATAAATTGAGGATTGTATTCAATAGCTAAAGGAACTCACTCAGATAAACCACCTAGACCCAAAATTGGACGTCTGATTCTGATATCAGACAGAAAACTGTCAAAATCGGACAGGTATCTAGAACACAAATTTTGACGCATCTGAACCCCGAAATTGACCCCAAAGGCTACCTAGAGCTAAAGGCACATCACAGATCCGTCACTAGGCTGAAACTTAGAGCAAGTAGTTCAAAATTTGGCTAAATGGTCCTCCAAATTGCGCATGGTGTTTATCGTAACGGCCCTTCAGGCCGGGGGGGACTGCCCCCCGAACCCCCGCAGAGGCCCCCTCCGCACCTCCCCCAAGTAGGTTGGAGAGAAAACGAGCGCCGTGACAGGTCCTCCAAATTAGACCCTAGTGTAGTAATGGCTCTACACGAACATGGATTCTCACTGACAAAAGAGCAACTAAAAGCCCATACCCAAACCGAGAGAAATAGAGACCCTAGAACCTCAATGGGCCAATCTAGCTAACAAGGGCAGAAAGGCCACACTGCAAAAACACATACGTGTTGCATTCGCATTGCATCTAGTCAAAGTGAAAAGCAACAACATCAAGCTACAATAGCAAGAATGACTAGATATGACAGTCCTGCTAATAGATGATCCTTGAATAGCACTGCACTGACGAGCCAAGACATCAGTGGAGAATCCACATTTGGTCGTGCAGTTGGGGATTCAAGGGCATTTGTCAAAAGGCTTAAATTTACAAGCCAAGACCCAGAAGATGAAGACATAGTACCACTTGCTTATCTTAGGGTCAAACTCACCATGAAAAGAGAGCGTACTATCGATGCTCTGATTGATGAAGGAGCAGATTTTAATGTCTTGACCTATGAGGCATGGACCCTACTAGGCCAACCAGAGCTAACACCAACTAATGCAACTCTTAGCCCTTATGGGGGACCTCCACAAGCACTCATAGGGAAGTGCAATATCCTTGCAACAATTGAAACTGAAAGCTTGCCTATCTTATTTCATGTTCCTCCAAATAGTGCTAAATATGGTAAGGAAACCCTCCTGAGAAGACCCTTCAAAAGGGCGAGCAAATGTGAGGTTGACTATGTAGCACAGAGGATACACTTGACACTACCGGGTGTGAGGATAGTCACAACCTTTAGCAAGGGTGACCTCATCAAACCTCGAGGGAAAGGTAAGGAAGGTGTTGACGTAACAGTCAAGCCTACTAACGAGCGCAAGGACTTGTTGGAAGAGTTGATACAAGCACAACGAGAACCAGTGAGTGAGGCCATGCTTGAAACAAGAAGGTCAAGAGACAATGCCAAGGACGGGCTTTGGACTTACAAATATCGTAGAATACCCCAAAAGAAGCCCAAGCCTTATAGACAAAGGCATCGATGGAGGGTCAGCACAACGCCGCGATGGATATCCAAAGCATTGCTACATGCTCAAGGGTATTACGCAGGTAACCGATGGATTTGGGTACCAAAATCCCCTGCTAAATAGTCTCTATCAGCTGAAGGCAATATTGCCTCAAAATCAATGAAGCACAAGAGGAAATCTAAGAGAAGCTCTAGGTCTCGAGGCAAGAAACCAGACATGAGTGTTCGAAAGAAAGAGCCTCAACCTAGCATGCTTAATAAGCAGATGTTATATGTAGCCATTGAGCATGCACAAAAGCCATTAGTGCCCAAAGAGCCTTTGATTTTCCAAGAGGATAACATGCATCATAGGCACAACATTGCTCATGGCAAGGCTGATCACTCAACAAAGCAAATGGCACAATCGTCTAATAGCCTCGAGCAAATCATTCAGCCAGTGCCAAGTCCACCTAAGAGTCCTAGATCTCCTACATCCTCTTTTTCCAAGCGGACACAGGAAGCACAACAGCAGTCGTCAATGGCAACTGCTCACTCCCAATCTCTATCTCCATGAAAGCTTCCAAATATCCAAGAGAGGGGACATGACACTAGCTGTAGCTCTCGGCCCAAGGATATGCCTGTGCAACCCAATGTGACCAGATCAACTCATGCTCGATCTACACAAATGAATACTCAAAGGGCAACAAAAGACGCGACCACTTCCGATCGCCCTAGGGACCTAACACCGCAATCCACCAAGAGTAGCCAGCCCATTGGACTAGCCGCTACTACTTCCAATCAGGGATCACAGCAGTCACAACCCTTGGCTGTGACAATGCCCCAGGAACATGTCCTTAGCAGTTTACCTGTGAAGGAGGTGTCACAACCAACTTCCTTGACATCTCCAACACTTCCAAAGTTCCTAAAGCCTAGGCTAGAAGAGTTAAACACATGGGAATTAGCTAAAGAGCTAGACTCTCCCAAAAGGGAGACAATTGTACCCTCACAACCTAGCGAGGCTATTCAGCAGGCCACGGCTATGGCCCATGAGGACACACTAGAGAAAGGAAATGTTGAGGCCCAACCAAGCACATCAACAGTTGACCTGGTCCAAGGTCCTGAGTCATTGAGAGATGCACCTTCACTGACCAAGAAAAAGAGGAGAAAACAACGAAAACAACAACAGTTGCAGGTGGTTGTGGACCCCAAGAACATCGAGACGAAGAGCGCTGGAGAGCTGATGAATAAAGCATCAAGTCCATCCACCAATGAACCCATTGATGCCTCTCCTAATAGCAGTGAAACCTCAGACACATCTGTGTGCTCTGAAAAATCAAAGTAGTCATCACCATCAATGGCTGCTTGCAACACTCAATCCACCGACAATAGAACTTGCATTGACCAATCAAAAGTGGATATAACGCTGTCACAACAGGGTGACAAACCTATACCAGTCATATCCAAGGAGAACCATAATGCAATAACAAAGCCTCAGGAGAAACATGGAAACCCCAAGAGCATAAGAAATCCTAGCATTGGCCAAACTTGCGCATCTAGGCCTGAGCCCTCAACTATGCTAAAGCCCAAACAAACTCCTAGAACCTTGCATGAGATAGCAACCAAGTAAGCCCTCGTTGAACATAGAAGTGAAAACCGCGTTGCAATGGCCGAACTAGGAGCCCAGATCATGACAGTCTCAGAGGAGCGATTGGCCAAATGGCGGTCTCAAAGAGATTTTTCTTTAAAATACTTAGGTATAGCAAAGACCCAACCTATGTGGCACCAACATCCCTTCGAGTGTGCTGACTGCCATTCGGGGTATGCACTTAGCCAACCTAGCCAAGAGAACTCTCTGTTTGATAAGGTTCTCACTGAGGAGGAGTTACATGTTGCCAGTAGACTCGGACAAGGTTTCATGCTACTCGATGTTGCAAAATATCTATCGGTATTGAGTAAGCTGCCACGAGTACTGGATGCGTGTGCCACGCTCTAGTACAATCCAGAGTTCTACAATTGGCTTTTATCTTCATGAAGTGACATGGATTCATGGATATGTATGTAAATAAACAATGAATTTTGTGACCCTGTATAGACACTATCAACACTTTGTTAGGGCATGTCGTAAGTGAGAGGGGCATTGAAGCAGATCCAAACAAAGTTAAGGCCCTATTGGCGATGCCATCACCATCTTCTGTGAAGCAACTAACCTCTTTCATTCAGAAGGTGCGATATATGGGGCGGTTCATTCATCTCCTCTCCCAATTAATATTTCCACTGCAACAGTTAACCCACTCCGAGGAGCTCCTGTGGAGTGACGAAAGCGAAATGTGCTTTCACGAGGTGAAGAAGGCTCTTAGCACCCTTCCTATAATTTTACAGCCTTGTTGGGATCAAGAGTTTTTTGTCAACCGGAGTTTTGGGGAAGATGCTCTAGGGGCAGCACTAATACAAAAGGATGCTAAAACTGGCCTAATGAGACCAGTTTACTTTTCTAGTAGAGTAATGACAGCATCAGAACGAGGGTACAAGATGGTCGAGGTGATGGTTTTGTCTCTAATGTTTGCTATAAGAAAGTTTCGTCCTTATCTTCTCCCTAGGCCATTCACAGTGATCACGACAGAAGAGCATTTTCCCTATGCTTTACAGCACATGGATGTTTCAGCTAGAATCGCTAAGTGGGTGATACAACTCCAAGAGTTTGACTACACCTTCAAGGTGGAGGATTCTACTCGAGCTTGCCTAGCTGATTTGTTGACCCATAGATGCCATCAAAAGAAGGAAAAGGAGAAGGGAAAGGTAAAAGAGGAGACACCTCCTCTTGAGGAGCCGCCACGGGTGGAGAATGCCCATGCCCTCTACTTTGATGGGGCCTACAAGCGTATTAAAGACAAAGCGGCAGCAGGAATAGTGGTGTTTAGTCCCGAAGGTGACAAACTTTATGGAGAAGGTATCAGCTTGGAGGATGTCCATTCTAACAATGAGGCAGAATATCAAGCCTTGCTTTTAGGTTTGAGGTGGTGTCTCTCACATGGTATCACTCGGCTTAATGTTTTTGGGGATTTTATGCTCATTGTTAAGCAAATGAAAGGAATCTGGGCTTGTAAAAATGATAACTTAGCAGTGAAAATGAGAGAAGCTAAAAATCTCATGAGAAAGCTACAGAAAGCTCAAATCTATTTTGTGCTAAGGCGCACAAATGGCGACGCAGATGCTCTAGTAGCTGAAAAATTGAAAGAGGTAATGGTGGGCATCATTACAGTAAAGCTTCCCTTGTTTCAGGGTAAGTTTCAACTACAAGATGTGCTTTATTTTCTTGAGCATGGTGAGGCACCTACACATATGAGTAAGAGTGAGAAAAGGTGGCTAGCTACTAAGGCCACTAAATACCGCTTGATAAATGATGTGTTGTATTGCAAAGGAAAGGATGCAGTGCTTAGAAGGGTGCCAACAGCAAAGGAGATTATAGATGTGATTAAGAGCTGCCATGAAGGGGTTTGTGGCAGACATTTTGCTCAAGAAATAACCAGTAGGAAGATTCTCCAAGCCGGTTTTGTGTGGCCTAGTCTACATCGAGATGTGCAACATTGGTGCCGCACTTGTGACAATTGCCAAAAGGCCGGACCAAGGAAGCTAGTGCATGAGGAACAAAATCCCATAACTACATATGGCCCATTTGAGAAATGGGGGATTGATGCAATAGGGCCACTCCCACGAACTCAATCTGGCAAGGAATACATCATAATGGGTGTGGACTACATGACGAGGTGGGCAGAGGCTTCAGCAACTAGTAGGATCACAGCCCAAGAAGTGGGAAAATTCGTGTTTGAAAATATTTGTTGCAGGTTTGGCACACCTTTGGAAATTATCTCTGATCGGGGTCCTGGTTTTAGGGCGAACCTAGTAGGGGAGCTAATGGAAAGGCTAAAAATCAAGCACAGGCATTCTACTCCCTACTATCCACAGTGTAATGGTTTGGTCGAAAAAGTAAATGGGCTAATTTGTAAAATAATTACCAAGCAGGTACACATGCACCCCAAGCACTGGGATAAAAAATTGAGTGCAGCTCTTTGGGCCTACAGGACTTCATTTAGAACCTCGCTTGGCTATACTCCATTTCACCTCGTCTATGGCCAAGAAGCTTTGCTTCCTATAGAGGTGGAACTGGCCAGTTTGCATGTTTTAGTAGCCAGTCAAGAGAAGAATCAAGATAAGAAGTTAGAGGAAAGGATCTTGGATCTAGAGAGGCTGGAGTTAGATAGAGAAGCAGCAGTCCAACACTATTCCATGCAGGCTGAAGAGAGGAGGAATACCTTTAATAAGAAGCTGGCTAGCAAACACATAAGGGAAGGATCACTTGTGCTACGCTATGATAACCGCTTCGATAACAGAAAGGATGCTAAACTTGTGTTCAAGTGGGAAGGGCCATTCATGGTCATAAGGAGATATCCAAATGGCAGCTATAAGCTAGGTGACATGGATGGGAAGGTTCACAAGACAAGGGTAAATGGATGGCAACTGAAGCCTTATTTTCAAAGAAATATGAACACTTTGGAGCAGTCATTCAATGAAGAGCCACCAATGAGGGGGTGCAGTCCTCCTTGCTCTATTGGACCATCATTATCAAGCTAGAGGCATGAATACCTCTAGCCTAAGGGGAGGGCTAATGATCCGGGTTTTTTACAACCCGGATTATTACCACAAAAATTTGGCCAAAGCCCCTATCAAGAGCCTACCATATCACTCTGGGTTTACTCTTCAAGCACTAGGTATGCTACATTGCTTCTCGATTACGATAACTCTAGCAAATGGGGGGAACAAGTTCTTAGGAGGCATGTCAATGTAAAGGGTAAAAGGGACGGTTATCTTAGTGAAGATGAAAATGGATTACACCTAGGAGTTGAGTGAATGCATAGATTTTTCAAAGGACTAGCCTCCAACTACACATGGGCCCCGTCTGCATCACTAAGATTTGGAATCTATCACCATCATTAGAGGACACCTCACCCTTGCACACAAGTCAATATCCACATCATGGTGTCATTTGGATCTTGCACAAAAGCTTACAAGCATGGACCCCTTTTGTCACATGCTTATATGTATTTATATACATATGGGATACTAAAGTCAAAGCAGCTTTTGGAAGCCCTTTTTTATAATCTCAATAACTCCCAAGAAAAAGTGAATTTCAAGAAAATTCCCGCGAGGCCCGATCGGTTTCGACCTGGTCTACAAAGTTGCAGAAGAAACTTTTCTCAAATTCCTCACGGATTTGAAGTTACGAAGGCGCAGACTACTGGCTACATGTAATTTTCTTCTCTCTTTTACCACACCAACTTTCCACTCTATCCTTCTTGTAAATATATTATAATAATGTGCTTTGGGCACCCACCTCTGGTAATCTAGCTCCATTTCTCTATGTTGTCTACCACCACCCTTGGCTTCTTGCATGATGACCAAGGTGGGGACTTGTCCCATCCACTATGCTCCATATTTTCAAAGATGCCATACATCATCTAAGATTATGTTAATCGAGAAGATTAGCTTAATCTAATCTCTCATGGAGGCTATATAAAGAGCCCATGGAGAGGGAAGAAGGGGGGAGGACAATGACAAGTCCATGAGAGCATTCTAGAATACCCTCATCTCTTTGAGGGAAGCTATGAGTGAGTTCTTTTATTATGTAGCATAAGGCAAGCTTCTTCTACCTCTTCTCCTCTTGTCTCCCTCTCCTCTCATCTCTCTCTCTCTTATATTTCAATATGGTGTCTAGTACATATATTCTCTCTTGTAAATTTGTGTCTTGGTTCTCTTGATTCTCTTTGAGAATAGGGATATCCTAGCCCATCCTCCCTTTGGCTAGGTGGTGCCCCTCTTTAGTTCTCTTAGTGAGGATTGGAGGTTGGATGGGTAAGAGGCAACCCGTTCATCATTTCAGCCCTCACTTGCAAAGGAAAATAAAAAGAAGTTCTCTTGCATGAGGAAACATCCTTGAAGCTCTCTTTCATGAGCAAGCCTATTTGAAGTAGCTTTTATGCTATACTAATCTAACAATAGTAGGGACCCATAGCATATTTGATTGAGTCCTACCATAACATGTCAAGTGCAAGTAAGACACTTCTCTACAACTTCACTAGTTTGTTGTCCGAGTCCTACAACAACATGATAAGTGCAAGTAAGATGCTCCTCTACAACTTAGGCCATCAACATGTCTTTTAAAAGATTTTATTATACTAAATTATTCACCTACAAGTATTTCTAGATCTCATTGGAGCTTGACTATTATAGATTGTGTAGATAGCAATGTTTTTAATCAATTCTTTGAAAGGAATACATGGAAATGCTAAGATGTAAGTTTAAATTTTTCCTAAATCCCTGATAATTTAAAATTTTATCTATTTTAATTAATTTAAATTTATTAATTTTTATATAAATTTATAAAAATATTTAAATGAAGTTCTACAAGAAAACCTGATATGCCTTCTAATCTACTTACACAAATGGAGTATAAACAAGTTGTGGTAAGATTTTTAGCAAATACATCAAGATCTTGATTCCATAAACTACCACAAATAAGTTATTTAATTTTGTTTTATGTTGTTATTTGTAGAGCCCTCATCAAGATAATAGTCATTCTTGTGGTTAGAGGGTGATTGTAGTATCAAGTTAATGTAGAATGTATTTAATTTTAAGATATTCTTTCACTTAAAAGAGAGTGTATTGCAAAATAGCACTGAACTAACATTCATTTTTTTCAAATGTGTGATAGCTTTCCAAATATTGTTATAACAAAGAGCATGTTTGGTGTGTAGGAGCAAAGATTCTCAAGTACATACTTGCAATTGCACACAAAAAGAACAAGGAGTGAAGAAGACTATAGATAAGAAGGGGGTAGATGAGGAGGTAGAGACTATAGAAGTAGAGTAGGAGATGCCCTCAATAGCCAAGGCAACAAAAGTATCAAAGAAGTGCAAAGGACTCCTAAAAAGGATATTCCTTACAAAAGAAATAGCCTTTTCATATTGTCATGTATAACCTCATGTATATAGATTATGAAGAAAGAAAATACAAAATTTTTGCAATATATATCGAAAGTAAAGATACATTTTTTTCAATGTCCTTGCATTACACCTTTCTATAATGAGTAGGATATATGGAAACTAGGGGTTAGACACATAGTCACACTGACCGAGGTATATAAGGTGTAAGAGTCCCAATTTAGGGAAACCATTTATTATCAAGAACATACTCTTCACCTTCATCTTCAACTTTCATGGCTTCCTCCTTTCTCCCCTCTTTTCTATCTTTCTCTCTCCTCTTCTAGTCTTCCTCTCTCTTCTTCTTGCTCTCTTTCTCTCTCTTCAATTCTTTCTCCTCTCTCCTCTCTCCTCTCAGCTTCATTCATTATAAGTGGTATTAGAGCATCAGGCTTTGGTCCTTTTCTTCTTTCCCCTTTCTCCCTTTACAAATCCCAAAACCCTAGCTACTTAGGTTATAGGTACAATACAATAGGGAAGAACCACAGCTAGCTCAGCTTTTTGGAGCAAGCAGGAGCTATGACTGGAGACTCAGATATATTGAGGGTTAAAATAGCTAAACTAGCAAGTCATCACTCCTTTTCATGCAAATTTTAGGGGTTCTAGGCCAAGTTTGGAGTCTTAGGAGTTAGAAAAGGACAAAAACTAAGCTACTTTTTGCTTCATCCCTTTCTCTCTCCTCCCCTAGCAAGCTGTCATAGCCACCAAATAGAGAAAAGATCCTCTTTTCCCCCACATAGTAACCATGGAAGTACCCAGCTGAGACCTCAGTAGTCTTCCCCACCTTCCCCTAACCAAGGGCAATACCCTTTTGAAGGGTTATTGCTAGGGAGAGAGCCCAGGAAACATCACATAATTTATGGCACATTTTTCATTGTTGTTCCATGCTCTACGTGCCCTTTCCCCTAGCTCCACTCAATCCTCTTGTGTCCGCCATGGCATTGACAACCCCCCTTGCTCCTCCTTGATCAAATTTGGATATCCATGCTTCAAGATTTGAACTTCCACTTCTAGCAAGGCTTATTTTGCTAATGTACCCTGCCCTGAATAGTGATTGAAGATCAACCCAAGATCTTAATTCAGCCCACAACCTCTGGAAGCTTAGCCCTCAAGAGATCCTTCAATCCCTTTTGCTTTCCCTCCTTACCGGAATTGAATACATGGAGCTGAGCATACATGGGATTCTTGTGGGCAGCCATGAAAGCTCCATTTGAAGCTCTCCATCTTTGAAGTTCAAGCTCAGGAACAAACATGAAAGTCCCCCATCATCAATGGAAGCATTCGAATGCTTAAAGTCTTCATTCATTGGAGTGCTCCAACTAATCAGGCTTGCTTGATGGAGCAATTGGCATCATAATGGGTTATGCTTTAACCATCTTCCTCAAACAATAAAGAGGTAAGTCAATTTGATCTTAATCTCTCGTATTAATCTTATTGAGCTTAATTATTTTGTTGAAAAGATTAAAGATCGCATAGGCTTTATTAGTTCAATCCCTCATTGTATGCATGTATCCACTGAAAGTCATTCTCTAGTTTGCCTCCTAATGCATCATAACTATTCCTAAATCAATTCTAATTACTGACATCAATCCCTCGTTATCTTATGTACCTTGGATAAATCTCAAGTGAGATATAGACATTTTCAAATGGGTAAGTAGCAGCTAGTGAGTCACTGAATGGGCAAGGTAATCCCTATCCAAGCTCTTGTTCATCCTTGTATCTCATGAAATGACCCAATGTTTACTTTCCAATGCATCTCATGCTAATTACTTAATAAATTTTTTTACCATATATACTCCGACTGAGGAAAAAGCCCAATGCTAGGCAAGGTGGTAGGACAAAAGAGAGGTGATCCTCCCTTACCACTTAAGACCTTGAAGGGGTGCACAACCCAGCTCAGGGGAACTTTGCCCACCTCCAAGTGATCCGGAGCCTGATATTGTATGCAAGTGCAAGTACTCTCATATGATCACCACCTCTCTCGATGAAATGATCCCCCTTGGACACCCTTTCAGTGCTGATGGTACCCATGTATGAGACATGAAGTGCATGCAGTCTCAAAAGAGATGTATGGCAGTAAGCTTCACTTATGCAGTGGGTGACAGAGCAGATGGACATGCAATTATGCTTGGGATAGTGATCAATATTCTCGAGTATTATTCATGTTGTTACTCAAGCCCCTCAGTATATGAGTCATTCATATAGTGATTTTGCATTAAGGGACAGACAACGTTTTTAGTCACAGTCAAGCAATAAGACAGTCATAAAGATCCAATTATGGAACATTCTACATTGCATCTCAGAGGTAACACTATATCTCCTCTCAAACAGACATTTTCCTCTCCTATTTGAAAAAACAATCTCCCCAATCAGAGCTACGATTTGAAAGTTATGCCTATTGAGAATCTGCCAATCACACCCTATGTATGCCCCTTTGTATGGAACAACTAGGCTAGGAAGATGCAGTTCATTCTAGGAAGAGAGACAGATCCCATAGGCACAGTGATGTAGTGTGCTACCAAGCAATCCTATATAATGATGTACTTGACTATCACTTTCATATGATGATAATGCAATAGTACTTGTCTCTTTCTATCAAGTGTCTGTGTCATTGTCAATTCTACACAAGATTGTGTTTATGAGTTCAAGTCTCAATCTTGAAACCTAATTCACTTGTGTAACAGTTGTCTTCTTTGTCAATGTTAACATGAGTAGTATCTTCATCTTCCATCCTCCATAGCTTCCGCCTCTGCCATGCTCTAGATCCCGCATCTTTCACAATGCCTATTTTTGTGCACTAGGGTCACTGTGGACAAGGTGCAGACCAATCCAAGACAGACACAGAAATCCGATTGCAAAATATTCTAATAAATTTTTATCACAAATTTTAATACCTCATCTCGAAGAGGGCTTTTCGCCTCCAATCTAATGAAAAATATCACAAACCAGAGTTTCCTACCAAAAGTTACACCCCATTTACTGATAGCATGTCGTGTGGACTACATCTAGATGGCTAGTCTGAAAGGCAAAAGTAAGGCTCATGAAGAACTCCAAAGGCAAATTAGAGACTCTAGGACCTCCATGAATCATGAACCCAACTCTGCACAAGATTACCATGGTGATATGTAAGAGGAAATGCCCAAGACAGATCCCTACAGTTTCTCAAACACACCTTATGTCAACATAAGCTTCGTCACATGGAAAGGCATAATGACATGGTCACCAACCACTACCAAATGATGTCCAAGTTTGATGAAGCAATTGAGCACATGGCCCTCTCAAACTCTAGAACTCAACAAACCTTAGAGCAACTCACCACTCTTGTTGCTCAGTTAGCTCTACAGCTTCATCCCAAGAGAAGGCAAATGAATCTAAGTGTGAATCTAGATGTCCACTACCACTGGAGCCATTGCATGGCCCATAGGGCATCCTTGGATCAAAAGGTATTCCACCTTCTACCTATGAGATTGGTGAACCCTCTCATGTTCATGACGAGCCCCTATTGAGCTCCCCCATCAACCATGTAGCCAACCTCCCACTAAGGCCCTCTCCTACCATTGGTAGAAGCTCCACCACTCTCCTTAGGAGCCCCAATGAAACCTATATGAATCAGCCCCATCATGGACAATATAGCTCTAATTTTCAATATGGCAATCATGGGCAGCATGGGATAAATGCACCACATGGTATGTATGAGCAAAAAGGTATGCATGGACATCATGGGATGTATGGATAGCAAGGGCTTCATAGGTAGCAAGGCCCTTATGATCTGCATGACAAGATTCTCCTCACTAAGTAAAATGGGGGTCAATCTCCCTCACCATTAGACTTGGAGGAATGGATGCCCAAGTTGGAGTCCTACTTCAATATCTATCCCCGCACTAATGATCATAAAATTATCTTTACCTCACTCCACTTGGAAGGATTTTCCCACACATGGTGGCACTATATCAATCAAGAGAATCATCAATTCATTGATTGGGAATACTTTGAAATGCATATGGTTCAAGTATTTGTGTCCCCTATGGAAAAAGAGCAGTTGGCAAGACAATGGTACACTCTTGACCAACGTAATCTCACTTATCATGAGTATACAGATGAGTTTCAGAACTTAATCATGTATGTGGAGAGCATTAGCAATGATCCCAAATTGCATAATTATATCTATCTATGGGTTGGAACCAAGTCTATTGACCAATGTCATGGCCCAAAAGCCTACCACACTATTTGAACCATTGAATTGGCCAAGAGATATGCAAGGAAGTACCATAAGAATGAAAATTTTCAGCAAGGTTATGGGCAGCCCCATACCCCTTCAAAATCAGCCCCATAGGGAGGTGGTTTTCGTGGCAATTCTATACCTAATAATAGCTCCAAAATACCCACTTATCCCACCTTCCATGTTGAAAGAAAACAAGGAACTTTCAAGATAGAATTTGGCTCTAATGTTGAGAGTAACTATGTGGAAAATAAACAGTCCACTACATCACCTTCCCATGGCTTCAGTGGCCAATGGTTCATTTCACCAAATGTTGTGAAGGAATAGAAGGAAAAAGGCCTATGCTTAAATGTGGGGATGAGTACATGGTCGACCACTGTGCCTCCAAGTACCCTTATAAGATAGCCAAGGTCAAGGTTCACAACATGTATGTCATGGAAGATTGGCACAATGATGAGAATGACCTACCTGATGACCATGTGGAGCATGTTGAGAATGTGGATGACAAGCAATTATATGAACTGAAGGATGGGTTTCCTTTTGACCCGGAGACTTGTCCATCCTAGATACTTGATCTGACATCCCACCCAAATACCACCTCCCTTTTCTCCATCTCCTTGGATGCTTGGATGGGTTCTTGTAGCCCCAGCACCCTACGCATTCAAGGTAGTATCCGTGGGAAGCATGTCTTCATCCTTGTGGACAATGGTAGCGCTCACAGTTTTGTTAATAAATCAACCATTGACCACTTGAAATGCACCCCTACATAAGTACACCACCCCTTGAAGGTCCAAGCAGTAAATGGAGAGGAAGAAATTAGCACACATGTATGCCCTGCAGTTCCCTTATGCTTGGCTGAAAATTATGTGGCATTGATTGACCTAATTGCCTTATATATGGGCCCCATTGATCCTATCTTGGGATCATTGATCCTGTCTTGGGATGTGATTGGCTAAAACAATTGGAAAAATTTGCTATAAACTTCTCTCATCTCTACATGGAGTTTGTGATGCATGGACAGCTCATCCTCTTAGAGGGAATTCAAGATTATGCTAATTTTCAGCTCATTACAACAAATCAACTCAAAAGAGAATTTAAGAAATGCTCGTAGATCTTTGTCTTGCAATTGAATAAGGACAATTTAGGTCATCCCTCTGAAGCATCTAAGGATTCAACCTTGCATGCCCTACTTGAGGAGTATAGTGATCTATTTCAGATGCCTACAACCCTCCCTCCTAAGAGGCAAGTGGACCACCCACTTAATTTAGAGCCCCATTCCAAGCCAATAAACAAGCCACCTTATAGACCCTCCAAGTGCGAATGTGAAGAGGCTGCAAAGCAAGTCAAGGAGCTGTTGGAGATGGGTTTCATTGAACCGAGTTCTTCCTCTTATGCATCCCATATCCTGTTAGTCAAGAATAAATATGGCTCTTTTCGCATGTGCATTGACTACAGAGACTTGAACAAAATCACAGTGAAGCACCGCTACCCCATCCCACAAATTGATGACTTGCTTGATGAGTTAAAAGGGGCATGATTTTTCACTAAGAATGATTTGCACTCTGGCTACCATTAGATCTATATGAGGAAGGGAGATGAGATCGAAATAGCCTTAGGATTGATCGTAGGTTTTATCATTTTCTAGTGATTCTTTTTGGGTCGATTAATGTCCCCACCACATTTCAAAGCCTCATGAATAAAATTCTTCAATTCTTTCTATTCAAGTTTGTGCTCATTTTCTTTACAACATCCTCATTTACAACAAGTCATAAGGGGATCACTTGGCACATGTTAGAAGGTGTTTGACATATTGAGAGAGCATCGACTTTGTACTAAGGAGAGCAAATGTATCTTTATGTAGACATCTGTGGAGTACTTGGGACACATTTTGAGAAAAAATGGCATACAAGCTGACTCGAAGAAGGTGCAACGCATTATGGACTGAACCACCCCAGCCACCACCACTTCATTATGTGGCTTTCTTGCTCTCTCTTCATTCTATATAGATGCTTCATTAATCACTATGCTACCATTGCAGCACCTTTGATTGATTGATTAGAAAAAAGAATCATTCTTTGTGGATGCCACTGTTGATCATAGCTTCAAGGAGTTGAAGGACATGCTTCCTTCTGCCCCCATCCTTGTCTGCCCTGACTTCTCTAGGATGTTTACCATTCATTCTGTTGCTAGTGGTGGGGGTATTGGTGCAGTATTGTTGTAAGAGCATGAGGTGATTGCATTTGAGAGCCACAAGCTTGATGATAAGAAGATGCAAATGAATGTGTATGACCTAGCCATCCTCCATTCTATTAAGAAATGGCACCACTATTTGTTTAGTAGCCGCTTCCAAGTAAAAAGTGACCATCGAGTCCTCTAACACTTCCTAACTCAGTCCACTTTGACTCCTAAGAAAAGGCGATGGGTGGCAACATTACAAAACTATGACTTTGACATTTCTCACACTCGGGACAAAGATAATATACTGGCTGATTCACTCTCTCGGATGTGGGAATGCAAAGTATCCTCTATTTTAGAGTTGCATAGTGGATTGAAGAGCTTCAAGAAGCTTATTTGTTAGATGATAACTTTAACCACACCTTCTAGAAATTATAGCATGGAGTCATAGCTGAAAAATCCCAATATTAGCTCAAGCATGGACTTATTTGGTCGCATGGCAAGATCATCATCCCACACACTTCTTTCTTCACACAAAAGATTATGGAAGTGATGCATTCTTGCCCTACTACTGGTTATTTGGGTGTTTTTAAAACATGTGATAGGATTGCCAAGAGTTTTCATTGGAAAGGATTATGGAGGGATATCAAGGACTTTGTGACCAAATCTCCCATAGTAATAGAACAATGACAACACACTCAGGCCCGCTGGCCTCTTGCAACCTCTCCCTATTCCTGAAGGGAAATGGACTCATATCACAATGGACTTCATCAATGACCTCTCGATGACTAAGAAAGGTTAGAACAGTATATATGTAGTAGTCGATCGCCTCATCAAAGCTACCCACTTTATCCCCACTAAGACCAATACACTACCTCTTAGGTGGCCACTTTGTTTATGGAATGTGTCTTCACGTTGCATGGCTTACCACCACAAGTCATAGTACATGATCGAGATGCTAAGTTTATGAGCAACTTTTGGTAGATAGTTTTCACATCTATGGGTACCAAGTTTGTTCCATCTACTGCATACCACCCTCAGACTGATGGCTAGACTAAAAGAGTAAAAAAATTCCTTAAGACATATTTGTGGAACTTTTTCCATGATGTACAACACAATTGGGATACGTGGCTGCACTTGGCTGAGTTTGTGCATACTAACTCCACCCAATCTAGCATTGGAGTTTCCCCTTTTGAGACATTATATGGGTATAAGCTCCCCCTCCCTATAGTCTTATTCAATGATAAGATCAACCCTCAGAGTCATGCTGAGTTGGATTGCATGCGGGCCCTACTTCAGCAATGAAAATAAAATCTTGAAAAGGCACAAACTCACACGAAACTCTATAATAATGAGAAAATAAGGCATTTGGAATTCAGAGAAGGGGAACTGGTACTCTTGAAAGTGCCTAAGTCTCGCTACTCCACTCTCAAAGAGGGTAGCAGTAACAAGCTGGCCCACCACTCCTCTGGCCCCTACCAGATCCTGAAGACAGTTGGTGACTTGGCCTATTAATAAGAGCATCCTCCTACCACCAAAATCCACAATGTGTTTCATGTTAGCCAGTTGAAAACCTTCATTGGCACCTGAGTGGACTAGGTGGAAGAACTTTCCCCCATAGATGAAGAAGGTATCATTTACTATATCCCTAAGGTAATCATTGGGCAATGAGATAAGCACTTAAGATCTCGATCCATCAAGGAGTACCTCATCAAATGGCAAGGCCTACCCTTGGAAGAACCCTCTTGGTGCCCAGCCACCATTATTAATGAATTTCCTCACCTCCAAGATGCCCAATTATGCCCCCATTATTTGACCACCTGTGCCTCTAGACTACATACTGTTTTAGAAGAATTTTGTAATTGCCTAAATCTAAGGAATTTTCATCCTACTTGGGTTAAAAGTACTTGCCATAAGCTCCATTTCAACATGCTGCACATCCCATTTGGAGCAACCTATCAAAAGTTATGACAATTTTACCTTAGTAGGCCTATCATGGACAACATGTTGTCCCTAGTCTTTACCCATCCATTTTCATTGTAATGTGGCTCAGAGTAGTACTCTGCACCCCACTTCATAAGCTCAGCCATCACTTTCCCCTAGTTCTCTCCATTTTTGTAGGCAAAAACCTTTAGGGTGTGGGGATGGATTGTAAGGAGCGAGATACATAGAAACTAGGGGTTAGACACCCAGTCATATTGACTGGGGTATATAAGGTGTACGAGTCCCAATTTAGGGCAATAAATTATTGTCAAGAATATACTCTTCATCTTTCTCAGACTTTTTCATATGCAATTTCATATTGCATGCTCATTAATCTCATGCTAAACATACAATAACCCATAGCTTAATTTGAGACATCCACTACAAGATATAGGCCTTATACCGACGTTCAAAGCGACGAAAATGTTCATAAGGAATTTGCCCCCATCATCGCAAAAACCGTCAGTATTAGTGATGCCATAGAACAGTCGCTATCAGCATCACTATTTGCATCGCTATTGCGACACTGATAGCAACGCAAATAGCGACGATGATAGTGACACTTAGCGACACATATTGCGACGCTAATAGTGACGCATGCAATAAATTTGCGATGCTAATAGCGATGCTAATAGGAAAATTTTTTTTGTGGCAGGGCAGCTTGACAAATAGCACTATGTGCTTTATTTGGGCCATATAAAAGAGTTTCACTAATGTGTACAATGCTCGTCTAAATAAAGGTAAAGTGTACTTGAATCATAAGACTGATACATAAAATAAATACAAGATCGCGTAATAAAAGCGACTGTATAATCATGGCAAGATACATAGTGCATAGAAAATACCTACACAAATCATATGACTAAAAAATAAGAGCATGTGTGCTCCACGAATCCAAGGGCGACCTGTAGATCCTCGCCATCCGAAAACTCGTCCCGTTGCAAAGGAGCATTGAACGGACTCTGCAAGAAAAGAAACAACTACACATTAGTCCACCATACAATAATGCATTTTAATTAAAATTAGTAACTACAAACAAGAAAGATGAGTGACTTACAGGGCCGTCGCGTCCATACAATCAGTCAATCAATGCAGTGAGACCGTGTCTCTCTGTATATCGAGTCTCTAGGTTGGTGGGATCGCGGTTTGTAATGGAGTGCTGTAAAGAAAACAAAATACAACTGTTAGAAATACAATTGTTAGTACAAGGGATATTGCAAAAAAATAAGCAAGCATAACAAAAGGAAAACTTACAAAGTTCTCCAAATATGTCCTGTGGCCGCCACTCGCAAGATGATGGACCAATCCTGCCTCCAGTCGCGCCCTCGCCACCTTGCGCTACTGTCTCCAATGTCCTGGAGAATCTGTAGCCTCCTCCTTGAGTCGGTGCCACTCATCCGCGTCTAGCCACTCGGGCTTTGAGGTCCCACTCTTAATAAGTGCCTTACGTGTGTCTGATCATCTGTGTGACATGTACGTATGCATGCACTCCATCATTCAGCTTGTGAAAAACCTATATATTGTGGTGGATACTGGAAACTCCTCATGCAAAGATGGTACTATGTAGTCCTTGCTCCCCTCTGGTATGTTCTTCAAATGATCTAAGACATGCCAAAAAACTTATTGGCACAACTCTCTCATACGAGCCATCACCCTCCTCCCCTTATCATTCTTGATGATGGCTCATGTCTTATCATCTACAAGGTATCCATATCCCTCTGGGGTATGCCTAAGATGTGTGCTCTCCCACCTATGACCATGCTCCTAGGCATATCTAGGAGACCCCTGTACATCTAGTGTACCTACGGGAGTAGTATCTCTTGGAGTAGTACCCATAGGGGTGCCACCTATGGACGATTGAGCAAAAGCTGGAGTGGTTGGAGTAGACATCTCCACAGGTGTGAAAAATCCCATAGATGACATAACTCCAGCAGAATGATGAGACGGAGACACTCCGTCGGTATCTCCACAACAACCACCTGAGCCACTCTCTCTCGAACCGCCACGAGAGCGAGGAGTAGCACCTGTATCCCGATCCGACCGTGGGCTCACTGCATCCATGTCTCCACAGCATCCCCTAGAACCACTCCCTCCATCTAGCCTAAGTCTGGAGCGTTGACCTCATCTATTGGAAACTGAAGCATCAGAGTACACCAAAGTAAATCTAACAGAACGGCCTGATGTTGTCCGAGACAGCTCCTAGTCCGCCATATCTCTGAATTGAGTCATCTTATTTGGAGACATACACGTGAAGATCTCTTGTAGCTCCTCATCACTTATCCCTCGACTCATCGTGGTAATCTAAATATCCACAAAGGTCATCTGTACAAACAAAAATTGATGTTAGCATAATCAATATAAATCAAGTAAAGCACGTTAATATAAATCTTAAAAAATGATCTTACTTAAAATGCATATCTTATGTATCCTTATAAGCGATTCGTCAACGAATTGAGTAGGTGGATGATCCAAGTATGAAGTACCCTATAGTCCCATGTCAATCTTTTGACATAACTCCGCATATACTGGAAGGTCGATAGACATATCACCACAAAAGGATGAGTCCACCTCATTCTCAATGGACTCATGTATTTCCATTATTGTTACCTGATTCTGGCTCCTCTACATGCTCCAAGATTTTGGTGGCCTCCACCCGTTGCAATATCGACCCCTCTATTTGCATACTGTCCTCATCTATGCTGGGAATATCGCTTTGATCATATACTCTCGCACTTCGGGGAGTTGAAGGTATAACATACCACCATCGAGGTTGTCGGGGGTTTGGATAGAAAATTACCTCTTCAAAATCACGTACAAGAGAGATTTAACTTTTGTGACATGTACCATGTCGTAATAAAATTAAAAAAAACATAAGTTCATACACCTGTTCACAATGGGCCGGCAACACAAACGTGTCGTGCAAATCCATCCATCTTTTTTCGGAATCTATTTCAAGAAATCTAGATGGACCTCGTCAAATTGTTGCTCCAGCTCCTTCAAGTACCACTTTAAACCACTGCACATCGAATAGGATCATGGAGAAGCTACGATAATCCACTGTGATAATACCTTGCAAGTTTCCAAAATACTCTATCTCATCTATAACCTTGTTTGGATCCATTGCTCGTCCTCGACTCTCTTGCTCGAACTTTGCCATGATACCATAATCTGTTGTGGAGCGCATTTTGTTGATACGCTCCACGCGGAAATGCCATCCGCGTGACCACACCACACTATATATTTTGTATTGTACATTGAAACACTCAATTAGTTGTCGCATAAAAAATATAGATACAACAAACCCTAAATACGTCGTCACCTTTGGACTACATCCCCTCGAGAATTCCCACTCCTCGATTGAGACCTCCGCCTCTTTGTGAGATGCTGTGGTCAAAGCTCCATGCAACCATTGCATTGACATAAATTACAGCATCTCCTCCATGTCCTCGGGATATCAAATCGGTCGATGGTGCGTACTATGTTGAAATTTAGATTGCGCTTCTTCACGATCTTTCTTAGCTTGCTCGTACCTAGCGAGCCATGTCTCCATGGAGGCATGGTGTAACATACAAAAGTGATTCACTTTCTCCTCCATTGCAGCATCGATGCTTTTTTCTATCCCATTTCCAACCACCACATCTCCGGTCAGTCTATCATCGTCCTTTAGTGACCATAGCATATTGTTTTTTGAATCCATTGTTGGTAGCCACTGTGAAATATGCACTAATGCCTCAGACACCAACCAACCTTCAGCCATGCTGCCTTCTGACCGAGATCGTTGTCGCACAAAGCCTTTCAAGGTTTTCATGAAGCACTCCAAGAAGAACATCCATCGCGTACGGAAAAGTTTAGCAATCTTTACTTCATCTACAAGATGCATAAGAAGGTGGATTTGTATCGTGAGCATGCTGGTGGGTAGGTATTTCTCAAAGAGATAGACCGTCTCCGCTGCTCCCCACCTTGCAGATTCAATAGAGGACATCTTAATCTCCTTCTGCGAGATCCATTGTACTAAATTTGACAACTTCTACATCGCCTCGTGTATTTTTTGAGTAAGGCATCCTACGATCGCGATCGATAGTACAAACTATCACAAATGAGGAATCATTATGAAGAACGACTATACTCCAAACAGTAAAATACGTAGGCCACTTATAATCCATTCGTAGTACAAACCCGACATATCTTATGCCAATCATGGGATTTTAGCCATGATAATTGGTAGTCTTTAGAAAACGCGGACCTGAGAGAACGCATCATACTCGTCGGAGTGCAGATAGACTTGATAATTTGCTTCACAATGCGCTCTTCTTTAGTGGACAAAACCCAAGGATTGTAAGGTAGCTGCAAGCGACCATCATCAATCGAGTGTGGCTAAAGCGCCTCCATCTTGTCTTCCTCCTTCAAATCCATTCATGCCCCTCCAGTGTCTCTCTTTCCTGTGATGTGATCCCATAGTAAGCTGCCCACGTTCTGAAAAATATGCATGGGATCCAACAAGTGGTTGATCTATAAGTGGGTCCAATACGGCAACTCATAGAAAACTGAGAACCATCGCATTCTGTTTGGATGTGACTCCGTGTGGACCATTTTCAGCTCGTATCAACTTTGGGCGTTCATATGTGTTGGAGATCATTCAAGAAAACCTTCCCTGAGTTCATGACCCTATGGAAAGAAAGCGATGTGTCCTGGATACACCATCTTCTTCATGGTTTGTGACCTTTGGGGGTCTAACTGTGACCCACACAATGGACATGCATGATAACATGAGGTAACCAGACTATCCCAATACCTCCATCCAACGAAAACAAACTTGAACGAGCTATGATAGATATTGCCAATGAGAATGGAAGCCTACTTACCTGAGCACTCCCCAAATCCTAGAAAGTCATGCATGGTCCACATGAGAATGGATTGAATATTGGTGGACCATCGACCATCGCGCTTGCTCATATATTCCATGGTGACCCCCTCCTCCCACAAAATCTTAAGCTCATCGACTAATGGACGAATATACATGTCCATATTTTTGACTTTGGTTGACTTGGACTCATCGATTGTGTGCCGACCATGGCATGCTCCACCAATTCCATTGCATCTCTAAAAGCTATAAGTGTGTTATCTATGCCTTCCAGCTTTAGATTGCTATACTCTATAGGCAAATCATTAGACATGAGAGGGAAGTCATTGGTGATTGCCAACATTGACAATGCCTCATCCTCCCTCACTTCAAATTTTTTTTCCCACAACATGGAGAAAAAATAATTATTTGTCATCGATGAAGATTTTGCTCATACTATCTATGCAACAATTTGTATTGATAGTAGAGGGTGTGGCCTCATGATCACCTAGCCCACCTCTCCTAAGGTGCTATCCAAGCTCTATCAACCATAATGTCTAAATCTTTTACCTCTTCTACAACCTTTTCTTCCTCTCTAGTGTTATCTACTACTAAAGGATTTGGATTAGGGACATCCTTCAATAAGCCTCCCACATGCTCTTCAGCATTCATTGTAGGACTAAAAGGGGGTCCTTATCTTCATTGAGGAAAGTGGCAGTCCATGAGAGGTAGTTATTGCCATGTTGATCAAAGCCATACTCCTTGGCATGTTGAGGAGTGAGATGATTGAAGTAGACGAGGTAAAATTTGCATAAAAATGACCTATATTTTTGAAATGCCTCTGTAGCATTGATGTATTTCAAGAGATTGTATGGCACCCATTCCTCACCAGAATCCTTGAACCCGATGGTATATTCTTGTAAGTATGTGTTCATGTACTTGATAGGGTATTGCATTCTTAGACCATGCCACAAAACCATATCCTAGTACTTGATATTGGGACAAAAGATCTTGTAAAGATCATAAATGTCGATGAATTCTGTGGCTTAAAGGAATTGCATGAAGCTATTAAGAGGGCGATACATCATGGAAGAAGGGAAGTAGGAGGCAAGTAAAAGGGTGCTTAGAAGAGGAGAAGTGGTTGGAGATTTAGAAAATGAAAATGAGTTCTAGTGAATGGTTTTTATAGGCCATGGACTTAAAGTCTTAGTTCAAAAAATCTATTAAATTATTTTAGATTATCTAAAATTTTATATTTTGGATTTTTTTGTATTTGTTATTATAAAAATTGTCCTTAATTTTTGATACATTATTTTGTACATAAATTCTGACTTGTTACAAAGCACTCAATAACATATAATTCTTATTTATTCTTGTATCCACCTGAAAGAAGAAAATCCAAATAAGATTTGAAGTACTATGTCCCAACCGAAACAAAAAACTTCCAATATTAAATAAGATAATCTTTCTATCACTAATAAAGAAGTTGAAGCTTTTCATATGAACACATTCCATCAAGACAAGATGCTCTCATAGATTTAGGAGAGTCCAACAATTACTCACTCTGATTTACTTGATTATTCCACTTGGCATATGAATTTGAATATTAAATTCTTATCCCATGTGTTCAATGGACTCCAAGAGAACTCATTGGCCTGAGATATATACAAAACCATGAATTGGTACAAAACATGAAGGACTCACTGATCTTGAAGTTCTCCTAAATCTCAATGAGCTACGAATGTCATATGTGATCTTCATTTCTAATGTTTGAAGCATCCACTCATTTGGAATGGGCCATTCCAAAGGATTGAGGGGTGGAAAATGAAGTAATTCAAGAGAACCATACAAGTCAACTGATGTAGACACAATATACATGAACTTTTAAAAGAAAATCTTGCAATGTAAAAGATATTGTGATGACTTTCCAATTGTTATTGTCTAGGGTAAAAATTAGGGGTAAATTTTATTCCAAATACTATTTTTAAGAGTTTTTCTTGATCAGAGGGCTAAATTTTTAGGCTTGAAAACTTAAAAGATAATCTATATATACAGAAAGTTGCATATTTTGACTTTAAATTTGCCTTAAAATAGCTCAAAAATAGAGTTTTACTCTTTATCATTGATCAATCAACATTTGTCCATCTATATACAAACTAAAAATTGTGGGGAGGCCTTATTTTTTACCGTGTCATTCTCTCACCCATATCCACATGTAGAGCCTTATATATTATACACAAGCTTTCCAAAGGCTGATTCTCAATAAGATTCGAAGGGAAAATGTATGCTAGGAGAGAATAAGTAAAAATCTCAAAAACATATGAGAAGTTAAGAACATAAAAGCAGTGGCTTACAATTCGAGGAGAAAATTGTCGAGTAGACCTAGTAGGAGGTAGCTTTAAGTTCTTTATACCATACACATATTGAATTGATGCAACAAGACCACCATCTCGAGCCTCTCAAAACCCAATCACTTTGTACTTTAAATGATTTTGTAGTACACCATGATGACAAATTCAATGAGGCCCTATTGTTGAAGGTTGCATACGGACCCATGAATCCTTATTGAAAAATAGTCATTTTCATTTACCATGTTCATTCTTTGTATTGTGTCCATAGTTAGTAGATATAAAATCAGAGGATTGCCTTTGCAAATATGTAGATGCCATTGAAATGGTAATGAAAGTAAGGAGGATTGTAAGGCTATGGATGTGTGAGCACAAAAAGATGAGAAATTTTGTGGATTAGAAGAAAGAAAATTACCATGGAAGAAAGAGAGAAATTGGGGGCTAGGTGGCTATGACTCCGAGAATATGGGGGCTCTGTGGCTATGGCTATGTGAGGATAGAAAGATGAGAATATTTGTGAAATGGAGGTAAGAGAATGACCATGGAAGAAAGAGAGAAGTTGAGTGCTATATGGCTATGGCTCAGAGAAGCTGGGAACTATGTGGCTATGGTCGAGAGAAGGTAGGAGTATAGAAAGCTAACTAGGTTTGTGCAATGGAGGTAAGAGAATGACCAAATTGGAAGCATGTCTTATAGAAAGACATCAAAAAATGCATTTTTGACCATACACATTATAAGAAGATATTTTGGGGAGAGAAAAGTCAATTTTGGAGCTAGGGGAGAGGAGAGGGATTTTCAAAATTTGGGTCACTTTTTTGGATGCCAATGGGACCCACTTGACATGGGGTGGTAGGGACATAGTGGGATTAAAAGGGGACATAGTGGGATAAGCCTTTAAGTGCTAGGGACAAGGGAAAAAATGGAGTGGATAAAATGTGCACACCATCCCCTCTCCCATTGGTTCACCTCAAATCTCTTGTCATTAGGAGAATAATTAACTCTTAAGCTAAAGGGTCCTTTTTGAGTCCATATTTTTCCTAATGTTGGGTTTTATACTTGGCTGATAGTGGCTAATATATATTACATATTTTCTTGGATCAAACATGACTTTTGAAGCTTATGCACGGGGGGTTCACTCATAGTAAAGAAGACATGTCGTCTACATGCAAAGACTTCTTAAAAAGCCCCTATTTATGAAGCTTGTAAGACTAATATATGCCCCTATTTAAGCTTATAAGATATATACATGTATGGCTTTTTATGTATCCCCTTTCTTAAATGTAAGTCTTCATAGAACATATACTAACTTTCTTTTTAAAAGTTGGAATTATCCTAAGCAATTAAAAGTATCAAAATGGTCACAAAGTGATTTATGTAGTGGCAATTGGATACCATTGAAGTATGTGTCACAATGTTTTTGAGTGCCCATGCCCCCTTACCACATGAGGAGAGAGAGTAGGGGAATCGAACCCCTTTATACTTAAAGTGACTACACCAAGCGGACATCAAGCTCTCTTTGGAAGAAGGGGAGTTGAATCTCTCTACCAAGCTCTCTTTGGAAGTGATTACACCAAGCGGACATCAAGCTCTCTTTGGAAGTGACTACACCAAGTGGATATCAAGCTCTCTTTGGAAGAAGGAGAGTTGAATCTCTCTACCAAAACCATGGGAGAGTGCCAATTCCCCCCCTCCCACACTATGATGTATGAGCGTTTAGGGTTTTAACCTTACTTGTCAAGGTCTCTTGTATGCCATGGAGAAACCAATCTATGGAGAGAGGTGATCAAATGCATCCCCCCCTTCTTTTTTCCCTCTATCCCCTCCTTAAATTTAAGTTCAATATAGGAAATTAAGAGGGGGTCTACCTCTAATGTATACGCTTAAGTGTCCCCTTCCAAAACCCCCTCCCTTACACTCATGTGATACCATACAACATCTATATTGAACCCCCCGGGAGCTTATGTGATCACATAAAGCATAAAAACAATAAGATGTTATCCTACAACAGGGTTATCTTTGAGTTTTCATCTCAAAACTTTTGGATAATTATCTTAACATAAGGTATTGTGCTTGTACATTGAGTTCATATATTGCTTTGTTATGCATCATCAGATGAATCAAAGGGCTTTGTGACAAGTTCAATCAATGTTTTCTCTATTCTCAATTTGGTTTGATTTTCTCTTTTTTTATTCTTTTCAGATAGTACTATGTGTATCCTTCTCTCTTAAACCCCCACTGATAAGGCTTGTGACTTAATACCCCTAGGCATTTGGTGAACCCGACATGAAAGTGGTTAGAAGGGTACAAGATTGGTGATGTATCATGTTTAGGTTCTTTTTTAGGAGCAGGTGATGAGATGAGGTAGTTGGTTTAGATTTTTAATATGTATTTGCAATCACAATAGTAGCAATTGCTACAATATCCAAATTGGACTAAATTTAAAAAAGCTTTAAGGGAAGAGTTTTACATAGAGTGTGATGATCTAGTTACTTGTAAAGCATTCCAAGAGTAGGTAATTAAGCCCAACAAAATATTTGTAGCCATTGAGTTGCTATGTGAATTTGAAAGCAAATATGATCGGTTAGATGTAGTAGAGTAGTAGTCTTTAGAGGCATAGACGATTGAAATATTTTTATAGATAGTTGATCATGACTTGCAAGAGAGTTTGGAATATCTTTTCAAAGTTCAAACAATAGATATTAAGATAGGATGGCTTCATGTAAAAGATATTGTTAATGCACTTGTGAAGAAATAAAGAAGAAGGGCCATATTCCATGTTGAAACTATGCCTACCACTCTAGTAAGGCAACTGAATTTGCAATTAAGTCGTGTGCCTATGGTTGTATCTACTATGTCTATAGTGAAAGAGAATGCCATGGTTGCAACTCGTAAGCCTCCTTGGGAAGGCTTTGTTCCTTGTTGTATATGGTGTGATAGCTCTTAGCATGAGAGGCTTGATTGTGACATGTATTGCAATGTATTAGAGAGGGATTTAATATTTTTGAAGGATGAAAAAAACCATGAGAAAGAAGCTTTTCTTTCTCTTGCTCTAAACTTTGGGAAAGGAGGAATAAAAAAATTATTGGATGATATGATTGCTAGAAATGCATATGTGATAGTGCATGCTACCACATTTCGATTGCACATAGAGAAAGTCCCTAGGAATGCTATGGCTAGTCAAAAAATTGAGATATAGCCTCATGTGATGCATTTAGTTGAGAAGGACAAAGTATCAAGGACTAAGTTTATTCCTTCTCATCAAGCTAAGCTGCAAAGCACATATGTAATTATGAAGAACAAGAGAAAGAGAGATGGAGATATCACAAGGACTTTCAAAGAGTGACATGTAGCAACCTTGAGTAGCCTAAGGCTTCAGTTCAACCTACTCATGAGTGTGTAATGGAGGATGTATCTCAAGAAAAGAAACATGCCAAGAAACAAGATGGGAAGAGAAAGGGTCAGCTAGGTTACAAGTTGCAGTCCAACATTGAGAGTGTGATGGATATAAAGAAAGTGCTTAAAGAGCATATTCTCAATAAAACGCTGGAATTTGCTCTTGGGGAGGTGCTTGGTATTGCAAAGCACGAGTTTCATAATTAAATTATTGATGAGCTTGCAATAAAAGGTACATTGGGGCTTAATTGTTTAAGTGTTTGGCGTAAGTTGTGGGACTTTGTAGACCAAGGGATTAGTTCACAAAACTTTGAATTCGTATATTATAAGGGCAAAAATCAAAACTCTGAATTCAAATATGTGAGTGAAAAAACTCAACCTTGACCATTGCAAGTTCCCATGTTTGAGTTAAAATACTTGATTTAAGTTTAAAGAGATCCATTTTGAGCTCTTAAGTATGGCAATCAATTAGAAAGGTTTAACCTACCATCAACCTTGAATTCGTATATTATAAGGGCAAAAATCGAAACTTTGAATTCAAATATGTGAGTGAAAAAACTCAACCTTGACCATTGCAAGTTCCCATGTTTGAGTTAAAATACTTGATTTAAGTTTAAAGAGATCCATTTTGAGCTCTTAAATACGGAAATCAATTAGAAAGGTTTAACCTACCATCAACCTCTAGTGAGATGACTGTTATCTTTTTTTTTGAGAAAACAATAGATTGTATTATGAAAAGGGATTTATACAGAAGGGTTAATGAGACATTGTCCGGAGACCGAGGGGAAGAACTTATAGGCTTATACAGTTGCAAAAGTATATCCGCAAGTGGTAGTTTAGTTTAAATAGCCCAAGGACCTATAGGGGCGTGGGGACATATGCCTTGGCATGATGGCCATGGCATGATGGGCAGTGGGAGGAAAGGTACTTACACTTGATTCCATACAAAAACGGGTCGGTGACAGTATGGCAAGGGCAACTAGGAGGCCGAGACTGGGTATGGGTAAGTATCTAGGATGGCTTCCTTCATAGAAAGGAGGATCTCAGCAAGTTCCAATTCTTTGACCAGCAATGTCTCCTTCCTCTCCTTTTTCCCCATTGGAATGTTCCTTTGCAGTGATTGCTTTGCTTCGTCCTTGCAGATGATCGTCTTCATGTCTGCCACCTACCACCAAACCAAGGAGGTGAAAAAGGGCTTAGGTTTTGAATACTTATGATTAAACACGCAATCATTCTTGGAGATCCAAATAGCCCATAAGTAAGCCACTCTTATTACAGTCCAGATTACTGGGGGGATACGATTGGCTTCTCCAAGAAGAATTTCTTTCCATGAGAACATTGAAGGGTGAAGGGGAAAGAGTAACCTATGAAGTTCTTGCAAGCATTCTTGGTTTGTTGCAAATAGGTGTGGGATGGACTCTACCTCGAGACCACATATGAGGTAGAGACCATTCCCTTTACCTATACTTGCTATTTTTTCGTTAGTCCACATTGCATGGTGTAGGATAGTCCATAGAAGAATTGATTATTAGGGGGAAGGGCGATCGACCACGCTTGTTCAAACCTGTAATGCCACTGGGTTTTTGACCAATGTACGTTCCACCTTTTGTTGAGCTTACCAACTAAGCTGGTGTCCGAACGTCGAAGGGGCGGGAGGGGGAGCAGCCATAGTCTTCCTTTCCAATGGATATCTTTCACTTTAACCTGCAGATTACTATACATCCAACTGCCACTAGCAGTTTCCCAAACATTAATTTTGTTCATGACTGTTTCAAGATCTTGATTATTAAGTCGAAATTCCATTTTAATATCAAATGGCGATTTCCAGGTCCTATTTGTGAACATCCCATAGGTTGTGCCATACCCGAATGCCTTTCTTATGAAGCTTACTAGCTGATTTGGCTTATTCTTCCATGATTGGGGCCACTGTAAGACTGAACCACCATACTGAGCCTTTAGGGGCCCAAACATGGATTTTCTTCCTTTTGACTTCGAAAGAGAACTCAGTCTTATATTGAAGCCACGAGGCCCACATGGAGTGAAAGAGTTGGGAGGGTTTTTTGATTTAGAGAACTCAGTCTTATATTGAAGCCACGATGCCCACATGGAGTGAAAGGGTTGGGAGGGTTTTTTGATTTGGAAACATGTTGGGCTGAAGAGTATATTGTAGATTGGAAGGTTATGAAATGTAGTCCCCTCATAGCTAACCCCTCTGTGGAGGTTGTGAGTCATAAGTATGCCCCAATCATCCTTCGGAAGGAGTTGGATTCTGATTATCCATTTAGATGCTAGCAGGTTTGTATTGGAAAGCCCGAGACCACCCTTCTTTTTTTCCAAGCACAAAACTTCCAAGCTATTTTCGATAGCCTGTAGTTGTGAAAATTCCCACCCCAAAGAAAGTTCCCACACAGGGCGTCTAATTGTTTAAGAACTGAGTTACTTGGTTTCCAATATGCCAAGAAGTAGATACATGTAGAGTAGATAAAGTATTGTAGGACGAGCATCCATCCCACTTTGAAAGCCCTTCCATCTATCTAGCTTGACACTAAGCTTGTCCATTACCCACTGCCATCTTTGTTTCAGGGTGACCCCAAACCCCATCGGGATCCCTAGGAGTCTAAAGATTTTTCCTTCTTGGATGACTTAGCATCCTTCATCCATCAGCCATTAGGGCAGGGGAGCTAGACTGGTACGAATGACTGTCTTGGAATGATTGATTTTGGAGCCAGAGGCCAAGCAAAATTTGTGAAGGCACTGCCAGAAGGTTGTAATAGAGCGCTCTCCATTTTTAATAGTGGCATTTGTGTCATGCGCAAACAGGTTGAGAAGCATCTGCATGTTGGAGTTAGGAAGATGGATACCCTGAAGATTGCCTTGGTTGAGTTGGTTTTCAAGCAACCAGCCAAGAGCATCAGTGGCTATTGCAAACAATAAGGGAGCAAGAGGACACCCTTGTCTGATGGATCTTCTAAGGATGAAGGGATTGGTAAGTATACCATTGATGGAGATCCTTGCCTAGGCATTTCCAAAAAGAACACTAATGTACCTAGTGAATCTCTGCCCTAGCCCCATACCATGAAGGGAATGGAGGATAAATTCCCACTCAATCCTATCATATGCTTTGTCAAATTCTATCTTAAGGAAGACAATGTCTTGATTAGTTCTTTGAGCATGATCCATACCCTCCCACAACCCGATTATTGCATCCAAAATAAACTGCCCTTTGATGAAGCCTTTCTTCTCTCTCCTAATCCATTGGTCCAGGTGGGAGCTCAAACTACGGGCTAGTGTTTTGGCAAAGATTTTATATGCTGTGGATAGGCATGTTATAGGTCTCCAGTTCGCCAAGTCCTCCTTGGAGTCCTTCTTGTGTATCAGTATGACAACCCCTTCATTGATGAAACTTGGGAGGGAACCTTTGGAAACGGATTCCTTCCAAACCCTTATGAGCGGGGAGAGTAGAAAGTGTTTGAATTCTTGATAGAATTGATTGGGGCGGCCGTCAAGTCTTGGGATTTTTCCCTTTTGCTAGAGAGTCAATAGTATTGCTGAGTTCCACCTCCTTAATATCTTCTTCAAGTAGTCTAGTTGTGGCAATTGGGACTACTGGGCATTGACACCTAGCTATTTCAGCCCTTGCAACTGTCTTAGCCGGGTGAGAAAGTGAGGGTTGACTGAATATATTTTTAGAATAGGCATAGGTGATTTTGAGGTTATCCTCTAGTGAGGTAGATATGGACCCATCCTCCTTCTTGAGTAGAGGGATATTGTCCCTCTCCTTCTTTAGTTTGAGTAATTTGAATTGTTCTTTAGTGGGTCCATCTATTTTACCTGCCCACCAGCCGCGGAAGTACACTTGAAGGGATTCGGCTTCAGCGAGCTCCTCTTGCCTAAGACACCTTTTGGATTCCAGTAGATTTTCTTGTGCTTCTGCCTAACCTAAATCCACTGTCTTTTCAAGCATGATAACTTCTTGGTATAAAATGTTCCTTTTCTCTTTCCTCAGTTTGATAACTTGAAGTTTGGCTTCTTTTAGGAATCTTTGGGTGTCTCTTATTGCTGACTCCCAGGACTTAGCCAGGGCTAGTGAGAGAGAGAAGTTGGTCTTCCAAATGGTTTCTAAGGAATTATGGATGAACTCCATCTGGAACAAGGATTGATCCTTGTGAAACCATCCCGTCCAAACAAAATGGCTCGCAGTAGAGAGTGTGAGTTGCACCGGTTTGTGGTCCCAAAGGAAGATGTTATGCCAGATCTTGGTTTTGGCATCGATGAAAGTGGCCAACAGACCGATTGTTATATAGGACCTATCAAGTCTGGCCTTCTTGAGATGGGGACCCCGTTGGTTGTTTGACCAAGTGAAACCTTTTTCTAGACTGGGCTCAATAAGGCCTTGGAATCCTTTTAGGTTAGCCATGATTCTCTCTCTTTGCTCGAGATAATGGTGCCCATTTTTTAAAAACGATCCTCAAGATTTTCTACAAAATTGAAGTCACCTACAAGGGTGATTGGGCAGTCGATTAGTTTAAGAGAATCCCATATTCTTGGTTTATTCCTATTAGCTCCCCATGCATATACAGAGATGATCGCGAACTCTTCTAAATCCTTAAGTCTTACCCCTACCCAGCAGCCACCAGGATCTAGGAGGAAGTCTTGTATGTATGGATGCAGTTTGGGGCCCACTCCAATTACAGCCCTTCCTGCCCCCGCCTTTATGCATAGATGAGTGCCATGTGAATTCTTTGTTTATGGTTAGGAGGTTCTGACCTAACCTTTCTCCAAAAGTTTTACCTTTGTTGAGGCAGATGAATTCCAGGTTGATGGCATTCTGCTGAAGCCAATTGCGGATAACTGTTGCTCTGGACTTTTCTGTGAGTCCTTTGCAACAGTTATAGGAGCTAATCTTCAGATTATTCATTTCTTACCAACTTTATTTGGTCTTTTGCCTTTATCCTTCCTCGGAGTGTTGGCTGGGCTACCAGGCCCTGCTCCCACTGGAGAGTGCCTCCATTTACTACTACTATTATTGGTAGTCTCCATCGGGGTGGGACCCCCTACCTAGACAGGAACTCTTGAAGCTCTTCTAGGTTTTCCTTGGCTTGGGAAAGGGACACATGCAGTCCATCCCCTAAGTTGGAGGAGGGAAGACTCTCCTCCTCATCCTTGTCTAGATCCTCTCCTTTTGTTTGCACGTCATGATGAGGGGGATTACTTTCCAAGCTTTTCTCTGAACCCATGAGACGGAGTCAGTAGTCTCCTTAAAAAATTGGCTCACATCGATGAACTATCATTTTCAAAATCTATTGAGTTAGAGCTCAGAGGGTTGGGTGTGCTATTCGTGTTATCCATAACTCCCGAGTCTTTGAGATTCATTAGCAGAGGGGAGTCCCTATTATTTGAGTTAGAGACGGAAGAGTACTTTACTTTGCCCTTTGGCTTGGGGCGTTTTCATCTCTTATTTTGCACCATCTGAAAGCTATCTAATGTCTCCTTATTGTCCCTAGATTCAGGGACAATTTTAGATTCTGGCTTCAAGTGCTTGGTGTCCTCTTCTTTTTCCCACTCAGGGCAAACCCTGATGAAGTGCCCTTGTTTGTGGCACTTGAAGCAAGAATTGGGCAAGTTCTTGTAGGTGATTTCTTGCTTCCTAATAAGCACTCGAGTGTCACTTTGAATGATAACAGAGCTACACATTTTCTTACTAAGGTCTACTTCGACTAGAACCTGGGGGTGCCATCTCGGATTGATGTCTAAGTAGGGACACTACCTTAAGATTTTGCCTAATATGGGGGAGGCAATCGACTGGAGAAAAGGATAGAGATGGTCAAGGAGGTTGGGGAATTCTACCCACACACAGACTTTGGTTAGTTTAGGCCCAAGAGGGTCGAAGGACTCATCCCACTTGAACAGGGTCAGCGGGGAGTTCTTGTGCATCCATTGACCAAAAGACATAACATGTATGACCATCTGTTGGGTTTCGAAAAGGAAGAGAATGTAGTTGTTTAGTAGGTATCTAGCCTACAAAACTCTAATGCCAAGGGGCTGCCAGTGATCCCTCATCCATGCCCTAAGGAATTTTGTAGGAGGTCGTGGACCATGACAGAGGCCATAGATCGCCTTAGTTTGGTATTCTTTAATCCAATGAGAAAAGCTAAGATCTGGAATACAAACTGAGAACATACCTTCTGGACATGCCTCTTCTTCTGAGTCAGTTGGGGAGCGATTGAGGGGGTGTTGGCCATCAAGGTAGTAGAAGGAGATCCGAATTGGCCCTCGGGCTGTTTGCTAGAGTTTCCCCAGTGCGGCAGCTGTCCAATTCTTCCGGAGACTTGACGACATCATTGGGGGCCTGATGCCTAAAAGGGTGCCGCTGAGTGGAGACTTCTTGAGGAGTGCTTTCCCCTTTCGCAGCATCTTATAGAGATTGCATACATAGTAAAGAGGGATGTGAACTTTGCCGTCTTGTATTGCTATATACCTCCACCATGATACCAGTGAGCATCTGGTCAGTTTTGGGAGTATTGCCATGGAAATCAGTGGAGGGATAGGGGGGAGCCAATGTCTTGGTCATAAACGGCGAGTTGAACATTGCAAGCGTGCTGATTGGGACTGGGGTAGGGGGCGAAACTACTTCAAGACGGGGGGAGTGCGTCCATGATGCAGCAGGGCTCTCGCTAGTTGAGGAGGATGGGGGGGTAATCCTTGAGGGATGACAAGACTGTTTGCACGAGCACCTGTAGTGGCATGAAGACATTCCCCCGAGGCAAGGGTCTTTTCCGCCAGGAACGTGGAGTCTCCTGACTCCACGTGTCCCTCATGTAACGGGAACGGAATCATTGGCACCAAAACTGCCGTCAATGGTCGGTTTGGCACCACGTAAACCGCCTTTTGCGGGTGGCGCTCCACCTCCCTTCAACAGTACTATTTTCAGAACAGGGAGCGTCGGCTGCCCAATTGCTATTGTATCTTTGTTCGTCCAATAGAAATTTCAAAATATGTCTCTTTCAGCAGCGCAGTTTCAAAACGACATGATAACCCGAGACGACTGTTATCTTTTTGTATAGCTAGTGAGCCTCAAACTATTTTCTTATTGCGTTATGTATTCCATCGAATACCATACATTGAAGATATATTGTATCTACACCATGGATTAAGATAGTTTAAAAGTACACAAACGCACCACGGGTTCACCCATAGAGAGAGAGAGAAAGAGAGAGCCTAGCCTAGCCTATATATCATCAATTATACGTATGTACTTATGCATAGGGCGGTGGGGGGAGGAGAGGCAGGCCGAAGGGCAAACGGAGGACGACGTAAGCCTTGTATCCAGCGCAGCTAGTGGTGCTATCGTTTTGATAGTGTGCGCATGCGCTGTGGCAGCCAGTGATGTTGCGGATGAGGTTGGAGGGGTTGAAATGCCAGTCGTCTCTGTTCCTTGTGAGACGCTCCTGCCCTCTGGTGTTGTAAGGGTAGACGTGCGCATAGATGTCGTCGCTCAACTCATCGTGGAAGTAGAGCTGCGTCGTGTCGTCATAAACCACGAGTCGGCGAATCCCAAAAGGACCTGCTCCAGATGCAGGTGCAGCACTCAGGTTGTGGAACAGGGGCACCCGCACATGGATATGCACCGTCCGGTCGGGATACCATCCTGCTTATAAAATAAGAAGAAGCTCGTTGCAGGGAGGTGGCCAAAGGAGTTATAAACAGAAGCCAACTAGTTATTACAGAAAACTGGATCTCAAGTTAGAAGAGGAATGCATGGCAATGGACTCCTTATAGGGCAAGATGTCTCGCGGCCGGAACTACAAGCGATTATCAATACTTGGGCTGGTGTAAACGAGTGACCAGTCGTGCAATCGTAACCGAACGATTACACGGTCAACAATGAGCTAGGATGGATGAACATTGACCAGTTATGTGATGATGACAGAACACCCATAATGTTTACGGCCAGTGACCTAGTTAGTAATATAGCAAAGTAGACTCAAGATAATAAAGCAATAGTACGTAGCAAATTCGATGACAACGATTATCACAAAAAACTCTA